>NW_027288777.1:0-300000 GCF_037038585.1 Patagioenas fasciata | reverse complement strand
TCCCCAGTGACAAGGGGGTCCCCACGGTGCCACGATGGGCCCTGGGGACAAGAGGGGGTCCCCATGGTGTCACAATGGACCCTGGGGTCAAAGGGGGTTCCCAGGACATCACAATGGGCTCTGGGGACAATGGGGATCCTGGGACATCACAATGAGCCCTGGGGACAAGGGGGGGTCCTGGGACGTCACAATGGGTCCTGGGGACAAAGCGGTTCCCCAGGATGTCACAATGGGCCCCGGGGACAAAGCAGGGTCCTGGGACGTCACAATGGGCCCTGGGGACAAAGGGGGTCCCCACAGTGTCACAATGGTCCCTGGGGACAAAGGAGATCCCCACAGTGTCACAATGGGCCCAGGGGACAAAAGGGGGACCCCAGGATGTCACAATGGGCCCAGGGGACAATGGGGGGTCCTGGGACGTTATAATGGGCCCTCGGGAAAAAGGGGGTCCACATGGTGCCACAATGGGCCCTGGGGACAACGGGGGTCCCAGGATGCCACAATGGACACTGGGGACAAGGGGGTCCCCAGGATGTCACAATGGGCCCTGGGGACAACGGTGGCTCCTGGGATGTCACAATGGGCCCTGGGGACACAGGTGGTCCCCAGGATGTCACAATGGGCCCTGGGGACAAAGTGGGGTCCTAAGATGTCACAATGGGCACTGGGGACAAAGGGGGTCCCCATGGTGCCACAATGGGCCTTGGGGACAATGGGGTCTCCCCAGGATGTCACAATGGGCCTTGGGGACAAAGGGGTGTCCCCTGAATGTGCATAATGGGCCCTGAAGACAAAGGGTGGTCACCGGGATGTCTCAGTGGGCCCTGGGGACAATGGGGTGTCCTGGGATGTCACAATGGGCCCCAGTGACAAATGGGGTCTCCACGGTGTCACAATGGGCCCTGGAGTAAAGGGGCGTCCCCAGGATGTCACAATAGTCCCTGGGGACAAAGAGGAGTCCCCTGAATGTCATAATGGGCCCTGAGGACAAGGAGGGTCTCCACGGTGTCACAATGGGCCCTGGGGACAATGGGGGGTCCTGGGATGTCACAATAGGCCCTGGGGACAAAGGGGGTCCCCATGATTTCACAATGGGCCCAGGGGACAATGGGGCATCCTGGGACGTCACAATGGGCCCTGGGGACAAAGGGGGTCTCCATGGTGTCACAATGGCCCTGGGGATAAAGGGGGACCCCAGGATGTGTATAATGGGGCCTGGGGACAATGGGGGGTCCTGGGATGTCACAATGGGCTCTGGGGACAATAGGGGGTCCTGGGACGTCACAATGGGCCCTGGAGAAAAGGGGGGGTCCTGGCATGTCACAATAGGCCCTGGGGACAAAGGGGGTCTTCAGGATGTCACAATGGGCCCGGGGGACAAAGGGGGTCCCCAGGATGTCACAATAGGCCCTGGGGAAAAAGAGGGCTCCCCAGGATATCACAATGGGCCCTGGGGACAAAGAGGGGTCCACAGGATGTGCACAATGGGCCCTGGGGACAAAGGGGGCTCCCCAGCATATCACAATGGGCTCTGGTGACATAGGGGTCCCCAAGATGTCACAACGGGTCCTGGGGACAAGGGGGGTCCCAAGAATGTCACAATGGGAACTGGAGACAAAGGGGGAGTCCCCACGGTGCCACGATGGGCCCTGGGGACAAGGGGGTCCCCAGGATGTAACAATGTGCCCTTGGGACAATGGGGGCTCCTGCGATGTCACAATGGGCCCTGGGGACAAAGGGAGGCCCCAGGATGTCACAATGGACCCTGGGGACAAAAGGGGTCCCCGGGATGTCACAATGGGCCCAGGGGACAACGAAGCATCCTGGGACGCCACAATGGGCCCGGGGAAAAAGGGGGGTCCCCAGGTTGTTCACAATGGGCCCTGGGGACAATGGGGGTCCTGGGATGTCACAATGAACCCTAGGGACAAAGGGGGTCCCCAGGATGTCACAATGGGCCCTGGGGATAAAGGGGACTCCCCAGGATGTCAAAATAGGCCCTGGGGACAAAGGGGGTCCCCAGGATGTCACAACGGGCCCTGGGTACAAGGGGGGTCCCACCCTGTCACAATGAGCACTGGGGACAAAGGGGGTCCCCAGGATGTCACAATGGGCACTGGAGACAAAGGGGGGGTCTCCACGGCGCCACAACGGGCCCTGGGGACAAGAGGGTCCCCACGGTTTCACAATGGGCCCTGGGGACAAGGGGGATCCCCGCCCTGTCACAATGGGCCCTGGGGCCAAAGGGATCCCCAGGATGTCACAATGGGCCCTGGGGACTGCGGGGGGTACTAGGATGTCACAATGGGTCTTGGGGACAAAGGGGGTACCCAGGATGTCAAAATGGGCCCTGGGGACAATGGGGGGTCCCTTGAAGGTCACAATGGGCCCATGGGACAAAGAGGGTGCCCACGGTGTCACAGTGGGCCCTGGCGACAAAGGGGGATCCCCAGGATGTCACAATGGGCCCCGGGGACAAAGTAAAATCCTGGAATGTCACAATGGTCCCCAGTGACAAAGGCGCTCCCCATGGTGCCACAATGGGCCCTGGGGACAAAGTGGGTCCCCAGGATTTCACAATGAGCACTGGGGACAAAGGGGGGTCCCAGGATGTCACAATGGGCCCTGGGGACAAGGGGGGGTTCCCATGGAGTCACAATGGGTCCTGGGGACAACGAGGCGTCCTGGGACGTCACAATGGGACTTGGGGACAAAGGGGGTCTTCCACAGTCTCACAATGGGCCCTAGAGACAAGGGGAGATCCCCAGGATGACACAATAGGCCCTGGGGACAAAGAGGAGTCCCCCTGAATGTCACAATGGGCCCTGGGGACAAGGGGGGTCCCCATGGTATCACAATAAGCCCTGGGGACAAAGTGGGGTCCTGGGATGTCACAACTGGCCCCAGTGACAAAGGGTGTCCCCATGGTGCCACAATGGGCCCTGGGGACAAAGAGGGTCCCCAGGATGTCACAATGGGCTTTGGGGACAAGGCGGGGTCCCCAGGATGTCACAATGGGGTCTTGGGACAAAGGGGGTCCCCAGGATGTCACAATGGTCCCTGGGGACAATGGGGGGTCCTGGGACGTCACAATGGGCCCTGGGGACAAAGGCGGTCCCAGGGTGTCACAATAAGCCATGGGGACAAGGGGGGGTCCCCAGGATGTCACAATGGGCACTGGGGACAAAGGGGGGTCCCCACGGTGCCATGATGGGCCCTGGCGACAAGGGGGTCCCCAAGATGTCACAATGGGCCCATGGGACAAAGGGGGTACCCATGGTGTCACAATGGGCACTGGGGACAAGGGGGGTCCCCAGGATGTCACAAGTGGCCCTGGGGATAAAGGGGGTCCCCATGGTGCCACAATGTGCCCCTGGGACAAAGGGGTCCCCAGGATGTCACAATAAGCCCTGGGGAGAAGGGGGGTCCCCAGGATGTCAGAATGGGCCGTGGGGACAACGCGGGGTCCTGGGATGTCACAATGGGCCACGGGGACAAAGGCGATCCCCATGGTGTCACAATGGGCCCTGGGGACTGCGGGGGGGTACTAGGATGTCACAATGGGTCTTGGGGACAAAGCGGGTACTCAGGATGTCACAATGGGCCCTGGGGACAATGGGGGGTCCCTTGAAGGTCACAATGGGCCCATGGGACAAAGAGGGTGCCCACGGTGTCACAGTGGGCCCTGGCGACAAAGGGGGATCCCCAGGATGTCACAATGGGCCCCGGGGACAAAGTAAAATCCTGGAATGTCACAATGGTCCCCAGTGACAAAGGCGCTCCCCATGGTGCCACAATGGGCCCTGGGGACAAAGTGGGTCCCCAGGATTTCACAATGGGCACTGGGGACAAAGGGGGGTCCCAGGATGTCACAATGGGCCCTGGGGACAAGGGGGGGTTCCCATGGAGTCACAATGGGTCCTGGGGACAACGAGGCGTCCTGGGACGTCACAATGGGACTTAGGGACAAAGGGGGTCTTCCACAGTCTCACAATGGGCCCTAGAGACAAGGGGAGATCCCCAGGATGACACAATAGGCCCTGGGGACAAAGAGGAGTCCCCCTGAATGTCACAATGGGCCCTGAGGACAAAGAGGGTCCCCAGGATGTCACAATCGGCCCTGGGCACAAAGGGGGGTGCACATGGTGTCAAAATGGGCCCTGGGGACAAAGGGCGTCCCCAGGATGTCACAGTGGGCCCTGGGGACAACGCGGGGTCCTGGGATGTCACAATGGGCCACGGGGACAAAGGCGATCCCCATGGTGTCACAATGGGCCCTGGGGACAAGGGGGTCCCCAGGATGTCACAATGGGCTCATGGGATAAAGGGGGTACCCACGGTGTCACTATAGGCCCTGGGGACAACGGGGGGTCCGCACGGTGCCACGATGGGTCGTGTGGACAAGGGGGTCCCCAGGATGTTCACAACGGGCCCTGAGGACAAAGGGGGTCCCCACGGTGTCACAATGGTCCCTGGGGACAACTTGGGGTCCTGGGATGTCACAATGGGCCCTGGGGACAAAGGCGGTCCCCAGGATGTCACAATAAGCCCTGGGGACAAGGGGGGTCCCCAGGATGTCACAATGGGCACTGGGGACAAAGGGGGGTACCCACGGTGTCACTATAGGCCCTGGGGACAACGGGGGGTCCCCACGGTGCCACGATGGGCCCTGGGGACAAGGGGGTCCCCAGGATGTTCACAATGGGCCCTGGAGACAATGGGGTGTCCCCAGGATGTCACAATGGGCCCTGGGGACAAAGAGGGTCCCCAGGATGTCACAATCGGCCCTGGGCACAAAGGGGGGTGCACATGGTGTCAAAATGGGCCCTGGGGACAAAGGGCGTCCCCAGGATGTCACAGTGGGCCCTGGGGACAAAGTGGTCCCCATGGTATCAGAATGGGCCCTGGGGACAAAGAGGGGTGCCCTGAATGTCACAATGGGCCCTGAGGACAAAGGGAGGTCCCCAGGATGTCGCAATGGGCCTTGGGGACAATGGGGGGTCCTAGGATGTCACAATGCGCCCGAGTGACAAATGGGGTCTCCATGGTGTCACAATGGGACCTGAAGACAAAGGGGGTCCCCTGAATGTCACAATGGGCCCTGAGGACAATGGGGGTTCCTGGAACGTCACAATGGGCCCTGGGGAGAAAGGGAGGTCCCCAGGATGTCACAATGGGCCCTGGAGACAATTGGGGGTTTTGGGATGTCACGATGGGCTCTGACGACAAGGGGAGGTGCCCATGGTGTCACAATGGGTCCTCAGTGACAAGGGGGGTCCCTATAGTGTCACAATGGGCTCTGCAGACAATGGGGGGTCCTGGGATGTCACAATGGGCACCAGTGACAAAGGGGGTCCTCATGGTGCCACAATGGGCCCTGGGGAGTAAGTGGGGTCCTGGGATGTCACAATGGGTCCTGGGGACAAAGGGTGATCCTTTGATGTCACAAGGGGCCCTGGAGGCAAGGGGGTCCCCAGGATGTTACAATGGGCCCTGGGCACAAAGGGGGGTCCCCATAGTGTCACAATGGGTCCCCAGTGACAAGGGGGTCCCCACGGTGCCACGATGGGCCCTGGGGACAAGAGGGGGTCCCCATGGTGTCACAATGGACCCTGGGGTCAAAGGGGGTTCCCAGGACATCACAATGGGCTCTGGGGACAATGGGGATCCTGGGACATCACAATGAGCCCTGGGGACAAGGGGGGGTCCTGGGACGTCACAATGGGTCCTGGGGACAAAGCGGTTCCCCAGGATGTCACAATGGGCCCCGGGGACAAAGCAGGGTCCTGGGACGTCACAATGGGCCCTGGAGACAAAGGGATTCCCCAGGATGTCACAATGGGCCCTGGGGACAAAGGGGGTCCCCACAGTGTCACAATGGTCCCTGGGGACAAAGGAGATCCCCACAGTGTCACAATGGGCCCAGGGGACAAAAGGGGGACCCCAGGATGTCACAATGGGCCCAGGGGACAATGGGGGGTCCTGGGACGTTATAATGGGCCCTCGGGAAAAAGGGGGTCCACATGGTGCCACAATGGGCCCTGGGGACAACGGGGGTCCCAGGATGCCACAATGGACACTGGGGACAAGGGGGTCCCCAGGATGTCACAATGGGCCCTGGGGACAACGTTGGCTCCTGGGATGTCACAATGGGCCCTGGGGACACAGGTGGTCCCCAGGATGTCACAATGGGCCCTGGGGACAAAGTGGGGTCCTAAGATGTCACAATGGGCACTGGGGACAAAGGGGGTCCCCATGGTGCCACAATGGGCCTTGGGGACAATGGGGTCTCCCCAGGATGTCACAATGGGCCTTGGGGACAAAGGGGTGTCCCCTGAATGTGCATAATGGGCCCTGGGGACAAAGGGTGGTCGCCGGGATGTCTCAGTGGGCCCTGGGGACAATGGGGTGTCCTGGGATGTCACAATGGGCCCCAGTGACAAATGGGGTCTCCACGGTGTCACAATGGGCCCTGGGGATAAAGGGGGGTCTCCAGGATGTCACAATGGGCCCAAGTGATGAGTCCCCACAGTGCCACTATGGGCCCTGGAGACAAGGGGGGTCCCCAGGATGTCACGATGGGGCCTGGGGACAACGAGGGGTCCTGGGACGTCACAATGAGCCCTGGGGAAAAAGGGTGGTCCCCATGATGTCACAATGGGCACTGGAGACAGTGGGGGGTCATGGGATGTCACAATGGGCCCTGGGGACAAAGTAAGGTCCTTGGCTGTCACAATGAGCCGGGAGGACAAGGGGGGGTCCCCAGAATTTCACAATGAGCACTGGGGACAAAGTGGGGTCCTGGGATGTCAAAATGGGCCCTGGGGACAAAGGGGGTCCCTTAATTGTCACAATGGGCCCTGGGGACAAGGGGGGTCCCCACAGTGTCACAATGGGCCCTGGGGACAAAGTGGGGTCCTGGAATGTCACAATGGGCCCAGAGGACAAAGGGGGTCCCCATGGTGCCACAGTGGGCCCTGGGGACAAAGGGGGTCCTGAGACGTCACAATGGGCCCTGGGGAAAAGGCGGAGTCCCCACGGTGTCACAATGGGCCCTGGGGACAATGGGGGGTCCTGGGATGTCACAATGGGCCCCAGTGACAAAGGGGGTCCCCATGGTGCGACAACGAGCTCTGGGGATAAAGGGGGTCTCCAGGATGTCACAATGGGCCCTGGGGACAAAGGAAGTCCCCAGAATGCCACAATGGGTCCTGGAAAGAAGTGGGGTCCCCACGGTGTCACAATGGGCCTTGGGGACAAAGGGGAGTCCCCAGGATGTCACAATGGGCCCCGGGGACAAAGGGGTCCCCAGGATGTCACAATGGGTACTGGGGACAAAGGCGGGGTCCCCATGGTGTCACAATGGACCCAAGTGACAGGACGAGTCCCCACGGTACCACTATGGGCCCTGGAGACCAGGGGGTTCCCCGGATTTCACAATGGCCCTGGGGACAAGGGGGGTCCCCAGGATGTCACAATGGGCACTGGGGACAACGAGGGGTCCTGGGACGTCACAATGAGCCCTGGGGAGAAAGGGGGGTCCCCACCCTGTCAGAAGGGACCCTGGGGACAAGGTGGGGTCCTGGGATGTCACAATGGGCCCTGGGGACAAAGGGGGTGTCCATGGTGCCACGATGGGCCCTGGGGACAAGGGGGTCCCCAGGATATCACAATGGGCCCTGGGGACAAGGGGGTCCCCAGGATGTCACAATGGGCCCTGAGGACAAATTGGGGTTCTGGGATGTCACAATGGGCCCTGGGGACAAAGGGGTTCCCCATGGTGCCACAATGGGCCCTGGGGACAAAGAGGGGTCCCCAGGATGTCACAATGGGCCCTGCGGACAAGGGTGGTACCCACGGTGTCACAATGGGCCCTGGGCACAAGGGGGGGTCCCTATAGTATCACAATGGGTCCTGGGGACAAGTGGGGTCCCCTGAAAGTCACAATGGGCCCTGGGGACAATGTGGGGTCCTGGGATGTCACAATGGGCCCCAGTGACAAACGGGGGCCCCTGAATGTCACAATGGGCCCTGGGGACAATGGGGGGGCCCCTGAATGTCACAATGGGCCCTGGGGACAAGGAGGGATCCCCAGGATGTCACAATGGGCCCTGGGGACAAAGAGGCGTCCCCTGAATGTCACAATGGGCCCTGGGGACAAGGGGGTGCCGAGGATGTCACAATGGGCCCTGGGGACAAGGGAGATCCCCATGGTGTCACAATAAGCTCTGGGGACAAAGTGGGGTCCTGGGATGTCACAATGGGCCCTGGGGACACAGGTGGTCCCCAGGATGTCACAATGGGCCCTGGGGACAAAGTGGGGTCCTAAGATGTCACAATGGGCACTGGGGACAAAGGGGGTCCCCATGGTGTCACAATGGGCCTTGAGGACAATGGGGTCTCCCCAGGATGTCACAATGGGCCTTGGGGACAAAGGGGTGTCCCCTGAATGTGCATAATGGGCCCTGGGGACAAAGGGTGGTCGCCAGGATGTCTCAGTGGGCCCTGGGGACAATGGGGTGTCCTGGGATGTCACAATGGGCCCCAGTGACAAATGGGGTCTCCACGGTGTCACAATGGGCCCTGGGGATAAAGGGGGGTCTCCAGGATGTCACAATGGGCCCAAGTGATGAGTCCCCACAGTGCCACTATGGGCCCTGGAGACAAGGGGGTCCCACGGATGTCACAATGGGCCCTGGGGACAAGGGGGGTCCCCAGGATGTCACGATGGGGCCTGGGGACAACGAGGGGTCCTGGGACGTCACAATGAGCCCTGGGGAAAAAGGGTGGTCCCCATGATGTCACAATGGGCACTGGAGACAGTGGGGGGTCCTGGGATGTCACAATGGGCCCTGGGGACAAAGTAAGGTCCTCGGCTGTCACAATGAGCCCTGAGGACAAGGGGGGTTCCCAGAATTTCACAATGAGCACTGGGGACAAAGTGGGGTCCTGGGATGTCAAAATGGGCCCTGGGGACAAAGGGGGTCCCTTAATTGTCACAATGGGCCCTGGGGACAAGGGGGGTCCCTTAATTGTCACAATGGGCCCTGGGGACAAAGTGGGGTCCTGGAATGTCACAATGGGCCCAGAGGACAAAGGGGGTCCCCATGGTGCCACAGTGGGCCCTGGGGACAAGGGGGTCCCCAGGTTGTCACAATGGGCCTTGGGGACAAGGAAGTCCCGAGGATGTCACAATGGGCCCTGGGGACAATGGGGGGTCCTGGGATGTCACAATGGGCCCTGGGGACAATGTGGGGTCCCCAGGATGTCACAATGAAGTCTTGGGACAAATGGGGTCCCCAGGATGTCACAATGGGGCCTGGAAACCAGGGGGGGTCCTGGGATGTCACAATGGGCCCCAGTGACAAAAGGTGTCCCTATGGTGCCACAATGGGCCCTGGGGACAAAGGGGGTCCCCTGGATGTCACAATGGACTCTGGGGACAAGGAGGGTCCCCAGGATGTCACAATGGGCCCTGGGGACAAAGGGGGTCCCCACGGTATCAGAATGGGCCCTGGGGACAAGGGGGGTCCCCAGGATGTCACAATGGGCCCTGGGGACAAGGGGGTGTCCCCAGGATGTCACAATGGGCCCTGCGGACAAGGGTGGTACCCACGGTGTCACAATGGGCCCTGGGCACAAGGGGGGGTCCCCATAGTGTCACAATGGGTCCTGGGGACAAGTGGGGTCCCCAGGATGTCACAATGGGCCCTGGGGACAATGTGGGGTCCCCTGAATGTCACAATGGGCCCTGGGCACAAGGGGGTGCCGAGGATGTCACAATGGGCCCTGGGGACAATGGGGGGTCCTGGGACCTCACAGTGGGCCCTGAGGACAATGGTGGGTCCCCTGAATGTCAAAATGGGCCCTGGGGACAAAGGGGGGTCCGCAGGATGTCACAATGGGCACTGGGGACAAAGGGGGTGTCCCCAGGATGTCACAGTGGGCCCTGGGGACAATGGCGGGTCCTGGGACGTCACAATGGGCCCTGGGAACAAGGGGGGGTCCCCTGGATGTCACAATGGGCCCTGGGGATAAGGAGGGATTCCCAGGATGTCACAATGGGCCCTGGGGACAAGGGGGGATTCCCAGGATGTCACAATGGGCCCTGGGGACAAGGGGGTGTCCCCAGGATGTCACAATGGGCCCTGGGGACAATGGGGGGTCCTGGGACCTCACAGTGGGCCCTGAGGACAATGGTGGGTCCCCTGAATGTCAAAATGGGCCCTGGGGACAAAGGGGGGTCCGCAGGATGTCACAATGGGCACTGGGGACAAAGGGGGTGTCCCCAGGATGTCACAGTGGGCCCTGGGGACAATGGCGGGTCCTGGGACGTCACAATGGGCCCTGGGGACAAGGGGGGGTCCCCTGGATGTCACAATGGGCCCTGGGGATAAGGAGGGATTCCCAGGATGTCACAATGGGCCCTGGGGACAAGGGGGGATTCCCAGGATGTCACAATGGGCCCTGGGGACAAGGGGGTGTCCCCAGGATGTCACAATGGGCCCTGGGGACAATGGGGGGTCCTGGGACCTCACAGTGGGCCCTGAGCACAATGGTGGGTCCCCTGAATGTCAAAATGGGCCCTGGGGACAAAGGGGGGTCCGCAGGATGTCACAATGGGCACTGGGGACAAAGGGGGTGTCCCCAGGATGTCACAGTGGGCCCTGGGGACAATGGCGGGTCCTGGGACGTCACAATGGGCCCTGGGGACAAGGGGGGGTCCCCTGGATGTCACAATGGGCCCTGGGGATAAGGAGGGATTCCCAGGATGTCACAATGGGCCCTGGGGACAAGGGGGGATTCCCAGGATGTCACAATGGGCCCTGGGGACAAGGGGGTGTCCCCAGGATGTCACAATGGGCCCTGCGGACAAGGGTGGTACCCACGGTGTCACAATGGGCCCTGGGCACAAGGGGGGGTCCCTATAGTATCACAATGGGTCCCGGGGACAAGTGGGGTCCCCTGAAAGTCACAATGGGCCCTGGGGACAATGTGGGGTCCTGGGATGTCACAATGGGCCCCAGTGACAAACGGGGGCCCCTGAATGTCACAATGGGCCCTGGGGACAATGGGGGGTCCTGGGACGTCACAATGGGCCCTGGGGACAAGGAGGGATCCCCAGGATGTCACAATGGGCCCTGGGGACAAAGAGGCGTCCCTTGAATGTCACAATGGGCCCTGGGGACAAGGGGGTGCCGAGGATGTCACAATGGGCCCTGGGGACAAGGGAGATCCCCATGGTGTCACAATAAGCCCTGGGGACAAAGTGGGGTCCTGGGATGTCACAATGGGCCCTGGGGACACAGGTGGTCCCCAGGATGTCACAATGGGCCCTGGGGACAAAGTGGGGTCCTAAGATGTCACAATGGGCACTGGGGACAAAGGGGGTCCCCATGGTGTCACAATGGGCCTTGAGGACAATGGGGTCTCCCCAGGATGTCACAATGGGCCTTGGGGACAAAGGGGTGTCCCCTGAATGTGCATAATGGGCCCTGGGGACAAAGGGTGGTCGCCAGGATGTCTCAGTGGGCCCTGGGGACAATGGGGTGTCCTGGGATGTCACAATGGGCCCCAGTGACAAATGGGGTCTCCACGGTGTCACAATGGGCCCTGGGGATAAAGGGGGTTCTCCAGGATGTCACAATGGGCCCAAGTGATGAGTCCCCACAGTGCCACTATGGGCCCTGGAGACAAGGGGGTCCCACGGATGTCACAATGGGCCCTGGGGACAAGGGGGGTCCCCAGGATGTCACGATGGGGCCTGGGGACAACGAGGGGTCCTGGGACGTCACAATGAGCCCTGGGGAAAAAGGGTGGTCCCCATGATGTCACAATGGGCACTGGAGACAGTGGGGGGTCCTGGGATGTCACAATGGGCCCTGGGGACAAAGTAAGGTCCTCGGCTGTCACAATGAGCCCTGAGGACAAGGGGGGTTCCCAGAATTTCACAATGAGCACTGGGGACAAAGTGGGGTCCTGGGATGTCAAAATGGGCCCTGGGGACAAAGGGGGTCCCTTAATTGTCACAATGGGCCCTGGGGACAAGGGGGGTCCCTTAATTGTCACAATGGGCCCTGGGGACAAAGTGGGGTCCTGGAATGTCACAATGGGCCCAGAGGACAAAGGGGGTCCCCATGGTGCCACAGTGGGCCCTGGGGACAAAGGGGGTCCTGAGACGTCACAATGGGCCCTGGGGAAAAGGCGGGGTCCCCACGGTGTCACAATGGGCCCTGGGGACAATGGGGGGTCCTGGGATGTCACAATGGGCCCCAGTGACAAAGGGGGTCCCCATGGTGCGACAACGAGCTCTGGGGATAAAGGGGGTCTCCAGGATGTCACAATGGGCCCTGGGGACAAAGGAAGTCCCCAGAATGCCACAATGGGTCCTGGAAAGAAGTGGGGTCCCCACCGTGTCACAATGGGCCTTGGGGACAAAGGGGGGTCCCCAGGATGTCACAATGGGCCCCGGGGACAAAGGGGTCCCCAGGATGTCACAATGGGTACTGGGGACAAAGGCGGGGTCCCCATGGTGTCACAATGGACCCAAGTGACAGGACGAGTCCCCACGGTACCACTATGGGCCCTGGAGACCAGGGGGTTCCCCGGATTTCACAATGGGCCCTGGGGACTAGGGGGTCCCCAGGATGTCACAATGGGCCCTGAGGACAAATTGGGGTTCTGGGATGTCACAATGGGCCCTGGGGACAAAGGGGGTGTCCATGGTGCCACAATGGGCCCTGGGGACAAAGAGGGGTCCCCAGAATGTCACAATGGGCCCTGGGGACATTTGGGGTCCTCAGAATGTCACAATGGGCCGTGGGAACAATAGGGGGTCCTGGGACGTCACAATGGGCCCTGGAGTAAAGGGGGGTCCCCAGGATGTCACAATAGGCCCTGGGGACAAAGAGGAGTCCCCTGAATGTCATAATGGGCCCTGAGGACAAGGAGGGTCTCCACGGTGTCACAATGGGCCCTGGGGACAATGGGGGGTCCTGGGATGTCACAATAGGCCCTGGGGACAAAGGGGGTCCCCATGATTTCACAATGGGCCCAGGGGACAATGGGGCATCCTGGGACGTCACAATGGGCCCTGGGGACAAAGGGGGTCCCCATGGTGTCACAACGGCCCTGGGGATAAAGGGGGACCCCAGGATGTGTATAATGGGGCCTGGGGACAATGGGGGGTCCTGGGATGTCACAATGGGCTCTGGGGACAATAGGGGGTCCTGGGACGTCACAATGGGCCCTGGGGACAATGGGGGGTCCTGGGATGTCACAATAGGCCCTGGGGACAAAGGGGGTCCCCATGATTTCACAATGGGCCCAGGGGACAATGGGGCATCCTGGGACGTCACAATGGGCCCTGGGGACAAAGGGGGTCCCCATGGTGTCACAACGGCCCTGGGGATAAAGGGGGACCCCAGGATGTGTATAATGGGGCCTGGGGACAAAGGGGGGTCCTGGGATGTCACAATGGGCTCTGGGGACAATAGGGGGTCCTGGGACGTCACAATGGGCCCTGGAGAAAAGGGGGGGGTCCTGGCATGTCACAATAGGCCCTGGGGACAAAGGGGGTCTTCAGGATGTCACAATGGGCCCGGGGGACAAAGGGGGTCCCCAGGATGTCACAATAGGCCCTGGGGAAAAAGAGGGCTCCCCAGGATATCACAATGGGCCCTGGGGACAAAGAGGGGTCCACAGGATGTGCACAATGGGCCCTGGGGACAAAGGGGGCTCCCCAGCATATCACAATGGGCTCTGGTGACATAGGGGTCCCCAAGATGTCACAACGGGTCCTGGGGACAAGGGGGGTCCCAAGGATGTCACAATGGGCACTGGAGACAAAGGGGGGGTCCCCACGGTGCCACGATGGGCCCTGGGGACAAGGGGGTCCCCAGGATGTAACAATGTGCCCTTGGGACAATGGGGGCTCCTGCGATGTCACAATGGGCCCTGGGGACAAAGGGAGGCCCCAGGATGTCACAATGGACCCTGGGGACAAAAGGGGTCCCCGGGATGTCACAATCGGCCCAGGGGACAACGAAGCATCCTGGGACGCCACAATGGGCCCGGGGAAAAAGGGGGGTCCCCAGGTTGTTCACAATGGGCCCTGGGGACAATGGGGGTCCTGGGATGTCACAATGAACCCTAGGGACAAAGGGGGTCCCCAGGATGTCACAATGGGCCCTGGGGATAAAGGGTACTCCCCAGGATGTCACAATAGGCCCTGGGGACAAAGGGGGTCCCCAGGATGTCACAATGGGCACTGGAGACAAAGGGGGGGTCTCCACGGTGCCACAATGGGCCCTGGGGACAATGGGGGGTCCCCACGGTTTCACAATGGGCCCTGGGGACAAGGGGGATCCCCGCCCTGTCACAATGGGCCCTGGGGCCAAAGGGATCCCCAGGATGTCACAATGGGCCCTGGGGACTGCGGGGGGTACTAGGATGTCACAATGGGTCTTGGGGACAAAGGGGGTACCCAGGATGTCACAATGGGCCCTGGGGACAATGGGGGGTCCCTTGAAGGTCACAATGGGCCCATGGGACAAAGAGGGTGCCCACGGTGTCACAGTGGGCCCTGGCGACAAAGGGGGATCCCCAGGATGTCACAATGGGCCCCGGGGACAAAGTAAAATCCTGGAATGTCACAATGGTCCCCAGTGACAAAGGCGCTCCCCATGGTGCCACAATGGGCCCTGGGGACAAAGTGGGTCCCCAGGATTTCACAATGAGCACTGGGGACAAAGGGGGGTCCCGGGATGTCACAATGGGCCCTGGGGACAAGGGGGGGTTCCCATGGAGTCACAATGGGTCCTGGGGACAACGAGGCGTCCTGGGACGTCACAATGGGACTTGGGGACAAAGGGGGTCTTCCACAGTCTCACAATGGGCCCTAGAGACAAGGGGAGATCCCCAGGATGACACAATAGGCCCTGGGGACAAAGAGGAGTCCCCCTGAATGTCACAATGGGCCCTGGGGACAAGGGGGGTCCCCATGGTATCACAATAAGCCCTGGGGACAAAGTGGGGTCCTGGGATGTCACAACTGGCCCCAGTGACAAAGGGTGTCCCCATGGTGCCACAATGGGCCCTGGGGACAAAGAGGGTCCCCAGGATGTCACAATGGGCTTTGGGGACAAGGCGGGGTCCCCAGGATGTCACAATGGGGTCTTGGGACAAAGGGGGTCCCAGGATGTCACAATGGTCCCTGGGGACAATGGGGGTTCCTGGGACATCACAGTAGGCCCTGGGGACAAAGGCGGTCCCAGGGTGTCACAATAAGCCATGGGGACACGGGGGGTCCCCAGGATGTCAGAATGGGCCCTGGGGACAACGCGGGGTCCTGGGATGTCACAATGGGCCACGGGGACAAAGGCGATCCCCATGGTGTCACAATGGGCCCTGGGGACAAGGGGGTCCCCAGGATGTCTCAATGGGCTCATGGGATAAAGGGGGTACCCACGGTGTCACTATAGGCCCTGGGGACAATGGGGGGTCCCCACGGTGCCACGATGGGTCGTGTGGACAAGGGGGTCCCCAGGATGTTCACAACGGGCCCTGAGGACAAAGGGGGTCCCCACGGTGTCACAATGGTCCCTGGGGACAACTTGGGGTCCTGGGATGTCACAATGGGCCCTGGGGACAAAGGCGGTCCCCAGGATGTCACAATAAGCCCTGGGGACAAGGGGGGTCCCCAGGATGTCACAATGGGCACTGGGGACAAAGGGGGTACCCACGGTGTCACTATAGGCCCTGGGGACAACGGGGGGTCCCCACGGTGCCACGATGGGCCCTGGGGACAAGGGGGTCCCCAGGATGTTCACAATGGGCCCTGGAGACAATGGGGTGTCCCCAGGATGTCACAATGGGCCCTGGGGACAAAGAGGGTCCCCAGGATGTCACAATCGGCCCTGGGCACAAAGGGGGGTGCACATGGTGTCAAAATGGGCCCTGGGGACAAAGGGCGTCCCCAGGATGTCACAGTGGGCCCTGGGGACAAAGTGGTCCCCATGGTATCAGAATGGGCCCTGGGGACAAAGAGGGGTGCCCTGAATGTCACAATGGGCCCTGAGGACAAAGGGGGGTCCCCAGGATGTCGCAATGGGCCTTGGGGACAATGGGGGGTCCTAGGATGTCACAATGCGCCCGAGTGACAAATGGGGTCTCCATGGTGTCACAATGGGACCTGAAGACAAAGGGGGTCCCCTGAATGTCACAATGGGCCCTGAGGACAATGGGGGTTCCTGGAACGTCACAATGGGCCCTGGGGAGAAAGGGAGGTCCCCAGGATGTCACAATGGGCCCTGGAGACAATTGGGGGTTTTGGGATGTCACGATGGGCTCTGACGACAAGGGGAGGTGCCCATGGTGTCACAATGGGTCCTCAGTGACAAGGGGGGTCCCTATAGTGTCACAATGGGCTCTGCAGACAATGGGGGGTCCTGGGATGTCACAATGGGCACCAGTGACAAAGGGGGTCCTCATGGTGCCACAA
The DNA here is from genome assembly GCF_037038585.1 of Patagioenas fasciata. Classification (NCBI taxonomy): domain Eukaryota; kingdom Metazoa; phylum Chordata; class Aves; order Columbiformes; family Columbidae; genus Patagioenas; species Patagioenas fasciata. The sequence goes on along the minus strand of NW_027288777.1, from coordinate 283,499 downwards.
TGGGCCCTGGGGAGTAAGTGGGGTCCTGGGATGTCACACTGGGTCCTGGGGACAAAGGGTGATCCTTTGATGTCACAAGGGGCCCTGGAGGCAAGGGGGTCCCCAGGATGTTACAATGGGCCCTGGGCACAAAGGGGGGTCCCCATAGTGTCACAATGGGTCCCCAGTGACAAGGGGGTCCCCACGGTGCCACGATGGGCCCTGGGGACAAGAGGGGGTCCCCATGGTGTCACAATGGACCCTGGGGTCAAAGGGGGTTCCCAGGACATCACAATGGGCTCTGGGGACAATGGAAATCCTGGGACATCACAATGAGCCCTGGGGACAAGGGGGGGTCCTGGGACGTCACAATGGGTCCTGGGGACAAAGCGGTTCCCCAGGATGTCACAATGGGCCCCGGGGACAAAGCAGGGTCCTGGGACGTCACAATGGGCCCTGGAGACAAAGGGATTCCCCAGGATGTCACAATGGGCCCTGGGGACAAAGGGGGTCCCCACAGTGTCACAATGGTCCCTGGGGACAAAGGAGATCCCCACAGTGTCACAATGGGCCCAGGGGACAAAAGGGGGACCCCAGGATGTCACAATGGGCCCAGGGGACAATGGGGGGTCCTGGGACGTTATAATGGGCCCTCGGGAAAAAGGGGGTCCACATGGTGCCACAATGGGCCCTGGGGACAACGGGGGTCCCAGGATGCCACAATGGACACTGGGGACAAGGGGGTCCCCAGGATGTCACAATGGGCCCTGGGGACAACGGTGGCTCCTGGGATGTCACAATGGGCCCTGGGGACACAGGTGGTCCCCAGGATGTCACAATGGGCCCTGGGGACAAAGTGGGGTCCTAAGATGTCACAATGGGCACTGGGGACAAAGGGGGTCCCCATGGTGCCACAATGGGCCTTGGGGACAATGGGGTCTCCCCAGGATGTCACAATGGGCCTTGGGGACAAAGGGGTGTCCCCTGAATGTGCATAATGGGCCCTGAAGACAAAGGGTGGTCACCGGGATGTCTCAGTGGGCCCTGGGGACAATGGGGTGTCCTGGGATGTCACAATGGGCCCCAGTGACAAATGGGGTCTCCACGGTGTCACAATGGGCCCTGGAGTAAAGGGGCGTCCCCAGGATGTCACAATAGTCCCTGGGGACAAAGAGGAGTCCCCTGAATGTCATAATGGGCCCTGAGGACAAGGAGGGTCTCCACGGTGTCACAATGGGCCCTGGGGACAATGGGGGGTCCTGGGATGTCACAATAGGCCCTGGGGACAAAGGGGGTCCCCATGATTTCACAATGGGCCCAGGGGACAATGGGGAATCCTGGGACGTCACAATGGGCCCTGGGGACAAAGGGGGTCTCCATGGTGTCACAATGGCCCTGGGGATAAAGGGGGACCCCAGGATGTGTATAATGGGGCCTGGGGACAATGGGGGGTCCTGGGATGTCACAATGGGCTCTGGGGACAATAGGGGGTCCTGGGACGTCACAATGGGCCCTGGAGAAAAGGGGGGGTCCTGGCATGTCACAATAGGCCCTGGGGACAAAGGGGGTCTTCAGGATGTCACAATGGGCCCGGGGGACAAAGGGGGTCCCCAGGATGTCACAATAGGCCCTGGGGAAAAAGAGGGCTCCCCAGGATATCACAATGGGCCCTGGGGACAAAGAGGGGTCCACAGGATGTGCACAATGGGCCCTGGGGACAAAGGGGGCTCCCCAGGATGTAACAATGTGCCCTTGGGACAATGGGGGCTCCTGCGATGTCACAATGGGCCCTGGGGACAAAGGGAGGCCCCAGGATGTCACAATGGACCCTGGGGACAAAAGGGGTCCCCGGGATGTCACAATGGGCCCAGGGGACAACGAAGCATCCTGGGACGCCACAATGGGCCCGGGGAAAAAGGGGGGTCCCCAGGTTGTTCACAATGGGCCCTGGGGACAATGGGGGTCCTGGGATGTCACAATGAACCCTAGGGACAAAGGGGGTCCCCAGGATGTCACAATGGGCCCTGGGGATAAAGGGGACTCCCCAGGATGTCACAATAGGCCCTGGGGACAAAGGGGGTCCCCAGGATGTCACAACGGGCCCTGGGTACAAGGGGGGTCCCACCCTGTCACAATGAGCACTGGGGACAAAGGGGGTCCCCAGGATGTCACAATGGGCACTGGAGACAAAGGGGGGGTCTCCACGGCGCCACAATGGGCCCTGGGGACAAGAGGGTCCCCACGGTTTCACAATGGGCCCTGGGGACAAGGGGGATCCCCGCCCTGTCACAATGGGCCCTGGGGCCAAAGGGATCCCCAGGATGTCACAATGGGCCCTGGGGACTGCGGGGGGTACTAGGATGTCACAATGGGTCTTGGGGACAAAGGGGGTACCCAGGATGTCAAAATGGGCCTTGGGGACAATGGGGGGTCCCTTGAAGGTCACAATGGGCCCATGGGACAAAGAGGGTGCCCACGGTGTCACAGTGGGCCCTGGCGACAAAGGGGGATCCCCAGGATGTCACAATGGGCCCCGGGGACAAAGTAAAATCCTGGAATGTCACAATGGTCCCCAGTGACAAAGGCGCTCCCCATGGTGCCACAATGGGCCCTGGGGACAAAGTGGGTCCCCAGGATTTCACAATGAGCACTGGGGACAAATGGGGGTCCCAGGATGTCACAATGGGCCCTGGGGACACGGGGGGGTTCCCATGGAGTCACAATGGGTCCTGGGGACAACGAGGCGTCCTGGGACGTCACAATGGGACTTGGGGACAAAGGGGGTCTTCCACAGTCTCACAATGGGCCCTAGAGACAAGGGGAGATCCCCAGGATGACACAATAGGCCCTGGGGACAAAGAGGAGTCCCCCTGAATGTCACAATGGGCCCTGGGGACAAGGGGGGTCCCCATGGTATCACAATAAGCCCTGGGGACAAAGTGGGGTCCTGGGATGTCACAACTGGCCCCAGTGACAAAGGGTGTCCCCATGGTGCCACAATGGGCCCTGGGGACAAAGAGGGTCCCCAGGATGTCACAATGGGCTTTGGGGACAAGGCGGGGTCCCCAGGATGTCACAATGGGGTCTTGGGACAAAGGGGGTCCCCAGGATGTCACAATGGTCCCTGGGGACAATGGGGGGTCCTGGGACGTCACAATGGGCCCTGGGTACAAAGGCGGTCCCAGGGTGTCACAATAAGCCATGGGGACAAGGGGGGTCCCCAGGATGTCACAATGGGCACTGGGGACAAAGGGGGGTCCCCACGGTGCCATGATGGGCCCTGGCGACAAGGGGGTCCCCAAGATGTCACAATGGGCCCATGGGACAAAGGGGGTACTCATGGTGTCACAATGGGCACTGGGGACAAGGGGGGTCCCCAGGATGTCACAAGTGGCCCTGGGGATAAAGGGGGTCCCCATGGTGCCACAATGTGCCCCTGGGACAAAGGGGTCCCCAGGATGTCACAATAAGCCCTGGGGAGAAGGGGGGTCCCCAGGATGTCAGAATGGGCCGTGGGGACAACGCGGGGTCCTGGGATGTCACAATGGGCCACGGGGACAAAGGCGATCCCCATGGTGTCACAATGGGCCCTGGGGACTGCGGGGGGTACTAGGATGTCACAATGGGTCTTGGGGACAAAGCGGGTACTCAGGATGTCACAATGGGCCCTGGGGACAATGGGGGGTCCCTTGAAGGTCACAATGGGCCCATGGGACAAAGAGGGTGCCCACGGTGTCACAGTGGGCCCTGGCGACAAAGGGGGATCCCCAGGATGTCACAATGGGCCCCGGGGACAAAGTAAAATCCTGGAATGTCACAATGGTCCCCAGTGACAAAGGCGCTCCCCATGGTGCCACAATGGGCCCTGGGGACAAAGTGGGTCCCCAGGATTTCACAATGGGCACTGGGGACAAAGGGGGGTCCCAGGATGTCACAATGGGCCCTGGGGACAAGGGGGGGTTCCCATGGAGTCACAATGGGTCCTGGGGACAACGAGGCGTCCTGGGACGTCACAATGGGACTTGGGGACAAAGGGGGTCTTCCACAGTCTCACAATGGGCCCTAGAGACAAGGGGAGATCCCCAGGATGACACAATAGGCCCTGGGGACAAAGAGGAGTCCCCCTGAATGTCACAATGGGCCCTGGGGACAAAGAGGGTCCCCAGGATGTCACAATCGGCCCTGGGCACAAAGGGGGGTGCACATGGTGTCAAAATGGGCCCTGGGGACAAAGGGCGTCCCCAGGATGTCACAGTGGGCCCTGGGGACAACGCGGGGTCCTGGGATGTCACAATGGGCCACGGGGACAAAGGCGATCCCCATGGTGTCACAATGGGCCCTGGGGACAAGGGGGTCCCCAGGATGTCACAATGGGCTCATGGGATAAAGGGGGTACCCACGGTGTCACTATAGGCCCTGGGGACAACGGGGGGTCCCCACGGTGCCACGATGGGTCGTGTGGACAAGGGGGTCCCCAGGATGTTCACAACGGGCCCTGAGGACAAAGGGGGTCCCCACGGTGTCACAATGGTCCCTGGGGACAACTTGGGGTCCTGGGATGTCACAATGGGCCCTGGGGACAAAGGCGGTCCCCAGGATGTCACAATAAGCCCTGGGGACAAGGGGGGTCCCCAGGATGTCACAATGGGCACTGGGGACAAAGGGGGTACCCACGGTGTCACTATAGGCCCTGGGGACAACGGGGGGTCCCCACGGTGCCACGATGGGCCCTGGGGACAAGGGGGTCCCCAGGATGTTCACAATGGGCCCTGGAGACAATGGGGTGTCCCCAGGATGTCACAATGGGCCCTGGGGACAAAGAGGGTCCCCAGGATGTCACAATCGGCCCTGGGCACAAAGGGGGGTGCACATGGTGTCAAAATGGGCCCTGGGGACAAAGGGCGTCCCCAGGATGTCACAGTGGGCCCTGGGGACAAAGTGGTCCCCATGGTATCAGAATGGGCCCTGGGGACAAAGAGGGGTGCCCTGAATGTCACAATGGGCCCTGAGGACAAAGGGAGGTCCCCAGGATGTCGCAATGGGCCTTGGGGACAATGGGGGGTCCTAGGATGTCACAATGCGCCCGAGTGACAAATGGGGTCTCCATGGTGTCACAATGGGACCTGAAGACAAAGGGGGTCCCCTGAATGTCACAATGGGCCCTGAGGACAATGGGGGTTCCTGGAACGTCACAATGGGCCCTGGGGAGAAAGGGAGGTCCCCAGGATGTCACAATGGGCCCTGGAGACAATTGGGGGTTTTGGGATGTCACGATGGGCTCTGACGACAAGGGGAGGTGCCCATGGTGTCACAATGGGTCCTCAGTGACAAGGGGGGTCCCTATAGTGTCACAATGGGCTCTGCAGACAATGGGGGGTCCTGGGATGTCACAATGGGCACCAGTGACAAAGGGGGTCCTCATGGTGCCACAATGGGCCCTGGGGAGTAAGTGGGGTCCTGGGATGTCACAATGGGTCCTGGGGACAAAGGGTGATCCTTTGATGTCACAAGGGGCCCTGGAGGCAAGGGGGTCCCCAGGATGTTACAATGGGCCCTGGGCACAAAGGGGGGTCCCCATAGTGTCACAATGGGTCCCCAGTGACAAGGGGGTCCCCACGGTGCCACGATGGGCCCTGGGGACAAGAGGGGGTCCCCATGGTGTCACAATGGACCCTGGGGTCAAAGGGGGTTCCCAGGACATCACAATGGGCTCTGGGGACAATGGGGATCCTGGGACATCACAATGAGCCCTGGGGACAAGGGGGGGTCCTGGGACGTCACAATGGGTCCTGGGGACAAAGCGGTTCCCCAGGATGTCACAATGGGCCCCGGGGACAAAGCAGGGTCCTGGGACGTCACAATGGGCCCTGGAGACAAAGGGATTCCCCAGGATGTCACAATGGGCCCTGGGGACAAAGGGGGTCCCCACAGTGTCACAATGGTCCCTGGGGACAAAGGAGATCCCCACAGTGTCACAATGGGCCCAGGGGACAAAAGGGGGACCCCAGGATGTCACAATGGGCCCAGGGGACAATGGGGGGTCCTGGGACGTTATAATGGGCCCTCGGGAAAAAGGGGGTCCACATGGTGCCACAATGGGCCCTGGGGACAACGGGGGTCCCAGGATGCCACAATGGACACTGGGGACAAGGGGGTCCCCAGGATGTCACAATGGGCCCTGGGGACACAGGTGGTCCCCAGGATGTCACAATGGGCCCTGGGGACAAAGTGGGGTCCTAAGATGTCACAATGGGCACTGGGGACAAAGGGGGTCCCCATGGTGCCACAATGGGCCTTGGGGACAATGGGGTCTCCCCAGGATGTCACAATGGGCCTTGGGGACAAAGGGGTGTCCCCTGAATGTGCATAATGGGCCCTGGGGACAAAGGGTGGTCGCCGGGATGTCTCAGTGGGCCCTGGGGACAATGGGGTGTCCTGGGATGTCACAATGGGCCCCAGTGACAAATGGGGTCTCCACGGTGTCACAATGGGCCCTGGGGATAAAGGGGGGTCTCCAGGATGTCACAATGGGCCCAAGTGATGAGTCCCCACAGTGCCACTATGGGCCCTGGAGACAAGGGGGGTCCCCAGGATGTCACGATGGGGCCTGGGGACAACGAGGGGTCCTGGGACGTCACAATGAGCCCTGGGGAAAAAGGGTGGTCCCCATGATGTCACAATGGGCACTGGAGACAGTGGGGGGTCATGGGATGTCACAATGGGCCCTGGGGACAAAGTAAGGTCCTTGGCTGTCACAATGAGCCGGGAGGACAAGGGGGGGTCCCCAGAATTTCACAATGAGCACTGGGGACAAAGTGGGGTCCTGGGATGTCAAAATGGGCCCTGGGGACAAAGGGGGTCCCTTAATTGTCACAATGGGCCCTGGGGACAAGGGGGGTCCCCACAGTGTCACAATGGGCCCTGGGGACAAAGTGGGGTCCTGGAATGTCAAAATGGGCCCAGAGGACAAAGGGGGTCCCCATGGTGCCACAGTGGGCCCTGGGGACAAAGGGGGTCCTGAGACGTCACAATGGGCCCTGGGGAAAAGGCGGAGTCCCCACGGTGTCACAATGGGCCCTGGGGACAATGGGGGGTCCTGGGATGTCACAATGGGCCCCAGTGACAAAGGGGGTCCCCATGGTGCGACAACGAGCTCTGGGGATAAAGGGGGTCTCCAGGATGTCACAATGGGCCCTGGGGACAAAGGAAGTCCCCAGAATGCCACAATGGGTCCTGGAAAGAAGTGGGGTCCCCACGGTGTCACAATGGGCCTTGGGGACAAAGGGGGGTCCCCAGGATGTCACAATGGGCCCCGGGGACAAAGGGGTCCCCAGGATGTCACAATGGGTACTGGGGACAAAGGCGGGGTCCCGATGGTGTCACAATGGACCCAACTGACAGGACGAGTCCCCACGGTACCACTATGGGCCCTGGAGACCAGGGGGTTCCCCGGATTTCACAATGGCCCTGGGGACAAGGGGGGTCCCCAGGATGTCACAATGGGCACTGGGGACAACGAGGGGTCCTGGGACGTCACAATGAGCCCTGGGGAGAAAGGGGGGTCCCCACCCTGTCAGAAGGGACCCTGGGGACAAGGTGGGGTCCTGGGATGTCACAATGGGCCCTGGGGACAAAGGGGGTGTCCATGGTGCCACGATGGGCCCTGGGGACAAGGGGGTCCCCAGGATATCACAATGGGCCCTGGGGACAAGGGGGTCCCCAGGATGTCACAATGGGCCCTGAGGACAAATTGGGGTTCTGGGATGTCACAATGGGCCCTGGGGACAAAGGGGTTCCCCATGGTGCCACAATGGGCCCTGGGGACAAAGAGGGGTCCCCAGAATGTCACAATGGGCCCTGGGGACATTTGGGGTCCCCAGAATGTCACAATGGGCCCTGGGAACAATAGGGGGTCCTGGGACGTCACAATGGGCCCTGGAGTAAAGGGGGGTCCCCAGGATGTCACAATAGGCCCTGGGGACAAAGAGGAGTCCCCTGAATGTCATAATGGGCCCTGAGGACAAGGAGGGTCTCCACGGTGTCACAATGGGCCCTGGGGACAATGGGGGGTCCTGGGATGTCACAATAGGCCCTGGGGACAAAGGGGGTCTTCAGGATGTCACAATGGGCCCGGGGGACAAAGGGGGTCCCCAGGATGTCACAATAGGCCCTGGGGAAAAAGAGGGCTCCCCAGGATATCACAATGGGCCCTGGGGACAAAGAGGGGTCCACAGGATGTGCACAATGGGCCCTGGGGACAAAGGGGGCTCCCCAGGATATCACAATGGGCTCTGGTGACATAGGGGTCCCCAAGATGTCACAACGGGTCCTGGGGACAAGGGGGGTCCCAAGGATGTCACAATGGGCACTGGAGACAAAGGGGGGGTCCCCACGGTGCCACGATGGGCCCTGGGGACAAGGGGGTCCCCAGGATGTAACAATGTGCCCTTGGGACAATGGGGGCTCCTGCGATGTCACAATGGGCCCTGGGGACAAAGGGAGGCCCCAGGATGTCACAATGGACCCTGGGGACAAAAGGGGTCCCCGGGATGTCACAATGGGCCCAGGGGACAACGAAGCATCCTGGGACGCCACAATGGGCCCGGGGAAAAAGGGGGGTCCCCAGGTTGTTCACAATGGGCCCTGGGGACAATGGGGGTCCTGGGATGTCACAATGAACCCTAGGGACAAAGGGGGTCCCCAGGATGTCACAATGGGCCCTGGGAACAATAGGGGGTCCTGGGACGTCACAATGGGCCCTGGAGTAAAGGGGGGTCCCCAGGATGTCACAATAGGCCCTGGGGACAAAGAGGAGTCCCCTGAATGTCATAATGGGCCCTGAGGATAAGGAGGGTCTCCACGGTGTCACAATGGGCCCTGGGGACAATGGGGGGTCCTGGGATGTCACAATAGGCCCTGGGGACAAAGGGGGTCCCCATGATTTCACAATGGGCCCAGGGGACAATGGGGCATCCTGGGACGTCACAATGGGTCCTGGGGACAAAGTGGGTCCCCATGGTGTCACAATGGCCCTGGGGATAAAGGGGGACCCCAGGATGTGTATAATGGGGCCTGGGGACAATGGGGGGTCCTGGGATGTCACAATGGGCTCTGGGGACAATAGGGGGTCCTGGGACGTCACAATGGGCCCTGGAGAAAAGGGGGGGTCCTGGCATGTCACAATAGGCCCTGGGGACAAAGGGGGTCTTCAGGATGTCACAATGGGCCCGGGGGACAAAGGGGGTCCCCAGGATGTCACAATAGGCCCTGGGGAAAAAGAGGGCTCCCCAGGATATCACAATGGGCCCTGGGGACAAAGAGGGGTCCACAGGATGTGCACAATGGGCCCTGGGGACAAAGGGGGTGCCCTTGGTGCCACAATGGGCCCTGGGGACAAAGAGGGGTCCCCAGAATGTCACAATGGGCCCTGGGGACATTTGGGGTCCCCAGAATGTCACAATGGGCCCTGGGAACAATAGGGGGTCCTGGGACGTCACAATGGGCCCTGGAGTAAAGGGGGGTCCCCAGGATGTCACAATAGGCCCTGGGGACAAAGAGGAGTCCCCTGAATGTCATAATGGGCCCTGAGGACAAGGAGGGTCTCCACGGTGTCACAATGGGCCCTGGGGACAATGGGGGGTCCTGGGATGTCACAATAGGCCCTGGGGACAAAGGGGGTCCCCATGATTTCACAATGGGCCCAGGGGACAATGGGGCATCCTGGGACATCACAATGGGTCCTGGGGACAAAGTGGGTCCCCATGGTGTCACAATGGCCCTGGGGATAAAGGGGGACCCCAGGATGTGTATAATGGGGCCTGGGGACAATGGGGGGTCCTGGGATGTCACAATGGGCTCTGGGGACAATAGGGGTTCCTGGGACGTCACAATGGGCCCTGGAGAAAAGGGGGGGTCCTGGCATGTCACAATAGGCCCTGGGGACAAAGGGGGTCTTCAGGATGTCACAATGGGCCCGGGGGACAAAGGGGGTCCCCAGGATGTCACAATAGGCCCTGGGGAAAAAGAGGGCTCCCCAGGATATCACAATGGGCCCTGGGGACAAAGAGGGGTCCACAGGATGTGCACAATGGGCCCTGGGGACAAAGGGGGCTCCCCAGGATATCACAATGGGCTCTGGTGACATAGGGGTCCCCAAGATGTCACAACGGGTCCTGGGGACAAGGGGGGTCCCAAGGATGTCACAATGGGCACTGGAGACAAAGGGGGGGTCCCCACGGTGCCACGATGGGCCCTGGGGACAAGGGGGTCCCCAGGATGTAACAATGTGCCCTTGGGACAATGGGGGCTCCTGCGATGTCACAATGGGCCCTGGGGACAAAGGGAGGCCCCAGGATGTCACAATGGACCCTGGGGACAAAAGGGGTCCCCGGGATGTCACAATGGGCCCAGGGGACAACGAAGCATCCTGGGACGCCACAATGGGCCCGGGGAAAAAGGGGGGTCCCCAGGTTGTTCACAATGGGCCCTGGGGACAATGGGGGTCCTGGGATGTCACAATGAACCCTAGGGACAAAGGGGGTCCCCAGGATGTCACAATGGGCCCTGGGAACAATAGGGGGTCCTGGGACGTCACAATGGGCCCTGGAGTAAAGGGGGGTCCCCAGGATGTCACAATAGGCCCTGGGGACAAAGAGGAGTCCCCTGAATGTCATAATGGGCCCTGAGGACAAGGAGGGTCTCCACGGTGTCACAATGGGCCCTGGGGACAATGGGGGGTCCTGGGATGTCACAATAGGCCCTGGGGACAAAGGGGGTCCCCATGATTTCACAATGGGCCCAGGGGACAATGGGGCATCCTGGGACATCACAATGGGTCCTGGGGACAAAGTGGGTCCCCATGGTGTCACAATGGCCCTGGGGATAAAGGGGGACCCCAGGATGTGTATAATGGGGCCTGGGGACAATGGGGGGTCCTGGGATGTCACAATGGGCTCTGGGGACAATAGGGGTTCCTGGGACGTCACAATGGGCCCTGGAGAAAAGGGGGGGTCCTGGCATGTCACAATAGGCCCTGGGGACAAAGGGGGTCTTCAGGATGTCACAATGGGCCCGGGGGACAAAGGGGGTCCCCAGGATGTCACAATAGGCCCTGGGGAAAAAGAGGGCTCCCCAGGATATCACAATGGGCCCTGGGGACAAAGAGGGGTCCACAGGATGTGCACAATGGGCCCTGGGGACAAAGGGGGCTCCCCAGGATATCACAATGGGCTCTGGTGACATAGGGGTCCCCAAGATGTCACAACGGGTCCTGGGGACAAGGGGGGTCCCAAGGATGTCACAATGGGCACTGGAGACAAAGGGGGGGTCCCCACGGTGCCACGATGGGCCCTGGGGACAAGGGGGTCCCCAGGATGTAACAATGTGCCCTTGGGACAATGGGGGCTCCTGCGATGTCACAATGGGCCCTGGGGACAAAGGGAGGCCCCAGGATGTCACAATGGACCCTGGGGACAAAAGGGGTCCCCGGGATGTCACAATGGGCCCAGGGGACAACGAAGCATCCTGGGACGCCACAATGGGCCCGGGGAAAAAGGGGGGTCCCCAGGTTGTTCACAATGGGCCCTGGGGACAATGGGGGTCCTGGGATGTCACAATGAACCCTAGGGACAAAGGGGGTCCCCAGGATGTCACAATGGGCCCTGGGAACAATAGGGGGTCCTGGGACGTCACAATGGGCCCTGGAGTAAAGGGGGGTCCCCAGGATGTCACAATAGGCCCTGGGGACAAAGAGGAGTCCCCTGAATGTCATAATGGGCCCTGAGGACAAGGAGGGTCTCCACGGTGTCACAATGGGCCCTGGGGACAATGGGGGGTCCTGGGATGTCACAATAGGCCCTGGGGACAAAGGGGGTCCCCATGATTTCACAATGGGCCCAGGGGACAATGGGGCATCCTGGGACGTCACAATGGGTCCTGGGGACAAAGTGGGTCCCCATGGTGTCACAATGGCCCTGGGGATAAAGGGGGACCCCAGGATGTGTATAATGGGGCCTGGGGACAATGGGGGGTCCTGGGATGTCACAATGGGCTCTGGGGACAATAGGGGGTCCTGGGACGTCACAATGGGCCCTGGAGAAAAGGGGGGGTCCTGGGATGTCACAATAGGCCCTGGGGACAAAGGGGGTCTTCAGGATGTCACAATGGGCCCGGGGGACAAAGGGGGTCCCCAGGATGTCACAATAGGCCCTGGGGAAAAAGAGGGCTCCCCAGGATATCACAATGGGCCCTGGGGACAAAGAGGGGTCCACAGGATGTGCACAATGGGCCCTGGGGACAAAGGGGGTCCCCATGGTGCCACAATGGGCCCTGGGGACAAAGAGGGGTCCCCAGAATGTCACAATGGGCCCTGGGGACATTTGGGGTCCCCAGAATGTCACAATGGGCCCTGGGAACAATAGGGGGTCCTGGGACGTCACAATGGGCCCTGGAGTAAAGGGGGGTCCCGAGGATGTCACAATAGGCCCTGGGGACAAAGAGGAGTCCCCTGAATGTCACAATGGGCCCTGGGGACAAGGGGGTCCCCAGGATGTCACAATGGGCTCATGGGATAAAGGGGGTACTCACGGTGCCACTATAGGCCCTGGGGACAACGGGGGGTCCCCACGGTGCCACGATGGGTCGTGTGGACAAGGGGGTCCCCAGGATGTTCACAACGGGCCCTGAGGACAAAGGGGTCCCCACGGTGTCACAATGGTCCCTGGGGACAACTTGGGGTCCTGGGATGTCACAATGGGCCCTGGGGACAAAGGCGGTCCCCAGGATGTCACAATAAGCCCTGGGGACAAGGGGGGTCCCCAGGATGTCACAATGGGCACTGGGGACAAAGGGGGTACCCACGGTGTCACTATAGGCCCTGGGGACAACGGGGGGTCCCCACGGTGCCACGATGGGCCCTGGGGACAAGGGGGTCCCCAGGATGTTCACAATGGGCCCTGGAGACAATGGGGTGTCCCCAGGATGTCACAATGGGCCCTGGGGACAAAGAGGGTCCCCAGGATGTCACAATCGGCCCTGGGCACAAAGGGGGGTGCACATGGTGTCAAAATGGGCCCTGGGGACAAAGGGCGTCCCCAGGATGTCACAGTGGGCCCTGGGGACAAAGTGGTCCCCATGGTATCAGAATGGGCCCTGGGGACAAAGAGGGGTGCCCTGAATGTCACAATGGGCCCTGAGGACAAAGGGGGGTCCCCAGGATGTCGCAATGGGCCTTGGGGACAATGGGGGGTCCTAGGATGTCACAATGGGTCCGAGTGACAAATGGGGTCTCCATGGTGTCACAATGGGCCCTGAAGACAAAGGGGGTCCCCTGAATGTCACAATGGGCCCTGAGGACAATGGGGGTTCCTGGAACGTCACAATGGGCCCTGGGGAGAAAGGGAGGTCCCCAGGATGTCACAATGGGCCCTGGAGACAATTGGGGGTTTTGGGATGTCACGATGGGCTCTGACGACAAGGGGAGGTGCCCATGGTGTCACAATGGGTCCTCAGTGACAAGGGGGGTCCCTATAGTGTCACAATGGGCTCTGCAGACAATGGGGGGTCCTGGGATGTCACAATGGGCACCAGTGACAAAGGGGGTCCTCATGGTGCCACAATGGGCCCTGGGGAGTAAGTGGAGTCCTGGGATGTCATAATGGGTCCTGGGGACAAAGGGTGATCCTTTGATGTCACAAGGGGCCCTGGAGGCAAGGGGGTCCCCAGGATGTTACAATGGGCCCTGGGCACAAAGGGGGGTCCCCATAGTGTCACAATGGGTCCCCAGTGACAAGGGGGTCCCCACGGTGCCACGATGGTCCCTGGGGACAAGAAGGAGTCCCAATGGTGTCACAATGGACCCTGGGGTCAAAGGGGGTTCCCAGGACATCACAATGGGCTCTGGGGACAATGGGGATCCTGGGACATCACAATGAGCCCTGGGGACAAGGGGGGGTCCTGGGACGTCACAATGGGTCCTGGGGACAAAGCGGTTCCCCAGGATGTCACAATGGGCCCTGGGGACAAAGCAGGGTCCTGGGACGTCACAATGGGCCCTGGAGACAAAGGGATTCCCCAGGATGTCACAATGGGCCCTGGGGACAAAGGGGGTCCCCACAGTGTCACAATGGTCCCTGGGGACAAAGGAGATCCCCACAGTGTCACAATGGGCCCAGGGGACAAAAGGGGGACCCCAGGATGTCACAATGGGCCCAGGGGACAATGGGGGGTCCTGGGACGTTATAATGGGCCCTCGGGAAAAAGGGGGTCCACATGGTGCCACAATGGGCCCTGGGGACAACGGGGGTCCCAGGATGCCACAATGGACACTGGGGACAAGGGGGTCCCCAGGATGTCACAATGGGCCCTGGGGACACAGGTGGTCCCCAGGATGTCACAATGGGCCCTGGGGACAAAGTGGGGTCCTAAGATGTCACAATGGGCACTGGGGACAAAGGGGGTCCCCATGGTGCCACAATGGGCCTTGGGGACAATGGGGTCTCCCCAGGATGTCACAATGGGCCTTGGGGACAAAGGGGTGTCCCCTGAATATGCATAATGGGCCCTGGGGACAAAGGGTGGTCGCCGGGATGTCTCAGTGGGCCCTGGGGACAATGGGGGGTCCTGGGATGTCACAATGGGCCCCAGTGACAAAGGGGGTCCCCATGGTGCGACAACGAGCTCTGGGGATAAAGAGGGTCTCCAGGATGTCACAATGGGCCCAAGTGATGAGTCCCCACAGTGCCACTATGGGCCCTGGAGACAAGGGGGGTCCCCAGGATGTCACGATGGGGCCTGGGGACAACGAGGGGTCCTGGGACGTCACAATGAGCCCTGGGGAAAAAGGGTGGTCCCCATGATGTCACAATGGGCACTGGAGACAGTGGGGGGTCCTGGGATGTCACAATGGGCCCTGGGGACAAAGTAAGGTCCTCGGCTGTCACAATGAGCCCTGAGGACAAGGGTGGTCCCCAGAATTTCACAATGAGCACTGGGGACAAAGTGGGGTCCTGGGATGTCAAAATGGGCCCTGGGGACAAAGGGGGTCCCTTAATTGTCACAATGGGCCCTGGGGACAAGGGGGGTCCCCACGGTGTCACAATAGGCCCTGGGGACAAAGAGGGGTCCCCAGAATGTCACAATGGGCCCTGGGGACATTTGGGGTCCCCAGAATGTCACAATGGGCCCTGGGAACAATAGGGGGTCCTGGGACGTCACAATGGGCCCTGGAGTAAAGGGGGGTCCCCAGGATGTCACAATAGGCCCTGGGGACAAAGAGGAGTCCCCTGAATGTCATAATGGGCCCTGAGGACAAGGAGGGTCTCCACGGTGTCACAATGGGCCCTGGGGACAATGGGGGGTCCTGGGATGTCACAATAGGCCCTGGGGACAAAGGGGGTCCCCATGATTTCACAATGGGCCCAGGGGACAATGGGGCATCCTGGGACATCACAATGGGTCCTGGGGACAAAATGGGTCCCCATGGTGTCACAATGGCCCTGGGGATAAAGGGGGACCCCAGGATGTGTATAATGGGGCCTGGGGACAATGGGGGGTCCTGGGATGTCACAATGGGCTCTGGGGACAATAGGGGGTCCTGGGACGTCACAATGGGCCCTGGAGAAAAGGGGGGGTCCTGGCATGTCACAATAGGCCCTGGGGACAAAGGGGGTCTTCAGGATGTCACAATGGGCCCGGGGGACAAAGGGGGTCCCCAGGATGTCACAATAGGCCCTGGGGAAAAAGAGGGCTCCCCAGGATATCACAATGGGCCCTGGGGACAAAGAGGGGTCCACAGGATGTGCACAATGGGCCCTGGGGACAAAGGGGGCTCCCCAGGATATCACAATGGGCTCTGGTGACATAGGGGTCCCCAAGATGTCACATCGGGTCCTGGGGACAAGGGGGGTCCCAAGGATGTCACAATGGGCACTGGAGACAAAGGGGGGGTCCCCACGGTGCCACGATGGGCCCTGGGGACAAGGGGGTCCCCAGGATGTAATAATGTGCCCTTGGGACAATGGGGGCTCCTGCGATGTCACAATGGGCCCTGGGGACAAAGGGAGGCCCCAGGATGTCACAATGGACCCTGGGGACAAAAGGGGTCCCCGGGATGTCACAATGGGCCCAGGGGACAACGAAGCATCCTGGGACGCCACAATGGGCCCGGGGAAAAAGGGGGGTCCCCAGGTTGTTCACAATGGGCCCTGGGGACAATGGGGGTCCTGGGATGTCACAATGAACCCTAGGGACAAAGGGGGTCCCCAGGATGTCACAATGGGCCCTGGGGATAAAGGGTACTCCCCAGGATGTCACAATAGGCCCTGGGGACAAAGGGGGTCCCCAGGATGTCACAACGGGCCCTGGGTACAAGGGGGGTCCCACCCTGTCACAATGAGCACTGGGGACAAAGGGGGTCCCCAGGATGTCACAATGGGCACTGGAGACAAAGGGGGGGTCTCCACGGTGCCACAATGGGCCCTGGGGACAATGGGGGGTCCCCACGGTTTCACAATGGGCCCTGGGGACAAGGGGGATCCCCGCCCTGTCACAATGGGCCCTGGGGCCAAAGGGATCCCCAGGATGTCACAATGGGCCCTGGGGACTGCGGGGGGTACTAGGATGTCACAGTGGGTCTTGGGGACAAAGGGGGTACCCAGGATGTCACAATGGGCCCTGGGGACAATGGGGGGTCCCTTGAAGGTCACAATGGGCCCATGGGACAAAGAGGGTGCCCACGGTGTCACAGTGGGCCCTGGCGACAAAGGGGGATCCCCAGGATGTCACAATGGGCCCTGGGGACAAGGGGGGGTTCCCATGGAGTCACAATGGGTCCTGGGGACAACGAGGCGTCCTGGGACGTCACAATGGGACTTGGGGACAAAGGGGGTCTTCCACAGTCTCACAATGGGACCTAGAGACAAGGGGAGATCCCCAGGATGACACAATAGGCCCTGGGGACAAAGAGGAGTCCCCCTGAATGTCACAATGGGCCCTGGGGACAAGGGGGGTCCCCATGGTATCACAATAAGCCCTGGGGACAAAGTGGGGTCCTGGGATGTCACAACTGGCCCCAGTGACAAAGGGTGTCCCCATGGTGCCACAATGGGCCCTGGGGACAAAGAGGGTCCCCAGGATGTCACAATGGGCTTTGGGGACAAGGCGGGGTCCCCAGGATGTCACAATGGGGTCTTGGGACAAAGGGGGTCCCCAGGATGTCACAATGGTCCCTGGGGACAATGGGGGGTCCTGGGACATCACAATGGGCCCTGGGGACAAAGGCGGTCCCAGGGTGTCACAATAAGCCATGGGGACAAGGGGGGTCCCCAGGATGTCACAATGGGCACTGGGGACAAAGGGGGGTCCCCACGGTGCCATGATGGGCCCTGGCGACAAGGGGGTCCCCAGGATGTCACAATGGGCCCATGGGACAAAGGGGGTACCCATGGTGTCACAATGGGCCCTGGGGACAACTTGGGGTCCTGGGATGTCACAATGGGCCCCGGTGACAAAGGGGGTCCCCGTGGTGCCACAATGTGCCCCTGGGACAAAGGGGGTCCCCAGAATGTCATAATGGGCACTGGGGACAAGGGGGGTCCCCAGGATGTCACAAGTGGCCCTGGGGATAAAGGGGGTCCCCATGGTGCCACAATGTGCCCCTAGGACAAAGGGGTCCCCAGGATGTCACAATAAGCCCTGGGGACAAGGGGGGTCCCCAGGATGTCAGAATGGGCCCTGGGGATAACGCGGGGTCCTGGGATGTCACAATGGGCCACGGGGACAAAGGCGATCCCCATGGTGTCACAATGGGCCCTGGGGACAAGGGGGTCCCCAGGATGTCACAATGGGCTCATGGGATAAAGGGGGTACCCACGGTGTCACTATAGGCCCTGGGGACAACGGGGGGTCCCCACGGTGCCACGATGGGTCGTGTGGACAAGGGGGTCCCCAGGATGTTCACAACGGGCCCTGAGGACAAAGGGGGTCCCCACGGTGTCACAATGGTCCCTGGGGACAACTTGGGGTCCTGGGATGTCACAATGGGCCCTGGGGACAAAGGCGGTCCCCAGGATGTCACAATAAGCCCTGGGGACAAGGGGGGTCCCCAGGATGTCACAATGGGCACTGGGGACAAAGGGGGTACCCACGGTGTCACTATAGGCCCTGGGGACAACGGGGGGTCCCCACGGTGCCACGATGGGCCCTGGGGACAAGGGGGTCCCCAGGATGTTCACAATGGGCCCTGGAGACAATGGGGTGTCCCCAGGATGTCACAATGGGCCCTGGGGACAAAGAGGGTCCCCAGGATGTCACAATCGGCCCTGGGCACAAAGGGGGGTGCACATGGTGTCAAAATGGGCCCTGGGGACAAAGGGCGTCCCCAGGATGTCACAGTGGGCCCTGGGGACAAAGTGGTCCCCATGGTATCAGAATGGGCCCTGGGGACAAAGAGGAGTGCCCTGAATGTCACAATGGGCCCTGAGGACAAAGGGGGGTCCCCAGGATGTCGCAATGGGCCTTGGGGACAATGGGGGGTCCTAGGATGTCACAATGGGCCCGAGTGACAAATGGGGTCTCCATGGTGTCACAATGGGCCCTGAAGACAAAGGGGGTCCCCTGAATGTCACAATGGGCCCTGAGGACAATGGGGGTTCCTGGAACGTCACAATGGGCCCTGGGGAGAAAGGGAGGTCCCCAGGATGTCACAATGGGCCCTGGAGACAATTGGGGGTTTTGGGATGTCACGATGGGCTCTGACGACAAGGGGAGGTGCCCATGGTGTCACAATGGGTCCTCAGTGACAAGGGGGGTCCCTATAGTGTCACAATGGGCTCTGCAGACAATGGGGGGTCCTGGGATGTCACAATGGGCACCAGTGACAAAGGGGGTCCTCATGGTGCCACAATGGGCCCTGGGGAGTAAGTGGGGTCCTGGGATGTCACAATGGGTCCTGGGGACAAAGGGTGATCCTTTGATGTCACAAGGGGCCCTGGAGGCAAGGGGGTCCCCAGGATGTTACAATGGGCCCTGGGCACAAAGGGGGGTCCCCATAGTGTCACAATGGGTCCCCAGTGACAAGGGGGTCCCCACGGTGCCACGATGGGCCCTGGGGACAAGAGGGGGTCCCCATGGTGTCACAATGGACCCTGGGGTCAAAGGGGGTTCCCAGGACATCACAATGGGCTCTGGGGACAATGGGGATCCTGGGACATCACAATGAGCCCTGGGGACAAGGGGGGGGTCCTGGGACGTCACAATGGGTCCTGGGGACAAAGCGGTTCCCCAGGATGTCACAATGGGCCCCGGGGACAAAGCAGGGTCCTGGGACGTCACAATGGGCCCTGGAGACAAAGGGATTCCCCAGGATGTCACAATGGGCCCTGGGGACAAAGGAGATCCCCACAGTGTCACAATGGGCGCAGGGGACAAAAGGGGGACCCCAGGATGTCACAATGGGCCCAGGGGACAATGGGGGGTCCTGGGACGTTATAATGGGCCCTCGGGAAAAAGGGGGTCCACATGGTGCCACAATGGGCCCTGGGGACAATGGGGGTCCCAGGATGCCACAATGGACACTGGGGACAAGGGGGTCCCCAGGATGTCACAATGGGCCCTGGGGACAACGGTGGCTCCTGGGATGTCACAATGGGCCCTGGGGACACAGGTGGTCCCCAGGATGTCACAATGGGCCCTGGGGACAAAGTGGGGTCCTAAGATGTCACAATGGGTACTGGGGACAAAGGGGGTCCCCATGGTGCCACAATGGGCCTTGGGGACAAAGGGGTCTCCCCAGGATGTCACAATGGGCCTTGGGGACAAAGGGGTGTCCCCTGAATGTGCATAATGGGCCCTGGGGACAAAGGGTGGTCGCCGGGATGCCTCAGTGGGCCCTGGGGACAATGGGGTGTCCTGGGATGTCACAATGGGCCCCAGTGACAAATGGGGTCTCCACGGTGTCACAATGGGCCCTGGGGATAAAGGGGGGTCTCCAGGATGTCACAATGGGCCCAAGTGATGAGTCCCCACAGTGCCACTATGGGCCCTGGAGACAAGGGGGGTCCCCAGGATGTCACGATGGGGCCTGGGGACAACGAGGGGTCCTGGGACGTCACAATGAGCCCTGGGGAAAAAGGGTGGTCCCCATGATGTCACAATGGGCACTGGAGACAGTGGGGGGTCCTGGGATGTCACAATGGGCCCTGGGGACAAAGTAAGGTCCTCGGCTGTCACAATGAGCCCTGAGGACAAGGGGGGGTCCCCAGAATTTCACAATGAGCACTGGGGACAAAGTGGGGTCCTGGGATGTCAAAATGGGCCCTGGGGACAAAGGGGGTCCCTTAATTGTCACAATGGGCCCTGGGGACAAGGGGGGTCCCCACGGTGTCACAATGGGCCCTGGGGACAAAGTGGGGTCCTGGAATGTCACAATGGGCCCAGAGGACAAAGGGGGTCCCCATGGTGCCACAGTGGGCCCTGGGGACAAAGGGGGTCCTGAGACGTCACAATGGGCCCTGGGGAAAAGGCGGGGTCCCCACGGTGTCACAATGGGCCCTGGGGACAATGGGGGGTCCTGGGATGTCACAATGGGCCCCAGTGACAAAGGGGGTCCCCATGGTGCGACAACGAGCTCTGGGGATAAAGGGGGTCTCCAGGATGTCACAATGGGCCCTGGGGACAAAGGAAGTCCCCAGAATGCCACAATGGGTCCTGGAAAGAAGTGGGGTCCCCACGGTGTCACAATGGGCCTTGGGGACAAAGGGGGGTCCCCAGGATGTCACAATGGGCCCCGGGGACAAAGGGGTCCCCAGGATGTCACAATGGGTACTGGGGACAAAGGCGGGGTCCCCATGGTGTCACAATGGACCCAAGTGACAGGACGAGTCCCCACGGTACCACTATGGGCCCTGGAGACCAGGGGGTTCCCCGGATTTCACAATGGGCCCTGGGGACAAGGGGGGTCCCCAGGATGTCACAATGGGCACTGGGGACAACGAGGGGTCCTGGGACGTCACAATGAGCCCTGGGGAGAAAGGGGGGTCCCCACCCTGTCAGAAGGGACCCTGGGGACAAGGTGGGGTCCTGGGATGTCACAATGGGCCCTGGGGACAAAGGGGGTGTCCATGGTGCCACAATGGGCCCTGGGGACTGGGGGGGGGGTCCCCTCGGTGCCACGATGGGCCCTGGGGACAAAGGGGGTCCCCAGAATGTCACAATGGGCCCTGGGGACATTTGGGGTCCCCAGAATGTCACAATGGGCCCTGGGGACAATGGGGGATCCTGAGACGTCACAATGGGCCCTGGGGACAAAGTGGGTCCCCATGGTGTCACAACACCCTGGGGACAATGCAGGGTCCCCAGGATGTCACAATAGCCCCTGGGGACATTAGGGGTCCCCACGGTTTCACGATCTTAACCCTTGACACCCCCCAACTACTGGGTCCTTAGGGTTACTCCCGGGTCCCTCCTGAACTGAATCCCCGCCCGAACTCCTGGGTCTGATAGAGGGCACGAACATTTTAAGGGTTAACAAAACATAATTGGGTCCCCTCTAACGAGCCAACACTTTAGGGCTGAGCCACACGAGCCCTTAGTTCAGAGCTTTAGGTGAACTCATGGTAAGGAAACCAGAACCCAGCAGTGCCAGGATCAGGAGTTTTACGGCACCAGCTGTGAACGCGAGGGGAACGAGAGAACCGAGATTTACAGCAAAAAGGGGGCGCCAGGCTGGGTTCAACCGACCTGGAGCTTGGGTCCCAGTCCATTCAACACAAGGAGCCAAACCTGAGGAAGCTGAAGGAGCCTTCATCCAAAGACCCCTCCTCCAGAGCACCAGGTGGCGCCGCGCAGGCGAACAGGGGGCGTCCAGGCGGAGACTACGGCAGTGATGAGCGGGAAAGGTTCTGGATGTGTGCGGGCGCTCTGGGGTCGTTGGGACACGAGCACCTCGCTGTATTTAAACGCAGCTCCTGCCGCTCGGAGCGGCGCACGAGGGGTGGAACCATCGCTCCCCTTGCGCCCGACGGCGAAACGAACGCAGCTGCTCTGGAACCCTGCGGGGTGTGAAGGTTCATGGCTCCGGAGGCTGTAAAGTTGTTTCTGCGCCTCCGTTCCCCTCATGCCCCCCCATTCCCTTCACACCGACCCTCAATCCACCCCCCACCCGACCCCCAGCTCCCCCCAAACCCCGACCCCCAGCTCCCCCCCACCGACCCCCAAATGCCCCCCCGACCCCCAATTCCTCCCCAGACTGACCCCCAATGCCCCCCCACACCGACCCCCAAGGCCGCCCCCGCACACCAACCCCCCAGTTCCCCCCTCAAACACCGACCCCCAATCCCCCCCCGGACCCTAATTCCCCCTCGCACTGACCCCCAACGCCCCCCACACCAACCCCTAATGCCCCTCACATCGACCCCCAAATCCTCCCCAGACTGACCCCTCAAATCCTCCCCAGACCAACCCCCAACTTCCCCCCCACACCGACCCCCAATTCCCCCTCACACCGACCCCCAATGTCCCCCCCCCACACCAGACCCCAATTCCCCCCCACACCGACCCCCAATTCCCCCCCACACTGATCCCCAATGCCCCCCCACACACCGACCCCCAATTCCTCCCCAGACTGACCCCCAATGCCCCCTCACACCGACCCCCAAGGCCCCCCCTGCACTGACCCCCCCACACCGACGCCCCAATTCCCCCCTCAAACACCGACCCCCAGTGCCCCCCCACTGGACCCTAATTCCCCCTCGCACCGACCCCCAATGCCCCCCCACACACTGACCCCCAGTTCCTGCCCCCCACACCAACCCCTAATGCCCCTCACATCGACCCCCAAATCCTCCCCACACTGACCCCTCAAATCCTCCCCAGACCAACCCCCAACTTCCCCCACACCGACCCCCAATTCCCCCTCACACCGACCCCCCAAGCCCCCCCCACCGATCCTCAATTCCTCCCCACACCGACCCCCAATGTCCCGCTCACACCGACCCTCAGTTCCTCCCCCACACCGCCCCCCAATTCCCCCCTCACACCGACCCCAAATCCCCACCACCACACTGCCCCCCAAATCCCCCCCTCACACCGACCCCCAATGCCCCTCACGCCGACCCCAATTCCTCCCCCCACACCGACCCCCAATGCCCCTCACGCCGACCCCCAGTTCCCCTCACAACCTCCACCAAAACGGCGGCGCCTCCCTCTCCTCCCTCCCGCCTTTTCCCGCCACACACTCCCGGACGTGACGCCGGCGAGGGGGCGTGGCCGGCGGCGAGGGGGCGTGGCCGCGGCGCCGGCGGGCGGGAAGCGCCGGGGCGGGAAACACCGGGTGAGGAGATCGCGTCCCCTCGTGTCCCTCGTGTCCCTTCATGTCCCATCGTGTCCCCTCGTGTCCCTCGGGTCCCCTCATCGTCCCCTCGTGTCCCTCGGGGCCCCTCGTGTCCCCTCATCTCCTCAGCACCCCCACTGGAGCCCGCCCGTCCCTCCCCTCCAGGAGAGACCGGGGCTGGGGCGGATCCGCCATCAATCCCCCCACAGACTTTTTCTCTCTTTCATCCCCCTTTTCCCTCTTTTCCCTCTTTCCCCCTTTATCCCTCTTTCCCCCCTTTTTCCCTTCCCCCCCTTTTTCCCTCTTTTCCCTCTTTCCGCCGTTTTTCCCTCTTTTCCCTCTTTCCCCCCTTTTCCCTCTTCCCCCTTTTCCCCCCCTTTTTCCCTCTTTTCCCTCTTTCCCCCTTTATCCCTGTTTCCCCCCTTTTTCTCCCTTTCCCCCCTTTTTCCCTCTTCCCCCTCTTTTCCCCCTTTTTCTCCCTTTTTCCTTCTTCCCCCCCTTTTCCGCCTTTTCCCTCTTTCCCCCTTTATCCCTCTTTTCCCTCTTTCCGCCCTTTTCCCTCTTCCCCCCTTTTTCCCTCTTTTCCCTCTTTCCCCTTTATCCCTCTTTGCCCCCTTTTTCCCTCTTTTTCCTCTTCACCCCCTCTTCCCCCTCTTCCCCCTTTTTCCCTTTTCCCCCCTTTTCCCCCTTTTTCCTCTTTCCCCCCTTTTCTCCCTTTTTCCCTCTTCCCTCTTTTCCCTTCTTTCCCCCCTTTCCCTCTTCCCCCCTCTTTCCATCTTATCCCTCTTTTCCCCCTTTATCCCTGTTTCTTCCCTTTTCCCCCCCTTTCCCTCTTTCCTCGCTTTTTCCCTATTTTTCCCTCTTTCCCCCCTTTTTCCCTCTTTTCCCTCTTTCCTCGCTTTTTCCCTCTTTTTCCCTCTTTCCCCCCTTTTTCCCTCTTTCCCCCCTTTTTCCCCCTTTTCCCTCTTTCCTTGCTTTTTCCCCCTTTTCCCTCTTTCCCCCCTTTTCCCCCCTTTTCCCTTTTTCCCCCTTTTCCCTCTTTCCCCCTTTTTCCCCCTTTTCCCTCTTTCCTTGCTTTTTCCCCCTTTTCCCTCTTTCCCCCCTTTTCCCCCCTTTTCCCTTTTTCCCCCTTTTCCCTCTTTCCCCCCTTTTTCCCCCTTTCCCCCCTTTTCCCTCTTCCCCCGTTTCCCTCTCCCGTTTTCCCGTCCCTCCTCCCATTCCCGTGCAGCCCAACCCCTTCCCCCCTTTTCCCCAGAGCAGTTTTCATACAGATCCCCCCTTTCCCCCCAGCCCCGAACCCCCGGGGGTTTCTCAGCATCAGCAGCCACTTCACTCCCCCCAATTTAACTCTTTGTGTCCCTTTTCCAGGCTCTTTGGGAGCCCGGGTCTCCTGGGGCCGCTCTGGTTTTTGCTCCGGGGTGTTTGGAGCCCGGTGACCATGGACCTGTTTCCCTTGGGCGACGAGCTGCGTGGCTTTGCCCAGAGCCCCGGGCTGCTCTGCGGGGAAGCGCTGGAGCCCGACCTGGAGCCCAGTCTGAGCCTGGAGCCCGACCTGGAGCCCAACCTGAGCCTGGAGCCTGACCTGAGCCTGGAGCCCAACCTGGAGCCCAACCTGAACCTGGAGCCCATCCTGAGCCTTGAGCCTGACCTGCAGCCCAACCTGAGCCTGGAACCCAACCTAGAGCCCAACCTGAGCCTGGAGCCCAATCTGAGCCTTGAGCCCAACCTGGAGCCCAACCTGAGCCTGGTTACTAATGATCAGTATTTACCAATGACGGTCATAATTTATTAATAGTGATCAGTATTTATTAATAACAACCAGTATTTATTAATGATGGTTAGTATTTATTAATGACAATTAGTATTTATTAATAACCACCAGTATTTATTAATAACGGCCAGTATTTATTAATGGCGGTCAGTATTTCTTAATGACAATCAGTATTGATTGATGATGGTATTTATTAAGGATGATTATTATTTATTAATGATGATCAGTATTTGTTAATGGTGATCGGCATTTATTAATAATGGTTAGTATTTATTAATGACGATCAGTATTTATTAATGACCGTCACTATTAATGATGATCAGTATTGATTAATGATGGCGAGTATTTATTAATGATGATCAGTATTTATTAATAACAGTCAGTATTTATTAATGACAATCAGTATCGATTAATGATTGTGAGTATTTATTAATGATGATCAGTATTTATTAATGATGGTCAGTATTTATTAATAACGATCAGTATTTATTAGTGACGGTCACTATTTATTAATGACAATCAGTAATTATTAATGAGGGTCAGTATTTATTAATCCTTGCTATTTAACCCTTTTGGGTTGAAACCTTTGAGACCGAACGCCGATTGATTCCACCGGGCAAGCTCCACCTGCCTGGAGCTTCAGTGCCGACTACGCCATCTGTTCTAAAAGCGCCGCGGCTTTATCATGTTGATTTTTTTACCTATTTATCCTGATTTTTGTCACTTTAGCCACTTGGCGGCTGCTCCGGTTGAGGATGGCGGCGTCTCCATGTGCCGGAACCACGGGTGGTCGGTGGACGCCGAGAGGGGGCAGGTAACGGGCACCCATGGGTGCTGCTCATTGAGCGGGGATCTGAGCGAAGGCGGCGAGGGGGTTGGCGGTGCCGTCGAAGCCCTTTGCGGGGGTCGTTACCAAATTGTGCGTAACTGGATGATTTGTGAACGTCGCTGCCGATTGAGTGGAGATGACGGGGTGAGAAAACGAGAAATAGGGAATCGCTGCGGTGTAAAGATTCGCGTTGCGCGCTCCCGCCCGGTTTGGGTCGTGTTTAGCGTAGCGGGTTTTATTATCCTCGTTATATAATGGAGAAATAATTGGGAAGAGCAGTTTGCAAAGCGCTTTGATATCCTCCAGCGCCACCGACGCTCCCGGTTCCGTTTGTGCTCAGGTGCGCGACGCGGGCGATGCAAACACCGCGAAACCATCGTTGGGAGATGGAAACGGCGCCTCCGAACCCCCGACGCTGTCCAAAAACACCCCCCTGGTGATCCCGGTGTTGGTTCCAGTGACAAGGAACGAGGTGGGTGAGGAGTACTTGGATGGTTGTGCGATGATTCGGCAACCGGCGGTGCCGGAGTTGCTCGCCGGAGCACCCGTGTGTGTGTCCCTGGCTGAACCAAGGGTGCTACGTGCCCCAGAACCCCCCAAATTACACCCAAATAACGCTATGGGGACGCGCTCGGCGGCCGCTACCCCAGGGACGGGGTCTGGGAGGCTCCAGGCTCCCGCTGGGTTATTGATCCGAAATATGGAACCCGGCGATCGCCTCGAGTTGGGTGGAAGGGAGGAAGCATCAGCAGGACCGGAGGGTCCCCAGACCCCTCATTTTGGGGTTCGCCACTTGCTTTTGAGCCAAAAAAGGAGGAAAAGCAGATAAACGCCCGTGTGATTTTGTGCGTTTTCCACCTTTAACCCTTTTCTCGTTCGATGTTGCCCAGGTCACCGAAAATGAGTCTCTGGATGGGAAGATCTTGCAGCAAAAAGGCGACGGAGGCCGAAACCCCTCGTGATCCCGACACCGGGATTGAAGCGCTTTCGGCCGCCCCGCGGGGTTAATTCGGTGCGATGCGGATGTCCCCACGTAGCGCTTTGGGGGGAACACCCCGCTTTATGGTTGTGGTTTACGGGGGGTTTATCTCAACCCGGGCCGAGCGATCCCGGTGTAAAACCGCCCGGTGAACCCGGTTTGGGTTCGGCGTCCCCTCGCTGGTTTGTGGTGGCAAACGCAGAGCTTGTGCTCCCCAAAAACCCCCAAAATGGGTGATTTTGTGGAATATGGGATGGAAACAACCCCCCCAGGGTTTCGCTGTGATATCGGGTGTAAAAACCACCCGAGTGCTGCGATCGACTGCAAAACCCCATTGGGATGATCCATCAGCGACCGATTTCACCAAAACGATGGGAATTGGGACAATTTGTGGTTGTGACGCCAAGGAACGGTCTCGGCACGATGATTTTGATCCTGAGCGTTGCTTTTCCCCTCTATTTCTCAATATCCCGCAGGCAGAATGGACGGCGACTTGGGATTGTGCCTGGTGAAGGACGCCCCCAAAATCAGCGTCCGGCCGTGAGTCCCCAAACCACCAAAAACGGGCGCAAAACGGGTGCGTCGCGCTTTTCCTGCCCCTCGTTTGGCCCGCCAGGACCCATTGACGTCCATTCCGAACGGAACACGAGGCGCTGATGTCACCGGCGGCGCTGATGTCGCGGCGGAACCCCGGCAACGCTTTGTTGTTCCGAGCCCTCGCAGGGCGTCTCTCCCACTCTGCCGCGTCTCGGAGCGAATCCCTGTGGTTTTCGGCCGAACCGCGCGGTTTCGGTGCCGATCGGAGCACGATGATGCCGTGAGCGCTCAGAACGCCCCCGTCCCCCCCGCCGCGCCGCCGCGGTCCCCGTCACCGCCTCCCGTCCCCTCTCCAGGCAGATCAACGTGGGGAGCGGCTTCCAGGCGGAGCTGCCGGCCCTGCGCGACCCAGCGCAGGCGCAGCAGGACGAGGAGCGCGCGGAGCTGGTCTGGAAGCCCTGGGGGGACATGGACACCGACCCGCAGGCGCCCGACCCAGGTATCGCACGCATTGGGTGCCTGGCCCACCCCACCTGGGCCCCGGGGGGGTCGTCGCTGCTCTTGGGGCTCCCAACGCTGCCTTTTGGGTAGAAATAGTGACGTTTCTCCGTGTGTTTCTTGCTCTCCGCTCCACCTGGTTGGCTCGTTTTCCGCTGTCCCGTATCGCGCCTTTTGTCCCCAAAACCCAACTTTTCCTTCTCGTATCGTACCCATTATCATGTCGCACCTTTTCTTGACCAACCCCAACGTTTCCATTGTCTTATCGCACCTTTTCTTGACAAAACCCAACTTTTCCTTGTTGTAGCGCGTCTTTTCTTGACATAAACCCAACTTTTCCTTCTCGTATCGTACCCATTGTTGTATCGCACCTTTTCTTGACGAAACCTGACGTTTCCATTGTCCTATCGCATCTTTTCTCAACAAAACCCAACTTTTCCTTGTCTTCTCACATCTTTTCTTGACAGAACCCAACGTTTCTGTTGTCCTATTGCATCTTTTCTTGACATACACCCAACTTTTCCTTGTCCTATTGCGTCTTATCTTGACCAACTCCAACTTTTCCTTGACCTATCGTGTCTTTTCTTGATAAAAGCCAACTTTTCCTTGTCCTATTGTCTTTTCTTGACATAAACCCAACGTTTCCATTGTCCTATCACGTCTTTTCTCAACAAAACCCAACTTTTCCTTGTCCTATTGCACCTTTTCTTGACAAACCCAACTTTTCCTTGTCCTATCGTGTCTTTTCTTGACATAAACCCAACTTTTGCTTGTCCTATTGTGTCTTTTCTTGACAAAACCCAACGTTTCCATTGTCCTATCACGTCTTTTCTCAACAAAACCCAACTTTTCCTTGTCCTATTGCACCTTTTCTTGACAAACCCCAACATTTCCTTTATCATATCGCATCTTTTCTTGACCAACTCCAACTTTTCCTTGAATTGTACCCATTGTCGTATCACGCTTTTCCTTGAAAAACCCCAGCTTTTCCTTGTTGGATCCCATATTTCCACCCCCAAACCCCAACACCCCCATGTCACATCCCCCTTTCCCCAAACCCCAACATCCCCATGTCACATCCCCCTTTCCCCAAACCCCAACACCCCCATGTCACATCCCCCTTTCCCCAAACCCCAACACCCCCATGTCACATCCCCCTTTCCCCCAACACCCCCATGTCACATCCCCCTTTCCCCAAACCCCAACACCCCCATGTCACATCCCCCTTTCCCCAAACCCCAACACCCCCATGTCACATCCCCCTTTCCCCAAACCCCAACACCCCCATGTCACATCCCCCTTTCCCCCCCAAACCCCAACATCCCCACCTCATATCACCCCATTTCCCCCCTGAACCCCAACATCCCCATGTCCCATCACCCCGTTTCCCCCACCCCGTGTCGGTTGCAGTGTTGACCCTGCTGTCCATGGCAAGCTCCAGCACCATCCCCGGGAGCTCCAGCACCGTCCCCGGGAGCTCCAGCGCCATCCCCAGGAGCTCCAACGCCATCCTCGGGAGCTCCAGTGCCGTCCCTGGGAGCTCCAGTGCCATCCTCGGGAGCTCCAGTGCCATCCCTGGAAACTCCAGCGCCATCCCCAGGAGCTCCAACGCCATCCCCGGGAGCTCCAGTGCCATCCCTGGGAGCTCCAGTGCCATCCCCAGGAGCTCCAGTGCCATCCCTGGGAGCTCCAGTGCCATCCCCGGGAGCTCCAGTGCCATCCCTGGGAGCTCCAGTGCCATCCTCGGGAGCTCCAGTGCCATCCCTGGAAACTCCAGTGCCATCCCCGGGAGCTCCAGTGCCATCCCCGGGAGCTCCAGTGCCATCCCTGGGAGCTCCAGTGCCATCCTCGGGAGCTCCAGTGCTGTTCCCGGGAGTTCCAGTGCCGTCCCCGGGAGCTCCAGTGCCATCCCTGGGAGCTCCAGTGCTGTTCCTGGGAGCTCCAGTGCCATCCTCGGGAGCTCCAGTGCCATCCTCGGGAGCTCCAGTGCCGTCCCCGGGAGCTCCAGTGCCATCCTCGGGAGTGTGTGTGAAGATTGAGGAGAAAGCAGCTGAAATGGAGATGCCGGAGCCAGAGCCGCAGGCCGGGACTGAGCCACCACCAAAGTGCCTGAATATTGAGGAGAAACCAGCTAAAATGGAGATTGTGGTGCCAGCACCAGAGCCACCGGCCGGGACCGAGCCGCCCCCAAAATGCGTTAAAATTGAGGAGAAAGCAGCTGAAATGGTGATTGTGGCACTGGAGCTGCAGGTGGGGACCAAGCCGCCCCCAAAATGCTTTGAAATCAAGGAGAAACCAGGTGAAATGGCGATGCCGGAGTCGGAGCTGCAAGCTGGGATGGAGCCGCCCCCAAAGCGCCTGAAAATTGAGGAGGAACCAGCCGAAACGGTGATTGCGGGACCGGAGCTGCAGGACGGGACCGAGCCACCACCAAAATACCTGAAAATTGAGGAGGAACCAGCCGAAACGGTGATTGCGGCACCAGAGCCACGGGCCGGGACCGAGCCGCCCCTGAAGCACTTGGAAATTGAGAAACCAACCGAAATGGCGATTGTGACGCCGGAACCGCCGGCTGAGACCGAGCCACCACCAAAATGCATGAAAATAGAGGAGAAACCAACCGAAATGGCGATGCTGGAGCCGCAGGCCGGGACCAAGCCACCCCTGAAGCGCTTAAGAATTGAAGGGGAACCAGCCGAAATGGTGATCCCGGAGCCGCAGGCCGGGACCGAGCCGCCCCTGAAGCGCTTTAAAATTGAGGAGAAACCAGCTGAAATGGTGATTGCAGCGCTGGTGCTGGAGCCGCAGGCCTGGACCAAGCAGCCCCCAAAACGCTGGAGAATTGAGGACAAACCATCCGAAATGGCGATGCCGGAGCCGCAAGCCGGGACCGAGCCGCCCCCGAAGCGCCTTAAAATCGAGGAACCAGCTGAAATGGGGATCGCGGCGCCGGAGCAGCGCCCGGGGTAGGTTTGCGCCCTCAGGAAACCCCCGCGCCGAAACCACCGTCGGCTTTCCCACCGGACGGCGCATCCAGAGGGGGATTTTTGGGGAGAAAAGGGGTGAATCTGCGCGTGTGTTTGAAGAAGCGACCGCGGGGGGTTTGGTTTCTCGGCATCGGGTTTGATGGGAAGAGCTGGCGCCCGATCGTCATCTCCGGCACCAGGGGGCGCACGGAACAGGGCCGGAATTGGGCTGAAATCCTGTGAGATTGGGAAAAAACGCCGCTGTGAGATCAACGGGCAGCGGCTGCTCGCGGTGGGAAGAACCGGAAAGGGAAATGGTGGCAAAATGGTGCCGTAAAGCGCCCGGATCTGAGCCGAGAAACAGGGGTTTTGGTGTTTTTCTTTCTATTTAACACGCTTTCTGCTTTGCTTAATAAACTGGGTTCTGGAATGAGTTGAAGTTCATTAATGCAGCGATTTGTGACAACGGGGGGGTTGAGTTGTTTGATTAATGAAATGTTAATTAAGGGTCTTGTCACACCAGGAGGGATGGAAGGGGGATTTATTTTGGGAGGTCTTGAGATTTATTGCTGTCACGATACCGGGGCCGTCGGTGCCACCCATTGCGATACCGGGGCTGTCGGTGCCACCCATCGCGATACCAGGGCCGTCGGTGCCACCCATCGCGCTACCAGGACCATCGTTGCTGCCCATCACGATACTGGGGCCGTCGTCACTGCTGTTGTGACGATACCAGCGCTGTTGTTGCCACCTGTCGCGATACCAGGACCATCAGTGCTCCCTATTGCGATACCGGGGCCGTCGGTGCCGCCCTTCGCGATACCGGGGTCGTTGTTGCTGCCCATTGCGATACCAGGGCTGTTGGTGCCACCCATCGCGATACCGGTGCTGTCGGTGCTGCCGTCGCAATACCGGGACTGTCAGTGCTGCCCATCACGATACTGGAGCTGTTGGTTCTGCCCATCACGATACCAGGGCCCCTGTCACTGCCCATCACAATATCAGGGCCGTCGGTGCTGCCGTCGCAATACCAGCTCCATCACTGCTGCCCGTCGCGATACCGGGGCTGTCGGTGCTGCTGTCGCGATACCGGGGCTGTCGGTGCCATCCGTCGTGATACCGGGGCTGTTGGTGCTGCTGTCGCGATACCGGGGCCGTCGGTGCTGCTGTCGCGATACCGGGGCTGTTGTCGCTGCCCAACGGTGAGAGGAAAGCTGCGCTTGGAAGGGATTTCCTGTCCAGAGTCCTCATCGTCTTGGCCATGCACAGCACAGTGAGATGTTCCCCATCGGAACAGAAACGGTAACTGGGGTCTGTGGAGAGCGCAGGGGGTAAAAGGGGTCTGGGAGGAAACTGCCTGAGGAAAAGTGAGACATCCCTTTTCCCTCTGTTTTAGAAACCCCAGCCAACTCGAGAGCATCTTGGGAGGGGTCGAGCTGCACTTACCCACAGAGGACACAGCAGCTGGAGGAAGCCAGGAGAGATCGGCGTGGAGAGGACGAGCGCAAGGAGGCTGCAAAAGGGAGAGGAAAGAAATCAGTGCCGCGGCCACTGCTGTTGCTGGGATGGGAGACGTGAGGGCCTGGGGAGCTGCGGTGGGGCAGCCGGGGCTGGCAGAGCAGCCCCACGCACCCCTCAGTAGGATGGGAATGAAGAATATGAGGAGCAAAAGTAAGAAAACTCATGGGCTAAGATAAAAAAAACCAAGTGAGATAAGTAATTGAAAGAGGAAGAGAGAATAAAACGCAAGGCGTGATGCAAAGACTCGTGGGCTCCCACAAGCACAGGGAGATCCCGCAGACCCCGAGCGATGGCTGCCCTGCAACCCCCTTCCCTCCCTTCTTACTGATGAGCACCATGTTAGGGCGCTGTTGGTGCCACCCATCGCGATACCGGGGCTGTCGGTGCCACCCATCGCGATACTGGGGCTGTCGGTGCCACCCATCGCGATACCGGGGCTGTCGGTGCCACCCATCGCGATACCGGGGCCGTCGGTGCCACCCATCGCGATACCGGGGCTGTCGGTGCCACCCATCGCGATACCGGGGCCGTTGGTGCCACCCATCGCGATACCGGGGCCGTTGGTGCCACCCATCGCAATACCAGGGCTGTCGGTGCCACCCATCGCGATACCGGGGCGATACCGGCCCCTCCTGGGGCAGCAGGGGTCCAGTACCAGCACGGTTTGGGGGTGGACCCGCTGGAAAGCAGCTCTGCGAGAAGGACTTGGGAGTTCTGGGTGACATCAGGTTGGCCACAAGTCACCAATGTGTCCTTGTGGTC
This sequence comes from Patagioenas fasciata, assembly GCF_037038585.1. NCBI lineage: Eukaryota > Metazoa > Chordata > Aves > Columbiformes > Columbidae > Patagioenas > Patagioenas fasciata. Next base: position 250,331 of record NW_027288777.1, on the reverse strand, counting down.
ACGAGGCCAAGGGTACCTGGGGGATATTTATTAAGAAGAGTGTGAGCAGCAGGTGAGAGAGGTGAATCCTCCCCCTCTGCTCCACCCTGGGGAAGCTGCATCTGCAGTTCTGGGTCCAGTTCTGGGCTCCCCAGTTGAAGAAGGACAAGGAGTTACTGGAGGGAGTCCAGTGGAGGGACACAGAGATGCTGAGGGGTCTGGAGCATCATTCTGATCAGGAGAGACTGAGAGAGATGGGGCTGTTGAGCTGGAGAAGAGAAGCTGAGAGGGATGTGATCAATGGGATCAATATCTCAGGTGGGTGTCAGGATGGAGCAGACTCTGTTCAGTGGTGCCCAGCGCCGGGGTGAGGGGCAACGGGCACAGACTGAAACAGAGGAGGCTCCATCTGAACGTAAGGAGAAACTTGCTTGCTGGGAGGTGCCAGAGCCCGGCCCAGGCTGCCCAGAGCGGGTGTGGAGTCTCCTTCTGTGAGACATTCAGACCCCTGGGATCCTGTGTGATCTGCTCTGGGACCCCGCGGGAGCAGGGGGGTTGGACTGGGGGATCTCCAGAGGTCCCTTCATCCCAAACCAGAATGGGGTTCTGAGGGAAGGGGAGGGAAGGAAGGGGAGGGAAGGAAGGGGAGGGAAGGAAGGGGAGGGAAGGAAGGGGAGGGAAGGAAGGGGAGGGAAGGAAGGGGAGGGAAGGAAGGGGAGAGAAGAGAAGCCTCCGGGGAGACCCCATTGTGTCCCACGTTGGGCACATCTCCAGGACCGCCACGGCAACGCATTTTCAGCCCACTTGGTCCTGTCCTGAGAATTCAGATTTGCGGTTGACAGGACAGAACTAACTCCATCAGCTCAGCCAAGAAATGGATTCATTTCATGAATATACAGAATTCTATATGAATATATAGAATATGTGAATATGAATATATATTAATTACCTATGGAGGAGAGGAGGAGATGGAAAGGGAGAGGGAGATGGAGAGAGGATGATGAAGACAGGAGGGAAGATGGGATCAAAAAACAGAAAGGAGAGAGGAAGAAAGAAGAGGTGACAGCAGGGAAAGAGACTTGAGAGGGGTATAAGGCAGAAAAAGGGGGAAATGACGAAGGAAAGGAAAAGAAGAGGGGAGGAAATGAGAAAAAAGATACCTGTATGGGAGGAGCAGCAGGGGAGGATGAGACGCTCGCCCAGCAGCATCACGAGGCTGTGACCAGCACGGCACCAGGACCCAGGGGCTCCTCAGGGCTCCGTGCCGGCCTGTCCAGGAGAGCAGCGAGCGCCTGCTGGCCGCGTCCTGCCCGCTGGCTCCGTCCTGCCCAGTGTTCCTGAACCACGTTCTCCAGCCGCCTGACACGAGCTGGGCGATCAGCGGGGCGGGAGGTGCTGGTGATGAAGGAGAAGGTGCGGAGCACAGCCGGGAGGGAGCTCGGGGGAAGCCGGATGTGGCATCTCGGGGCTGTCGTCGTGTTTTCGGGATCTTTTCCTTCCCACGTGCCCTCGATCACCTCTTTGCCCCAGGAACCGTCGTCCACCTCGCGCTGGGGGACATCAGTGGCCGTTCTCTCCCTTCCCTCGGGCGCCTTCCTCCCAGCGAGTGACGAAGAGGATCAGCAGCAGCACGGTCCTTGACTCTTGGCCCCATTTCCCACGGGATCCAGCCCTCCCTTTCCGTTTTCCCTCGGCTCCCATCACGGCCGTGACCAACCCAGAGGTGTCGATCGTCTGGTGCCCTGCAGCAAAACGGCCGGGAAGGGACGAGGGACATCAGGCGCAGGAAGGTGGTTTCCACAGCTTCCCCTTGCGCCAGAGCTGGGACGGTATCAGTGTCTGGAGTTACTTTTGCTTTCTCGGAGAGAACGCGGACAATGAGACGTCGACATCAACACCTCGTGAATGCATTGAGCTTTCTGTATCGCTTTACTCAGCGTGACCGTAGATAAGGGCAGCAGCGAACAGTCACTGAAGCTTAAAGAACGTTTTTAAAATAAGCAGCAAGGCCTCACATTTGTTCTGAAGCTTTTATTTTCAGGGTATAACACTGTTCAAGGGTCACTTCGGAATGACTTAGAAGCTGCAGAGGACTCAAGGGCCCATCTCAAGATGCACCAACGTCCAGGTAAAACATTTGGTTTGGAACGAAGAACAGAAATGGTTTCCTTCTCCCTTCTTCCCTCCAACAGAGCAGAGGCCACAAGCGAGGCCCCCGCTGAGCCGAGACGTGATCCACGTAATCCTGCGGCTTTCGAGCGGGGCTGTTCCGACGGGACACAGGGTGCTGGTTTCCAGCTGCAGGAGGGAGGTTCAGGGGGGACATGAGGAAGGAACTGAAACCAATCGTTGGTTCATTGCTTTAGGCCCTGCTGAACGGAGCCTCTGAGAAGGAGCTGGGGCTGAGCTGGGGCTGTGAAACAGAGGGAAAAGGGATGTTTCACTCTTCCCCTCACAAAGTTCCCCGCCAGCCTCCAAATTCTTCTTGATCTCAGGGACCCCCCAGGGATCCCAGAAACCACTGAGACCCCCCCACACCCACTCGCAAGAACCCCTGGGACCCCCCCAAACCCAGGTTTCCCCCTTTCTCCTCTCCAGCCCCCCAGGGACCTCACAACCCACCCAGGACCCCCGAGGGGCAGCTGCATGGGGGGGGGCTCTGACACCCCAAAAGTGATGGGGCGCATGGGGTGATGTGGACCCCCCTGTGGTGGTTTGGGGGTCCCCGAGTTGCCGTTCCCCCCACTTTAGAGTTTTTGTACAAATTGTCTCTATCTTCGTAGCTGGGGGAAAAAGCGCCCCCTCCCCAGTGCTGCTCCCACAAACCTGGGGGGGCCTGGGCGGGTCCTCTGGGTCCCCCCCACTGGCACGGGGGGAAAGGAAAGGATTTAGCACAGAAATCACAGCATCACAGAATGTTTGGGATTGGAAGGGACCTCAAAAGCTCATCCAGTGCAATCCCCCATGCAGCAGGAACACCCAGCTGAGGTTCCACAGGAAGGGGTCCAGGCGGGTTTGAATGTCTGCAGAGAAGGAGACTCCACAACCCCCTGGGCAGCCTGGGCCAGGCTCTGTTACCCTCACTGAGAAGAAGTTCTTTCTCAAATTTAAGTGGAACCTCTTGTGTTCCAGCTTGATCCCATTGCCCCTTGTCCTATCATTGTTTGCCACTGAGAAGAGCCCGGCTCCATCCTCCTGGCACTCACCCTTTATATATTTATAAACATTAATAAGGTCACCCCTCAGTCTCCTCTTCTCCAAACTAAAGAGCCCCAGCTCCCTCAGCCTTTCTTCATAAGGGAGGTGCTCCACTCCCTTCAGCATCTTGGTGGCTGCGCTGGACTCTCTGCAGCAGTTCCCTGTCCTTCTGGAGCTGAGGGGCCACAACTGGACACAATATTCCAGGTGTGGTCTCCCCAGGGCAGAGCAGAGGGGCAGGAGAACCTCTCTGACCTACTGACCACCCCCTTCTAACCCACCCCAGGTCCCATTGGCTTCCTGGCCACAAGGGCCCAGTGCTGGCTCATGCTCACCCTGCTGTCCCCAGGACCCCCAGCTCCCTTTCCCCTACCCTGCTCTCTAACAGCTCATTCCCATCCTATACTGACCCTGGGGTTGTTCCTGCCCAGGTGCAGCACTCTGCACTTCCCCTTGTTAAATCTCACCAGGTTATCCCCCCCCAGCTCTCCAGCCTGTCCAGGTCTCTGATGGCAGCACAGCTTCCAGGGTCACCCGCTCCTCCCAGCTTGGTGTCCCCAGCAAACTCGCTGACAGTCACTCAATTCCCTCATCCGAATCGTTAACGAATATATTGAATAATATTGGCCCCCGAGGCCCTGCACTGGATCCAGGCCTCAACCGGACTCTGCCCATTGACCACCACTCTCTGGCTTCTCCCTCTCAGCCAGTTTGCACCCCCCACTCCCCACTGCCCAGAGCACCCCTCCCCAGCTCAGCTGTGCGGATGCTGTGCAGACAGTGTCAGAGGCTTTGCTGAAGCCCAGGGAGCCCACACCCACCGCCCGCCCCCTCCATCCACCCGGGTACGTTCCCATGAACGGCGACGGGGTTGGTGGGGATGAACTGAGATGAATCAAGAGATTGAGCCACGCGCTCAGAGCGATATCGGCTGTTCAACCGCTCAGTCACCGCATTTTTAAATTACAGAATGTAGATCACAGGGGTTTAATTACGGGAAATATTTAACTGTTTAATGATGGATTTTTAATGCGGAGAGGGACCAATGAAGTGGGGTTTAAGCACCACTGCCTCTGACGGACGTTTAATCCCAAGAAATTTAATGGGAAATTAATTTAATTTGAAATGTTCTTTATCAAACTGTTCAGGTCACTTCTGAGATACAAAAAGTTTTTAAAGCAAAACATTAATCCCAGTAAATTTCCAACAACGCTCCCTTCCGTGAAACCAAAATTCAACAAAAACCTCTAAGAAACGTCAACATTTGTTGGTTTTTAGTTAACGCTCAAATGTCGCGTTTAATGTTACACATTTAATTTATACACTGGAGGCCTCGGTGCGGGGGGGCTGGGAGGAGGGTGTGTTAAAGGGACATTGGGGGGCACATTTGGGGCTGTTTTGGGGTCAAAAAGGGGCATTGAGGTTCAGGGGGACTTGAGGGAGTCGCGGGGGGCGCAGACCGATCGGGGGGGCAGGGGGAGCCCCGCAGGGGGATTTGCTGGGGGAGGCAGGGTCAGCAGGGCCTCCCCTCCCCCGCAAAGGGACCCAGGGCCCCCCAAACCTGGTCCCTCCTGCCGGCTGCACCCCAACCCCCACAGCTCCCCTGCACCCCCAGACCCGCCCCGCGCCCCCCACAACCCCCCGCAACAACCAAATCCGGCCCCGCCGCTCACCCGGGACCGAACTGGCGGCAATCGCGGTCCCAGCGCCTTGTGAGGAGGATTTTCAACCGTGGAACTGCGGGGGCGACCAGCGGGACCCCCCCACTGCCGCCAGAGGGCAACACGGCGACCGCCCGGGGGCAACACGGCGACCGCCCGGGGGCAACACGGCGACCGCCCGGCCCCGGCCAGCGGGGCCGCAGCCCCGGGCCCCCCGCCCGCCCCCGCAGCCGCTGCAGCCGCAGGACCCGCCCGTGGCAGCGGCGCTCCGGCGGCAGCAGGGGACGAACCGCCACGGCCGGGCCGCCGCTCCCGGGGCGGGCTGCATGGTCACGCCCCCGGCACCGCCATTGGCCACACAGCCGGCCCGTCACCGTCCCTCGCACCCGTCCCGAGCCGCCATTGGCCTGGAGGCGGCCTCCTGATGCCCATTGACTGTGCCGCTTCCAGCGGGAAGTCCCTCCCCTTCCCGACACGGCTCAGCGCCTGCGCAGTGCAGCCCCCGCGCAGCCCCGCGGTGGCGCCGTCGCCCGTTGCGGGCTCTCGCTGCTGTTTAATCCAATTCTTTAATTGTGTTCTTTAAACGCGGGTTCATGAGAGCACAAGCGAAACAGTGCTGGGTGCGCGGGAGATTCGCTCGGCCCAACACGCACACCTTTAACAACAGGAAGTGTGTTAATTACAGTAAGTGTTCATAATGACCCCAGAACTGTGCATGTTCATGAGGTGATCTCAGAACCGTTTCCACAGCCCTGAGCCCCCTGTTCTCCTGCGCAGTGGCACTGGGTGCATTTGAGGAGGGGTCCTTGGGGTCTTTGGATGAAGGCTCCTAAGCCTCCTCACAGTGGGCTTTGCCCCTTTGGCTCATTGTGAGGAACTGGTGGGACCCAAGCGGCCAAGGCGGTTGAACCCGGCCTGGCGCCCCCTTTTTGCTGGAAATCTTGGCGATCTCGTCTCCTCAAGGTTGCAGCTGGTGCCGTGAAACTTCTGATCTCGGCATTTGATGAAGTTCAGCCGCAGGTGTTAGTGACGGGATCGGTTTTACAAGGTGTTCCCTTCTGGAACAGGTATGGGATGGGCCTTGGCTGGCTCTGCCCTGGGTACCACTGATCTGTTACAGTTGGATCCCTGGGTATCACTGACCTGTTACAGTTGGATCCCTGGGTATCACTGATCTGTTACAGTTGGATCCCTGGGTATCACTGACCTGTTACAGTTGGATCCCTGGGTATCACTGATCTGTTACAGTTGGATCCCTGGGTGTCACTGATCTGTTACAGTTGGATCCCTGGGTGTCACTGATCTGTTACGGTTGGATCCCTGGGTGTCACTGATCTGTTACAGTTGGATCCCTGGGTATCACTGACCTGTTACAGTTGGATCCCTGGGTGTCACTGACGTGTTACAGTTGGATCCCTGGGTATCACTGACCTGTTACAGTTGGATCCCTTGGTATCACTGATCTGTTACAGCTGGATCCCTGGGTATCACTGACCTGTTACAGTTGGATCCCTGGGTATCACTGATCTGTTACAGCTGGATCCCTGGGTATCACTGACCTGTTACAGTTGGATCCCTGGGTATCACTGATCTGTTACAGCTGGATCCCTGGGTGTCACTGACCTGTTACAGTTGGATCCCTGGGTATCACTGACCTGTTACAGTTGGATCCCTGGGTGTCACTGATCTGTTACAGTTGGATCCCTGGGTATCACTGACCTGTTACGGTTGGATCCCTGGGTATCACTGACCTGTTACGGTTGGATCCCTGGGTATCACTGATCTGTTACGGTTGGATCCCTGGGTATCACTGATCTGTTACGGTTGGATCCCTGGGTATCACTGATCTGTTACGGTTGGATCCCTGGGTGTCACTGATCTGTTACAGTTGGATCCCTGGGTATCACTGATCTGTTACACTTGGATCCCTGGGTGTCACTGACGTGTTACAGTTGGATCCCTGGGTATCACTGACCTGTTACAGTTGGATCCCTGGGTATCACTGATCTGTTACACTTGGATCCCTGGGTGTCACTGATCTGTTGCAGTTGGATCCCTGGGTATCACTGACCTGTTACAGCTGGATCCCTGGGTATCACTGACCTGTTACAGTTGGATCCCTGGGTATCACTGACCTGTTACAGTTGGATCCCTGGGTATCACTGATCTGTTACAGTTGGATCCCTGGGTGTCACTGATCTGTTACAGTTGGATCCCTGGGTGTCACTGATCTGTTACGGTTGGATCCCTGGGTGTCACTGATCTGTTACAGTTGGATCCCTGGGTATCACTGACCTGTTACAGTTGGATCCCTGGGTGTCACTGACGTGTTACAGTTGGATCCCTGGGTATCACTGACCTGTTACAGTTGGATCCCTTGGTATCACTGATCTGTTACAGCTGGATCCCTGGGTATCACTGACCTGTTACAGTTGGATCCCTGGGTATCACTGATCTGTTACGGTTGGATCCCTGGGTATCACTGACCTGTTACAGTTGGATCCCTGGGTGTCACTGATCTGTTACAGTTGGATCCCTGGGTATCACTGACCTGTTACGGTTGGATCCCTGGGTATCACTGACCTGTTACGGTTGGATCCCTGGGTATCACTGATCTGTTACGGTTGGATCCCTGGGTATCACTGATCTGTTACGGTTGGATCCCTGGGTATCACTGATCTGTTACGGTTGGATCCCTGGGTGTCACTGATCTGTTACAGTTGGATCCCTGGGTATCACTGATCTGTTACACTTGGATCCCTGGGTGTCACTGACGTGTTACAGTTGGATCCCTGGGTATCACTGACCTGTTACAGTTGGATCCCTGGGTATCACTGATCTGTTACACTTGGATCCCTGGGTGTCACTGATCTGTTGCAGTTGGATCCCTGGGTATCACTGACCTGTTACAGCTGGATCCCTGGGTATCACTGACCTGTTACAGTTGGATTCCTGGGTATCACTGACCTGTTACAGTTGGATCCCTGGGTATCACTGACCTGTTACGGTTGGATCCCTGGGTGTCACTGACCTGTTACGGTTGGATCCCTGGGTATCACTGATCTGTTACGGTTGGATCCCTGGGTATCACTGACCTGTTACGGTTGGATCCCTGGGTATCACTGATCTGTTACAGTTGGATCCCTGGGTGTCACTGATCTGTTACGGTTGGATCCCTGGGTATCACTGACCTGTTACAGTTGGATCCCTGGGTATCACTGATCTGTTACAGTTGGATCCCTGGGTATCACTGATCTGTTACGGTTGAATCCCTGGGTATCACTGACCTGTTACAGCTGGATCCCTGGGTATCACTGATCTGTTACGGTTGGATCCCTGGGTATCACTGATCTGTTACGGTTGGATCCCTGGGTATCACTGACCTGTTACGGTTGGATCCCTGGGTATCACTGACGTGTTACGGTTGGATCCCTGGGTATCACTGACGTGTTACAGTTGGATCCCTGGGTATCACTGACCTGTTACAGTTGGATCCCTGGGTATCACTGATCTGTTACAGTTGGATCCCTGGGTATCACTGATCTGTTACAGTTGGATCCCTGGGTATCACTGACCTGTTACGGTTGGATCCCTGGGTATCACTGACCTGTTACGGTTGGATCCCTGGGTATCACTGATCTGTTACGGTTGGATCCCTGGGTGTCACTGATCTGTTACGGTTGGATCCCTGGGTGTCACTGATCTGTTACGGTTGGATCCCTGGGTGTCACTGACCTGTTACGGTTGGATCCCTGGGTATCACTGACCTGTTACGGTTGGATCCCTGGGTGCCACTGATCTGTTACGGTTGGATCCCTGGGTATCACTGACCTGTTACAGTTGGATCCCTGGGTATCACTGATCTGTTACGGTTGGATCCCTGAATATCACTGATCTGTTACAGTTGGATCCCTGGGTATCACTGATCTGTTACAGTTGGATCCCTGGGTGTCACTGATCTTTTACAGCTGGATCCCTGGGTATCACTGATCTGTTACGGTTGGATCCCTGGGTATCACTGACCTGTTACGGTTGGATCCCTGGGTATCACTGATCTGTTACAGTTGGATCCCTGGGTATCACTGATCTGTTACGGTTGGATCCCTGGGTGTCACTGATCTGTTACAGCTGGATCCCTGGGTATCACTGATCTGTTACAGTTGGATCCCTGGGTATCACTGATCTGTTACAGTTGGATCCCTGGGTATCACTGATCTGTTACGGTTGGATCCCTGGGTATCACTGACCTGTTACGGTTGGATCCCTGGGTATCACTGACCTGTTACGGTTGGATCCCTGGGTATCACTGATCTGTTACGGTTGGATCCCTGGGTATCACTGATCTGTTACGGTTGGATCCCTGGGTGTCACTGATCTGTTACGGTTGGATCCCTGGGTGTCACTGATCTGTTACGGTTGGATCCCTGGGTGTCACTGATCTGTTAAGGTTGGATCCCTGGGTATCACTGATCTGTTACGGTTGGATCCCTGGGTATCACTGATCTGTTACAGTTGGATCCCTGGGTATCACTGACCTGTTACTGTTGGATCCCTGGGTATCACTGATCTGTTACGGTTGGATCCCTGTGTATCACTGATCTGTTACGGTTGGATCCCTGGGTGTCACTGATCTGTTACAGTTGGATCCCTGGGTGTCACTGATCTGTTACAGTTGGATCCCTGGGTATCACTGATCTGTTACAGCTGGATCCCTGGGTATCACTGATCTGTTACGATTGGATCCCTGGGTATCACTGACCTGTTACAGTTGGATCCCTGGGTATCACTGATCTGTTACGGTTGGATCCCTGGGTATCACTGATCTGTTACGGTTGGATCCCTGGGTATCACTGACCTGTTACGGTTGGATCCATGGGTATCACTGATCTGTTACGGTTGGATCCCTGGGTATCACTGACCTGTTACACTTGGATCCCTGGGTGTCACTGATCTGTTACGGTTGGATCCCTGGGTATCACTGATCTGTTACGGTTGGATCCCTGGGTATCACTGACCTGTTACGGTTGGATCCCTGGGTATCACTGACCTGTTACGGTTGGATCCCTGGGTATCACTGATCTGTTACAGTTGGATCCCTGGGTATCACTGACCTGTTACAGTTGGATCCCTGGGTATCACTGACGTGTTACAGTTGGATCCCTGGGTATCACTGACCTGTTACAGTTGGATCCCTGGGTATCACTGATCTGTTACAGTTGGATCCCTGGGTATCACTGATCTGTTACGGTTGGATCCCTGGGTATCACTGACCTGTTACGGTTGGATCCCTGGGTATCACTGATCTGTTACGGTTGGATCCCTGGGTATCACTGACCTGTTACGGTTGGATCCCTGGGTATCACTGATCTGTTACGGTTGGATCCTTGGGTGTCACTGATCTGTTACGGTTGGATCCCTGGGTGTCACTGATCTGTTACGGTTGGATCCCTGGGTATCACTGACCTGTTACGGTTGGATCCCTGGGTATCACTGACCTGTTACAGTTGGATCCCTGGGTGTCACTGATCTGTTACGGTTGGATCCCTGGGTATCACTGACCTGTTACAGTTGGATCCCTGGGTGTCACTGATCTGTTACAGTTGGATCCCTGGGTATCACTGATCTGTTACAGTTGGATTCCTGGGTATCACTGATCTGTTACGGTTCGATCCCTGGGTGTCACTGATCTGTTACAGCTGGATCCCTGGGTATCACTGATCTGTTACGGTTGGATCCCTGGGTATCACTGACCTGTTACGGTTGGATCCCTGGGTATCACTGATCTGTTACAGTTGGATCCCTGGGTATCACTGATCTGTTACGGTTGGATCCCTGGGTGTCACTGATCTGTTACGGCTGGATCCCTGGGTATCACTGATCTGTTACAGTTGGATCCCTGGGTATCACTGATCTGTTACAGTTGGATCCCTGGGTATCACTGCTCTGTTACGATTGGATCCCTGGGTATCACTGACCTGTTACAGTTGGATCCCTGGGTATCACTGATCTGTTACGGTTGGATCCCTGGGTATCACTGACCTGTTACAGTTGGATCCCTGGGTATCACTGACCTGTTACGGTTGGATCCCTGGGTATCACTGACCTGTTACGGTTGGATCCCTGGGTATCACTGACCTGTTACGGTTGGATCCCTGGGTATCACTGACCTGTTACGGTTGGATCCCTGGGTATCACTGATCTGTTACAGTTGGATCCCTGGGTGTCACTGATCTGTTACGGTTGGATCCCTGGGTATCACTGACCTGTTACGGTTGGATCCCTGGGTATCACTGATCTGTTACAGTTGGATCCCTGGGTATCACTGATCTGTTACGGCTGGATCCCTGGGTATCACTGATCTGTTACGGCTGGATCCCTGGGTATCACTGATCTGTTACGGTTGGATCCCTGGGTATCACTGATCTGTTACGGTTGGATCCCTGGGTATCACTGATCTGTTACAGTTGGATCCCTGTGTATCACTGATCTGTTACAGTTGGATCCCTGGGTATCACTGACCTGTTACGGTTGGATCCCTGGGTATCACTGACGTGTTACAGTTGGATCCCTGGGTATCACTGACCTGTTACAGTTGGATCCCTGGGTATCACTGATCTGTTACGGTTGGATCCCTGGGTATCACTGATCTGTTACGGTTGGATCCCTGGGTATCACTGACCTGTTACAGTTGGATCCCTGGGTATCACTGATCTGTTACGGTTGGATCCCTGGGTATCACTGACCTGTTACGGTTGGATCCCTGGGTATCACTGATCTGTTACGGTTGGATCCCTGGGTGTCACTGATCTGTTACGGTTGGATCACTGGGTGTCACTGATCTGTTACGGTTGGATCCCTGGGTATCACTGACCTGTTACGGTTGGATCCCTGGGTATCACTGACCTGTTACACTTGGATCCCTGGGTGTCACTGATCTGTTACGGTTGGATCCCTGGGTATCACTGACCTGTTACAGTTGGATCCCTGGGTATCACTGATCTGTTACGGTTGTATCCCTGGGTATCACTGATCTGTTACAGTTGGATCCCTGGGTATCACTGATCTGTTACAGCTGGATCCCTGGGTATCACTGATCTGTTACGGTTGGATCCCTGGGTATCACTGACCTGTTACGGTTGGATCCCTGGGTATCACTGATCTGTTACGGTTGTATCCCTGGGTATCACTGATCTGTTACAGTTGGATCCCTTGGTATCACTGATCTGTTACAGCTGGATCCCTGGGTATCACTGATCTGTTACGGTTGGATCCCTGGGTATCACTGACCTGTTACAGTTGGATCCCTGGGTATCACTGATCTGTTACGGTTGTATCCCTGGGTGTCACTGATCTGTTACAGTTGGATCCCTGGGTGTCACTGATCTGTTACAGCTGGATCCCTGGGTATCACTGATCTGTTACGGTTGGATCCCTGGGTATCACTGACCTGTTACGGTTGGATCCCTGGGTATCACTGATCTGTTACAGTTGGATCCCTGGGTATCACTGACCTGTTACGGCTGGATCCCTGGGTGTCACTGATCTGTTACAGCTGGATCCCTGGGTGTCACTGATCTGTTACAGTTGGATCCCTGGGTATCAGTGACCTGTTACAGTTGGATCCCTGGGTATCACTGATCTGTTACAGCTGGATCCCTGGGTATCACTGATCTGTTACAGCTGGATCCCTGGGTATCACTGACCTGTTACGGCTGGATCCCTGGGTGTCACTGATCTGTTACAGCTGGATCCCTGGGTGTCACTGATCTGTTACAGTTGGATCCCTGGGTATCAGTGACCTGTTACAGTTGGATCCCTGGGTATCACTGATCTGTTACAGCTGGATCCCTGGGTATCACTGATCTGTTACAGCTGGATCCCTGGGTATCACTGACCTGTTACGGTTGGATCCCTGGGTATCACTGACCTGTTACGGTTGGATCCCTGGGTATCACTGACCTGTTACAGTTGGATCCCTGGGTATCACTGATCTGTTACAGTTGGATCCCTGGGTATCACTGATCTGTTACGGTTGGATCCCTGGGTGTCACTGATCTGTTACAGTTGGATCCCTGGGTATCACTGACCTGTTACGGTTGGATCCCTGGGTATCACTGACCTGTTACGGTTGGATCCCTGGGTATCACTGATCTGTTACGGTTGGATCCCTGGGTATCACTGACCTCTTACGGTTGGATCCCTGGGTATCACTGATCTGTTACAGTTGGATCCCTGGGTGTCACTGATCTGTTACGGTTGGATCACTGGGTGTCACTGATCTGTTACGGTTGGATCCCTGGGTATCACTGACCTGTTACGGTTGGATCCCTGGGTATCACTGACCTGTTACACTTGGATCCCTGGGTGTCACTGATCTGTTACGGTTGGATCCCTGGGTATCACTGATCTGTTACAGTTGGATCCCTGGGTATCACTGATCTGTTACGGTTGTATCCCTGGGTATCACTGATCTGTTACAGTTGGATCCCTGGGTATCACTGATCTGTTACAGTTGGATCCCTGGGTGTCACTGATCTGTTACAGCTGGATCCCTGGGTATCACTGATCTGTTACGGTTGGATCCCTGGGTATCACTGACCTGTTACGGTTGGATCCCTGGGTATCACTGATCTGTTACAGTTGGATCCCTGGGTATCACTGATCTGTTACGGCTGGATCCCTGGGTGTCACTGATCTGTTACAGCTGGATCCCTGGGTGTCACTGATCTGTTACAGTTGGATCCCTGGGTATCAGTGACCTGTTACAGTTGGATCCCTGGGTATCACTGATCTGTTACAGCTGGATCCCTGGGTATCACTGATCTGTTACAGCTGGATCCCTGGGTATCACTGACCTGTTACGGTTGGATCCCTGGGTATCACTGACCTGTTACGGTTGGATCCCTGGGTATCACTGACCTGTTACAGTTGGATCCCTGGGTATCACTGACCTGTTACAGTTGGATCCCTGGGTATCACTGATCTGTTACAGTTGGATCCCTGGGTATCACTGATCTGTTACGGTTGGATCACTGGGTGTCATTGATCTGTTACAGTTGTATCCCTGGGTATCACTGACCTGTTACGGTTGGATCCCTGTGTATCACTGACCTGTTACGGTTGGATCCCTGGGTATCAGTGATCTGTTACAGTTGGATCCCTGGGTATCACTGACCTGTTACGGTTGGATCCCTGGGTATCACTGATCTGTTACGGTTGGATCCCTGGGTATCACTGATCTGTTACAGTTGGATCCCTGGGTATCACTGACCTGTTACGGTTGGATCCCTGGGTGTCACTGATCTGTTACGGTTGGATCCCTGGGTATCACTGATCTGTTACGGTTGGATCCCTGGGTATCACTGACCTGTTACAGTTGGATCCCTGGGTGTCACTGATCTGTTACGGTTGGATCCCTGGGTGTCACTGACCTGTTACGGTTGGATCCCTGGATATCACTGATCTGTTACGGTTGGATCCCTGGGTATCACTGATCTGTTACGGTTGGATCCCTGGGTGTCACTGACCTGTTACGGTTGGATCCCTGTGTATCACTGATCTGTTACGGTTGGATCCCTGGGTATCACTGATCTGTTACGGTTGGATCCCTGGATATCACTGATCTGTTACGGTTGGATTAACTTTAAGACAGTAACCAAACCTTATTCTTAAAGTTGACGTAGATTTACGATATATTCTTTTAAAGGTAGCTGTAACCAAGCCTTATTCTTAAAGCTGACATACAGTTATGATATATTCTTCTAAAGCAGGTAGCTGTAACCAAGCCTTATTCTTAAAGCTGACATACATTTATGATATATTCTTCTAAAGCAGGTAGCTGTAACCAAGCTTTATTCTTAAGGTTGACATACATTTATGATATATTCTTTTAAAGCAGGTAGCTGCAACCAAGCCTTATTCTTAAGGTTGACATACATTTATGATATATTCTTTTCAAGTTGGTACCTTAGAAATAACTGATAAACATGCGAATGTTGCTTAACATCTCTTAGACAGACAGTTTGTGTTAGAATAGGTGTGGGATGTGCTCATGGTTGTCAGGGGTTATAAGGAATATGTATGTGACCAACTTGTATAAATAAGGTGGAGTCTGAATCAGCTGTTGGAAGCTCTGGGTGCGAACCCCGGGTTTCCCAGCGCTGGAATAAAGCACCGCATGGAGCTGCGCCCGTGGTTCCGTGTCCTGATCACTGACACCGCTGTCATCGCTGTCACAATGGGCCGTGGGGACAAAGGGGGTCCCCATGGTACAACAATGGGCCTTGGGGACAAATGAGGTCCCAAGGATGTCACAATGGGCCCTGGGGATAAAGGGGGGTCCCCTGAATGTCACAATGGGCCCTGGGGACAAAGCGG
This sequence comes from Patagioenas fasciata, assembly GCF_037038585.1. Taxonomy (NCBI): domain Eukaryota; kingdom Metazoa; phylum Chordata; class Aves; order Columbiformes; family Columbidae; genus Patagioenas; species Patagioenas fasciata. Next base: position 235,116 of record NW_027288777.1, on the reverse strand, counting down.
GGGTCCCTAGGATATCACAATGGCCTCTGGTGACAAAGGGGTCCCCAGGATGTCACAATGGGCTCTGGGGACAAGGGGGGTCCCACCCTGTCACAATGGGCCCTGGGGACAAAGAGGGGTCCCCAGGATGTCACAATAGGCTCTGGGGACAAAGGGCATCCTCAGGATGTCACAATGGGCCCTGGGGACAACGGGGGGTCCTTGGACATAACAATGGGCCCTGGGGACAAAGGGCGTCCTCAGGATGTCACAATGGGCCCTGGGGACAAAGGGGGCTCCCCAGGATGTCACAATGGGCTCTGCAGACAAAGGGGGTCCCCAGGATGTCACAATGGGCCCTGGGGACAAGGGGGGGTCCTGGGATATCACAATGGGCCCTGGGGACAAGGGGCATCCTAAGGATGTCACAATGGGCCCTGGGGACAATGGGGGATCCTCAGGATGTCACAATGGGCCCTGGGAACAAGGGGGGTCCCACCCTGTCACAATGGGCCCTGGGGACAAAGGTGGGATCCCCATGGTGCCACGATGGGCCCTGGGGACAAAGGGGGGGTCCCCAGGATTTCATAATGGGCCCTGGGAACAATGGGGGGTCCTGGGACGTCACAATGAGCCCTGGGGACAAAGGGGGTGTCCCAGGATGTCACAATAGGCCCTGGGGACAGAGGTGGTTCCCCTGAACGTCACAATGGGCCCTGGGGACAAAGGGGGGTCCCCAGGACGTCACAATGGGCCCTGAGGAGAAAGGGGGGGTTCCCCCGGATTTCACAATGGGCCCTAAGGAAAATGGGGGGTCCTGGGACATCACAATGGGACTGGAGACAAGGGGGTTCCCCAGAATGTCACAATAGGCCCTGGGGACAAAGAGAGGTCCCCTGAATGTCACAATGGGCCCTGAGGACAAGCGGGGTCCCCACGGTGTCACAATGGGCCCTGGGGACAAAGGGGGTCCCCAGGATGTTCACAATGGACCCTGGGGACAAGGGGGGGTCCTCGGACGTCACAATGGGCCCTGGAGACAAGGCGGGGTCCCCAGTATGTCACAATAGGCCCTGGGGACAAAGAGGGGTCTTGATGGTGTCACAATGGGCCCTGGGGACAAAGACGGTCCCCACGATATCACAATGGGCCCCGGGGGCCAAAGGGGGGTCCCCTGAATGTCACAATGCGCCCTGGGGACAATGGGGGGTCCAGGGATGTCACAATGGGCCCTGGGGACAAAGGGGGTCCCCAGGATGTTCACAATGGGCCCTGGGGACAAAGCGGGGGTCGCCAGGATATCACAATGGGCCCTGGGGACAAAGAGAGTCCCCAGGATGGCACAATGGGCCCTGGGGACAGGGGGGTCCCCACTGTGTCACAACGGGCCCTGGGGACAAAGGGGCGTCCTGTGATGTCACAATGAGCCCTGGAGACAAGGGGGGTCCTGGAATGTCACAATGGGCCCTGGGACAATTGGGGGTCCCCAGGATGTCACAATGGACACTGGGGACAAGGGGGTACCCAAGATGTCACAATGGGCCCTGGGGACAAAAAAGGTCCCCACCCCGTCACAATGGGCCCTTGGGACAAAGGGTGATCCCCGGGATGTCACAATGGGCCCTGGGGACAATGGGGGTCCCCACGGTGTCAGAACGGGCCCTGGGGACAAAGTGGAATCCTGGAATGTCACAATGGTCCCCAGTGACAAAGGCGGTCCCATGGTGCCACAATGGGCCCTCGGGACAAAGGGAATCCCCAGGATTTCACAATGAACACTGGGGACAAGGGGGTCCTGGGACATTACAATGGACCCAGGGGACAAAGGGGGATCCCCAGGATGTCACAATGGGCTCTGGGGAAAATGGGGAGTCCTAGAATGTCACAATGGGCCCTGGGCACATAGTGGGTCCCCATGGTGTCACAATGGGCCCAAGTGACAAGAGTGGTCCCCAAGGTGACACTATGGGCCCTGGGGACAAGGGGGTCCCTCGGATATCACAATGGGCCCTGGGGACAAAGGAGGTCCCCATGGTGCCACAGTGGGTCCTGGGAAAAAACGGGGTCCCCAAGATGTCACAATGGGCCCTGGCGACAAGGGGGGGTCCCCAAAATGTCACAATGGGCCCTGGGGACAACGGGGGGTCCTGGGACGTCGCAATGGGCCCTGGGGACAAAGGGGATCCCTATGGTGTCACAATGGGCCCTTGGGACAATGGGGGGGTCCACAGGATGTCACAATGGGGTCTTGGGACAAAGAGGGTCCCCAGGATGTCACAATGGGCCCTGGGGACCACGGGGGGTCCTGGGATGTCACAATGGGCCCCAGTGACAAAGAGGGTGCCCATGGTGCCACAATGGGCCCTGGGGACAACGGGGGTCCCCAGGATGTCCCAATGGGCCCTGGGGACAAGGAGGGTCCCCACAGTGCCACGATGGGCCCTGCGGACAAGGGTGTCCACATGGTGTCACAATGGGTCCTGGGGACAAAGTGGGGTCCTGGGATGCCACAGTGGGCCCCAGTGACAAAGGGGGTCCCCATGGTGCCACGATGGGCCCTGCGGACAAGGGGTGTCCCCTGAATGTCACAATGGGCCCTGGGGACAAGGGAGGTCCCCACAGTGTCACAATGGGCCCTGGGGACAAAGAGGCGTCCTGTGATGTCACAAGGGGCCCTGGAGACAAAGGGGGTCCACATGGTGCCACAATGGGCCCTGGGGACTAAGTGGGGTCCTGGGATGTCACAATGGGCCCTGGGGACAAAGGAGGTCCCCATGGTGCCACAATGGGCCTTGGGAACAATGGGGTCTCCCCAGGAGGTCACAATGGGCCCTGGGGACCTGGGGTATCCTGACGGTTTCACCATGGGCCATGGGGACAAACGGAGTCCCTAGAATGCCACAATGGGTCCTGGGAACAAGTGGCGTCCGCATGGTGTCGCAATGGGCCCTGGGGACAAAGGGGGGTCCCCAGGATGTCACAATGGGCCCTGGAGACAATGGGGGGTTTTGGGATGTCACGATGGGCTCTGAGGACAAGGGGGTTCCTGGGATGCCACAATGGGCACCAGTGACAAAGGGGGTCCCCATGGTGCCACAATGGGCCTTGGGGACAATGGGGTCTCCCCAGGAGGTCACAACGGGCCCTGGGGACATGAGTAACCTGACGGTGTCACAATGGGCCCTGGGGACAAAGGGGTGTCCCCTGAATGTCACAATGGGCCCTGGGGACAATGGGGGGTCCTGGGATGTCACAATGGGCCCCAGTGACAAATGGGGTCCCCATGGTGTCACCATGGGCCATGGGGACAAAGGGAGTCCCCAGAATGCCACAATGGGTCCTGGGAACAAGTGGGGTCCCCATGGTGTCACAATGGGCCCTGGGGACAAAGGGGGTCCCCAGAATGTCACAATGGGCACTGGGAACATAGGGGGGGTCCCCATGGTGTCACAACGGGCCCTGGAGACAAACGGGGTCCCCAAAATGTCACAATGGACCCTGGGAACAATGGGGGGTCCTGGGATGTCACAATGGGCCCCAGGGACAAATGTGGTCCCCATGGTGTCTACAATGGGCCCTCGGGACAAAGTGGAGTCCTGGGATGTCACAATGGGCCCCAGTGACAAAGGGGGTCCCTATGGTGCCACAGTGAGTCCTGGGGACAAAGGGGGTGCCCAGAATGTCACAATGGGCCCTGCAGACAACGAGGGTTCCTGGGACGTCACAATGGGCCCCAGGAACAATAGGGTCCCTATGATGTCACAATGGTCCCTGGGGACAAAGGCGGGGTCCCCTCGGTGCCACGATGGGCCATGGGGACAAGGGGGGTCCCCGGGATGTCAGAATGGGCCCTGGGGACAAATTGGGGTCCTGGGATGTCACAATGAGCCCCAGTGACAAAGGGGGTCCTCATGGTGCCACATTGGGCCCTGGGGACAAAGGGAGGTCCCCAGAATGTCACAATGGGCCCTGGGGACATTTGGGGTGCCCAGAATGTCACAATGGGCTCTGGGGACAAAGGGGGTCCCCAGGATGTCACAATGGGCCCTGGGGACAAAGGGGCGTCCTGGGATATCACAATGGGCCCTGGGGACAAGGGGATCCCCATGGTGTCACAATGGGCCCTTGGGACAATGGGTGGTCCCCAGGATGTCACAATTGGGTCTTGGGACAAAGGGGGTGCCCAGGATGACACCATGGGCCCTTGGGACCAGGCGGGGTCCTGGGATGTCACAATGGGCCCCAGTGACAAAGGGGGTCCCCAGGACACCACAATGGGCTCTGGGGACAATGGGGATCCTGGGACATCACAATGAGCCCTTGGGACAAAGGGGGTCCCCACCCTGTCACGATGGGCCTTGGGGACAAAGGTTGTCCCGAGGATGTCACAATGGGCTCTGGGGACAAAGGAGGTCCCCACAGTGTCACAATGGGCCCAGGGGACAAAAAAGGTCCCCAGGATGTCACAATGGGCCCTGGGGACAATGGGGGGTCCTGGGACGTCACAATGGGCCCTGGAGACAAGGGGGGGTCCCTTGAATGTCACAGTCGGCCCTGGGGACAAAGGGTGGTCCCCAGGATGTCACAATGGGCCCTGGGGACAAAGGGGGTCCCCACGGTGTCAAAATGGTCCCAGGGGACAAAGGGGGAAGTCCCCTCGGTGCCACGATGGGCCCTGGGGACAACGGAGTCCCCAGGATGTCACAATGGGCCCTGGAGACAAATTGGGGTCCTGGGATGTCACAATGGGGCCCAGTGACAAAGGGGATCCCCATGGTGCCACAATGGGCCCTGGGGACAAAGGGGGTCCCCAGAATGTCACAATGGGCCCTGGGGACATTTGGGGTCCTCAGAATGTCACAATGGGCCCAGGGGATAACGGGGGATCCTGAGACGTCACAATGGGCCCTGGGGACAAAGGGGTCCCCATGGTGCCACAATGGAAGGGGTCCCCTGGATGTCACAATGGGCCCTGGGGACAAAGGGGGGGCATCCCCAGGATATCACAACGGGCTCTGGGAACAAAGCGGGGTCCTGGCATGTCAAAATGGGCCCCAGTGACAAATGGGGTCTCCATGGTCTTACAATGGGCCCTGGGGACAAAGGGGGGTCCTAGGACATCTCAATGGGCCCTGGGGACAAAGAGGGGTCCCCAGGATGTCACAATGGGCTCTGGGGACAATGGGGGGTCCTGGGATGTCACAATGTGCTCTGGGGACAAAGCAGGGGTCCCCATGGTGTCACAATGGGCCCAAGTGACAAGAGGGATCCCCACGGTGCCACTATGGGCCCTGGGGACAAGATAAGGTCCTCGGCTGTCACAATGGGCCCTGAGTACAAAGGGGGTCCCCAAAATTTCACAATGAGCACTGGGGACAAAGTGGCGTCCTGAAATGTCACAATGGCCCTGGGGACAATGGGAGGTCCTGGGATGTCACAATTGGCCCTGGGGACAAGGGGGGGTTCTGGGATGTTACAATGGTCCCTGGGGACAAAGAGGGGTCCCCAGGATGTCACAATAGGCCCTGGGAACAAAGACGGGTCTCCTGAATATCACAATGGGCTCTGACGACAAGTGGGGTCCCTACGGTGTCACAATGAACCCTGGAGACAAAGGGGGTCCCCAGGATGTCACAATGGGCTCTGGTGACAAGAGGGGTCCCAAAGATGTCACAACGGGGAATGGAGACAAAGGGGGGGTCCCAACGGTGCCACGATGGACCCTGGGGACAAGGGGGTCCGCAGGGTGTCACAATGGGCCCTGGGGACAAAGAGGGGGTCCCCAGGATTTCACAATGGGCCCTGGGAAAAATAGGGGGTCCTGGGATGTCACAATGGGCCCTGGAGATAAGGGGGTTCCCCAGGATGTCACAATAGGCCCTGGGGACAAGGGGGGTCCCAAGGACGTCACAATGGGCACTGGAGACAAACAGGGGGTCCCCAGGATGTCACAATGGGCTCTGGGGACAATGGGGTGTCCTGGGATGACACAATGGGCCCTGGGGACAAAGGGGGCTCCCCAGGATATCACAATGGGCTCTGGGGACAAGGGGTGTCCAACCCTGTCACAATGGGCCCTGGGGACAAAGGGGGGGTCCCCACGGTGTCACAATGGGCACTGGGGACAAGGAGGATCCCCATGGTGCCACGATGGGCCCTGGGGACAAGGGGGTCCCCAGGATGTCACAATGGGCACTGGGGTCAAAGAGGGTCCCCAGGATGTCACAATAGGCCCTGGGGACAAGGGGGTTCCACACTCTGTCACAATGTGCCCTGGGGACAAAGAGAGTCCCTACGGTGTCACAGTTGGACCTGGGGACAAAGTGGAGTCCTGGGATGTCACAATGGGCACTGGAGACGAGGGGGTCCTCCGGATGACACAAAGGACCCTGGGGACAAAGTAAGGTCCTCGGCTGTCACAATGGGCCCTGAGGACAAGGGGGGTCCCCAGAATTTCACAATGAGCACTGGGGACAAAGTGGAGTCCCAAAATGTCACAATGGGCCCTGTGGACAAGGGGGGGTCCCCAGGATGTCACAATGGGCCCTGGGGACAAGGGGGGTCCCCACAGTGTCACAATGGGCCCTGGGGACAAGGGGGACACTGGGATGTCACAGTGGGCCCCAGTGACACAGGGTGTCCCCATGGTGCCACAATGAGCTCTGGGGATAATGGGGGTCCCCAGCATGTCACAATGGGATCTGGGGACAAAGGGGGGTCCCCAGGATGTCACAATTGGCCCTGGGGACAATGGGAGGTCCTGGGATGTCACAATGGGCCCTGGGGACAAAGGTGGTCCCCATGGTGCCACAATGGGCCCTGGGGACAAAGATGGGTCCTGGGATGTCACAATAGGCACTGGGGACAAAGCGGGGGGCCCATGGTGTCACAATGGTTCCCCAGTAACAAGGGGGGTCCCCATGGTGCCACTATGGGCCCTGGGGACAAGGCGGGGTCCCCATGGTGTCACAATGGGCCCTGGGGACAAAGTGGGGTCCTGGGATGTCATAATGGGCACTGGGGACAAGGGGGATCTTGGGAAGTCACAATGGACCCTGGGGACAACGGGGTTCCCCACTCTGTCACAATGGGCCCTGGGGACAAAGAGGGTCCCTACGGTGTCACAGTTGGACCTGGGGACAAAGTGGAGTCCTGGGATGTCACAGTGGGCACTGGAGACGAGGGGGTTCCCAGGATGTCACAATGGGTCCTGGGGACAAAGGGGGTTGCCAGGATGTGATAATTGGCCCTGGGGACAAAGGACGTCCCCACAGTGTCACAATGGGCCCAGGGGACAAAAGGGGGACCCCAGGATGTCACAATGGGCCCTGGGGACAATGGGGGGTCCTGGGATGTCACAGTGGGCCCCAGGGACAAAGGGTGTCCCCATGGAGCCACAATGAGTTCTGGGGATAATGAGGGTCCCAAGCATGTGACAATGCGATCTGGGGAGAAAGCGGGGGTCCCCAGGATGTCTCAGTGGGCCCTGGGGACAATTGGGCGGTCCTGGGATGTCACAATGGGCCCCAGTGACAAATCGGGTCCCCATGGTGTCACCATGGGTCATGGGGACAAAGGGAGTCCCCAGAATGCCACAATGGGTCCTGGGAACAAGTGGGGTCCCCATGGTGTCACAACGGGCCCTGGAGACAAACGGGGTGCCCAGGATGTCACAATGAGCCCTGGGGACAAAGGGGGTCCTGGGATGTCACAATGGGTTCTGGGGACAAATGTGGTCCCCATGGTGTCTACAATGGGCCCTGGGGACAAAGTGGCGTCCTGGGACATCATAACGGGCCCTGGGGACAATGGGGGGTCCCTTGAAGGTCACAATGGGCCCTGGGGACAAGGGGGTTCCCTTGAATGTCACAGTGGGCCCTGGGGACAAAGGGGGTCCCCACAGTGCCAGGACGGGACCTGGGGACAATAGGATCCCCAGGATGTCACAACGGGCCCTGGGGACAAAGGGGGTCCCCACAGTGCCAGGACGGGACCTGGGGACAATAGGATCCCCAGGATGTCACAATTGTCCCTGGGGACAAAGAGGGGATCCCCTCGGAGCAACGATGGGCCCTGGGGACAAGGGGGACCCCAGGATGTCACAATGGGCCCTGCGGACAAAGGGAGTCCCCACGGTGTCACAATGAGCCCTGGGGACAAAGGAGGTCCCCATGGTGCCACAGTGGGTCCTGGGAAAAAACGGGGTCCCCAGGATGTCACAATGGGCCCTGGCGACAAGGGGGGGTCCCCAAAATGTCACAATGGGCCCTGGGGACAACGGGGGGTCCTGGGACGTCGCAGTGGGCCCTGGGGACAAAGGGGATCCCTATGGTGTCACAATGGGCCCTTGGGACAATGGGGGGGTCCACAAGATGTCACAATGGTGTCTTGGGACAAAGGGGTCCCCAGGATGTCACAATGGGCCCTGGGGACCACGGGGGGTCCTGGGATGTCACAATGGGCCCCAGTGACAAAGAGGGTCCCCATGGTGCCACAATGGGCCCTGGGGACAACGGGGGTCCCCAGGATGTCCCAATGGGCCCTGGGGACAAGGAGGGTCCCCACAGTGCCATGATGGGCCCTGGGGACAAGGGTGTCCACATGGTGTCACAATGGGCCCTGGGGACAAAGTGGGGTCCTGGGATGCCACAGTGGGCCCCAGTGACAAAGGGGGTCCCCATGGTACCACGATGGGCCCTGGGGACAAGGGGTGTCCCCTGAATGTCACAATGGGCCCTGGGGACAAGGGAGGTCCCCACAGTGTCACAATGGGCCCTGGGGACAGAGAGGCATCCTGTGATGTCACAAGGGGCCCTGGAGACAAAGGGCGTCCACATGGTGCCACAATGGGCCCTGGGGACAAAGTGGGTCCCCAGGATGTCACAATGGGCCCTGGGGACAATGGGGGGTCCTGGCATGTCACAATGGCCCCTGGGGACAAAGGGGGCTCCCCAGGATGTCACAATGGGCTCTGGGGACAAGGGGGGTCCCCAGGATGTCACAATGGGCCCTGGGGACATGGGGTATTTCGACGGTGTCACAATGGGCCCTGCGGACAAAGGCGTGTCCCCTGAATGTCACAATGGGCCCTGGAGACAATGGGGGGTTTTGGGATGTCACGATGGGCTCTGAGGACAAGGGGGGTCCTGTGATGTCAAAATGGGCACCAGTGACAAAGGGGGTCCCCATGGTGGCACAATGGGCCCTGGGGACTAAGTGGGGTCCTGGGATGTCACAATGGGCCCTGGGGACAAAGGAGGTCCCCATGATGCCACAATGGGCCTTGGGAACAATGGGGTCTCCCCAGGAGGTCACAGTGGGCCCTGGGGACCTGGGGTATCCTGACAGTTTCACCATGGGCCATGGGGACAAACGGAGTCCCTAGAATGCCACAATGGGTCCTGGGAACAAGTGGCGTCCCCATGGTGTCACAATGGGCCCTGGGGACAAAGGGGGGTCCCCAGGATGTCACAATGGGCCCTGGAGACAATGGGGGGTTTTGGGATGTCACGATGGGCTCTGAGGACAAGGGGGTTCCTGGGATGTCACAATGGGCACCAGTGACAAAGGGGGTCCCCATGGTGGCACAATGGGCCCTGGGGAAAAAGTGGGGTCCTGGGATGTCATAATGGGCACTGGGGACAAGGGGGGTCTTGGGATGTCACAATGGACCCTGGGGACAAGGGGGGGTCCCCAGGATGTCACAATGGGCCCTGGGTACAAAGGGGGTCCCCATGGTGTCAGAATGGGCCCCAGTGACAAAGGGGGGTCCCAAGATGTCACAGTGGGCCCTGGGGACAATGGGGGGTCCAGGGACGTCACAATGGGCCCAGGGGACAACGGGGAGTCCTGGGACGTCCAATGGGCCCTAGAGACAAAGGGGGTCCCCACGGTGTCACAATGGGCCCTGGGGACAGGGTGGGTTCCCCACGGTGCCATGATAGCCCATGGGGACAAGGGGGTCCCCAGGATATCACAGTGGGCCCTGGGGACAATGAGGGGTGCCCAGGATGTCACAATGGACCTTGAAGAAAAGGGGGGGTCCCCATGGTGTCAAAATGGATCCCCAGTGACAAGGGGGGCCCCATGGTGTCGCGATGGGCCCTGGGTTCAAAGGGGGTCCCCAGGATGTCACAATGGACCCTGGGGACAATGGGGGGTCCCCATGGTGCCACAATGGGCCCTAGAGACAAAGGGGGGGTCCTGGGATGTCACAATGGACACTGGGGACAAAGGGGGGACCCCCACGGTGTCACAATGGGTCCCCAGTGACAAGTAGGGTCCCTATGGAGCCGCTATGGGCCCTGGGGACAAGGGGGGGACCCCATGCTGTCACAATGGGCCCTGGGGACAAGTGGAGTCCCCACCCTGTCATAATGGGCCCTGGGGACTAAGGGGGTCCCCGGGATGTCACAATGGGCCCTGGGGACAAGGGGGATCCCCACAGTGCCACAACGGGCCCTGGGGACAAAGTGGGGTCCTGGGATGTCACAATGGGCCCTGGGGACAACGGGGTGTCCTGGGACGTCACAATGGGCCCAGGGGATAAAAAGGGGTCCCCTGAATGTGACAATGGGCCCTGGGGACAAGCGGGGTCCCCACGGAGTCACAATGGGCCCTGGGGACAAAGGAGGGTCCCCAGTATGTCACAATGGGCCCTGGGGACAATGTGGGGTGCCCAGGATGTCACAATGGCTCCTGAGTACGAGGCGGGGGTCCCCATGGTGTCACAATGGGCCCTGGGGACAATGGGGGGTCCTGGGACGTCACAATGGGCCCTGGGGAGAAGGAGGGGTCCCCAGGATGTCACAATGGGCCCTGGGGACAAGAGATGTCCCCAGGATGTCACGATGGGCCCTGAGGACAAGGGGGGGGTTCCCTATGGTGTCACAATGGGCCCCAGTGACAAGAGGGTCCCCATGGTTTCACAATGGGTCCTGGGGACAATAAGGGATCCTGGGATGTCAAAATGGGTCCTGGGGACAAGGGGGTGCCCAGGATGTCACAATGGGCCCTGGGGACAAAGTGGGGTCCCAGGATATCACAATGTGCCCCAGTGACAAAGGGCGTCCCCATAGTGCCACAATGAGCCCTGGGGACAAAGGGTGGTCCTCCGGATGTCACAACGGGCCCTGGGGGCTAATGGGGTCCCCAGGGTGTCACAATGGGCCCTGAGGATAAAGGGGGATCCCCAGGATGTCACAGTGGGCCCTTGGGACAATGGGGGGTCCTGGGCTGTCACAATGGGTCCCCAGTGATAAAGGGGGTCCCCAGGATTTCTCAATGGGCCCTGAGGACAATGGGAGGTCCCCATGGTGTCACAATGGGTCCCCAGTGACAAGGGGGGTCCCCACGGTGCCACGATGGGTCCTGGGGACAAGGGGGTCCCCAAGATGTCACAATGAGCCCTGGGGACAATGGGGGGTTCTGGGACGTCACAATGGGCCCTGGGGACAAAGGGGCTCCCCAGGATGTCAGAATGGGCCCTGGGGACAATGGAGGGTCCCCAGGGTGTTCACAATGGGCCCTGAGGACAAGGGCGGCTCCCCATGGTGTCACAATGGGTCCTGGGGACAAGGGGGTCCCCAGGATGTAGCAATGGGCCCTGGGGACAATGGGAGGTCCTTGGATGTCACAATGGGCCACAGTGACAAAGGGTGTCCCCATGGTGCCACAGTGAGCTCTGGGGATAATGGGGGTCCCCAGGATGGCACAATGGGCCCTGAGGAGAAGGGGAGCTCCCCATGGTGTCACAATGGGTCCCCAGTGACAAGGGGGTTCCCCATGGTGTCACAATGGGCCCTGGGGACAATGGGGGGTCCTGGGATGTCACAATGGGCCCTGGGGACAAAGGGGTTAGGGGGTTGTGTTAGGGGTTTGGAGGATTAGGTGGTGCAGTATTTGGGGGTGCAAGGCTGGGGCAGCAGGATTTTGGGGGGCCTGATTTGGGGCTACAGGGTCTGGGGTTGCAGGTTCCAGGGGTGCAGGATTTGGGGGTTCAGGGTTTAGGGGTGCAGTGGTTTGGAGTGCAGTGTTTTGGGGTGCAGGGTTTGGGGAAGGAGGATATGGGGGTGCAGAGTTTAGGGTGCAGGATCTTGGGGTGCAGGGGTTTGGGGTGGAGGGCTTGGTAGGGCAGGATTTGGGGGTGGAAAGTTTAGGGGGTAGGGTTGGGGGTGCAGGATTTGGGGGTGAAGGGGTTGTGGGGTGCAGGGTTGTGGGATGCAGGGTTTGGGAGTTCGGTACGTGGGGCTGGAGGATTTGGGGGTGCAGGGTTTGGAGCAGCAGGATCTGGGGGTGCAAGATTGGGGGTAGCAGGGTTTTGGGGAGCAGGGTTTCGGGGTCAGGCTTTAGGGGGACAGGGTTTGGGGGGCAGGGTTGGTAGGGATGATTTTGGGGTGCAGGGTTTAGGTCAGCAGGATCTTGGGGTGAAGGGGTTTGGGGTGATGGGTTGGGTAGGACAGGATTTGGGGTGCAGGTTTTTAGGGTGCAACTTGTGGGGGGCAGGATTTGGGGTACAGGGTTTGGGGGTGCAGGGTTTAGTGGTGCAGGGTTTGGGGGTGCAGGTCTTGGGGAGGCAGAATTGGGGGTGCAGGTTTTTGGAGTTCAGGGATTTGGGGGTGCAGATTTTGGGTGTTCAGGACCTGGGGGTGCAGGATTTGGGGATGTAGGTTTGGGGGGGCAGGGCTTAGGGTTTCAGTATCTTGGGTTGAAGAGTTTTGGGGTGAAGGGTTGTGTACTGCAGGATTTGGGGGCGCAGGGCTTCAGGCTGAGGCTTTGGGGTGCAGGGTTCGCATGTTCAGGACCCGGGGGTGCAGGATTTGGGTTTGCAGGTTTGGGAATTTTGGGGTAAAGGACTTGGGGTGCAGGGTTGGGGGACGCAGGATCTGAGGGTGCAGCGTTTGGGGTGCAGAGTTAGGGGCTGCAGGATCTGGGGTGCAGGGTTTGGGGGGCACTGTGTTGGGGGGAAGGATTTGGAGGGTCAGGTTTAAGGGTTTAGGATTTGGAGGTGTAGAATTTTGGGGTGCAGGGTGTTGGGGGGAAGGATTTGCAGGTGCAGGGATGTTGGTGCAGGGTTTGAGGGTGCGGGGTGGGGGGGGGGGAAGGATTTTGGGGTTCAGGACCTAGGGGTACAGAGTTCGGGAGGAAAGGATCTTGTGGTGTACGGCTTGGCTGTGCAGGACATGGGGGTTCAGGGTTTAAGGCAGCCGGATGTTGGGGTGCAGGGTTTGGAGGTGGAAGATTTAGGGGGACACAGGATCTGAGGGTGCAGCGTTTGGGGTGCAGAGTTAGGGGCTGCAGGAACTGGGGGTGCAGGGTTTGGGGTGCTCTGTGTTGGGGGGAAGGATTTGGGGGATGCAGGGTTTAAGGGTTTAAGATTTGGAGGTGTTGAATTCTGGGGTGCAGGAGGTGCAGGATTTGCGGTTTGCAGGATTTGGGGGAGAACAGTTTGGGGTGCTGGGGTTTTGGGGATGCAAGATTTGAGGCTGCAGTGTTTCAGGGTTTGGGACATGGGGCTGGAGGATTCGGGGCTGCAGGATCTGGGGTGCAGTGTGTGGGGGTGCAAAATCTTGGGGTGTACGAGCTTTGGGTGTGGGATTTGAAAGAAAATTATTTGGAGGTGCAGAGATTGGGGGTGTAGGGTTTTGGGGTTGCTGCGTTTGGGGATTCGGGATGTGGAGGTCAAGGATTTAGGGGTACAAGGGCTGGTTGCAGGATTTGGGGTACAGGGTTTGGTTGCAGGATTTGGGGTGCAGGGTTTGAAGTGCAGGGCTAAAGGGGGCAGGATTTGGAGGTGCAAGATTTGGTGGTCTGGGGTACTGGGGTGCAGGGTTTTGGGGTGAGGGGTCTGGGGTGAGGGGTTCAGGTGTTCAGCACCTGGGGGTGCAGGACTTGGGGCTTGGAGGATTTGGGGGTGCAGGGATTTCAGGGTGCAACTTGTGGGGTGCAGGGTTTTGGGTATAGGGTTTTGGGGTGCAGAGTATTTGGGGGGAGGATTGGGGGAGCAGGGTTTTGGGGTGCAAGGTTCAGTGGTGCAGGGTTCTGGGGGTGCAGGGTTTAGCGCCAGAATTGGGGGTGCAGGGTTTGGGATTGCAGGGTGTTGGGGGACGGATCTGGGGGTACAAGATTGGGGGTAGCAGGGTTTTGGGGAGCAGGGTTTCGGGGTCAGGCTTTAGGGGGACAGGGTTTGGGGGGCAGGGCTGGGAGGGATGATTTGGGGGTGCAGGGTTTAGGGCAGCAGGATCTTGGGGTGAAGGGGTTTGGGCTGAAGGGTGGGTAGGACAGGATTTGGGGTGCAGGATTTTAGGGTGCAACTTGTGGGGGCAGGATTTGGGGTCCAGCAGGTTGGGGGTGCAGGGTTTCGGGTGTAGGATTTAGTGGAGCAGGGACTGGGGATGAAGGTCTTGTGGAGGCAGAATTGGGGGTGCAGGTGTTGGGGAGGCAGAACTGGGGGTGCAGATTTTGGGTGTTCAGGACCTGGGGGTGCAGGATTTGGGGATATAGGTTTTGGGGGGTAGATTTTGGGGTGCTGGATTCGGGACATGGGTCTGGAGGATTTGGGGGTGCAGGGTTAAGGGGTTTAGGATTTTGGGGTGCACAGTTTAGGGTGCACGTTCTGGGCATGTATGATTTCAGAGTGCAGGGCTTTGGGGTACAGGATTTCGGGTGCAGGCTTTTGGGGATGTCACAATGGGCCCCTGCTGTTCACTCGCTAAACGACCTCTTGGGAAACACGTCTCCAGTCGATGGACCGCTCAGATTGCTTCTCGTGTAACTGTGAACTGTGTCAGCGCAGGGAATCCGTCTCTGTTGAGCAGATGTCAATCCTGCCTCGGTTTTGCTTTGTTGCCTCTACCAAGATGATTTCCCGTTTCTCTCTTCACTGGAGCACGCAGACACAGCCAACGCACATCAAGTGTCAAGAGACACACTCTGCTGAGCTCAACGCTTGTGCAGATGCACATGTGCGACGAAGTCAACACACGTGCTTGTGGAGAGAAAGAAAGGGACTCCCAGGCGTGTGGAGCGACGGGGAGAAAGAGCGGGCGCTGAGGAACACAGTTTCAAACAGACTGTCTCCACACAAACAGGCACCTGTCTGCAGGTATCCTAGATCTTGATTCTTGAACTTGAGGAAACACGCGTCTGAGCAAAACTCCCAAACGCTTCCAGGAAAGACACAGGCTCTCCCACAAGCACACAAGTGTTTGCCCTCAGCTATAGATCAGGGACAAGCTTGTGAAGAGATGCCCTGCTATTCTTTCGCCTTATGGCATCATGTGTTTCGTTCCTCTTGGAGATCGATTGTTAAACGTCTTTCCTCGGGCGACTGTGAAGCATTTGCCAGCGGAGGAGAAGTAGCACGGAGCAGCATTCAGTACTGCCTACGAGTGTCTTTGCTACCCTACTAGCGGAGCTCCAAGAACAGGCACACATCTTCAGGTACCTTCCAAATGTGGATTCCCCTGCAGCCCCGTAGGCGGGCGTGCAGTACGCCAACCGTCAACGGACGTTTTTCCCCTCAAGCCTGTCAGGACGTTGCTCGTCCTCTTTCCCTCAATAGATGGGAGTAGGCGCGCTTGCGGATGTGTGCGTGTGTGTGGCCACGCGTTTGCTTAGGCATCAGTGTGTGAAAAGGTAGGTGATTTTCTCTAGCTGCGTGCGCGTGCACGTGGTGCTGGGTGCACATCCCTGGGTGCTCGTGGAAAGGTTTCTGCATGTTTTTCGCTGAGGAATCGTGTGTGTGCACATGGACAAAGAGAAGGCGCAGCAACCAGGTTCCAGCGCCGAAGGCGGCAAAAGGCGAGGTTTCCGGCGCTATCTCCTTCTCTCCCCAGACCTAGTCGCGCAAAGCAAGCCGCTAAGCCGGCGACCGGCAAGAGAGCTACAACGAAGCATGCCGAACGGAGAAAATAGCAGCAGCTCATCTGTTCACACCTTGTTTCTGCCATGTGCTTGAACGCCAAGACGTTCGCGCTTCTGTGAGATGAAAGACGTCCTTCTGCATATGTGGTTGCTCACACCGGTGCACTTGTTAGCGTATCCATTCAGTCCTGGGCTGCGGGGCATTCAGAAGTGGCTCTGTGGAGACGTCTGCATAGAGGCAGCTGTCAGAACACGCACACTCGATTGTTCACCAAAACATATGCAGACGCGTCCTTAGCCTGTAGATTTGGATGCACAGAGTTCCCTGTGTTCGCAAGAGACAAGGGAATCGCGTCTGTACGCACAGAAGCAATAGCGGACCGTTTCCCTCGGAGTGAACGCGAAAGAGCCGTCTATATACTCGCAGACACGGGAACGTGCCTCAATGCGGTCACAGAGGCAGCAGCTTTTGCACAGATGCTCCTGGCGATTCTGGCACTTTCCAGGCACACTCCTGAAAGTCGCGCACACTGCTGTTCACTCGCTAAACGACCTCTTGGGAAACACGTCTCCGGTCGACGGACCGCTCAGATTGCTTCTCGTGTAACTGTGAACTGTGTCAGTGCAGGGAATCCGTCTCTGTTGAGCAGATGTCAATCCTGCCTCGCTTTTGCTTTGTTGCCTCTACCAAGATGATTTCCCGTTTCTCTCTTCACTGGAGCAGGCAGACACAGCCAACGCACATCAAGTGTCAAGAGACACACTCTGCTGAGCTCAACGCTTGTGCAGATGCACATGTGCGACGAAGTCAACACACGTGCTTGTGGAGAGAAAGAAAGGGACTCCCAGGCGTGTGGAGCGACGGGGAGAAAGAGCGGGCGCTGAGGAACACAGTTTCAAACAGACTGTCTCCACACAAACAGGCACCTGTCTGCAGGTATCCTAGATCTTGATTCTTGAACTTGAGGAAACACGCGTCTGAGCAAAACTCCCAAACGCTTCCAGGAAAGACACAGGCTCTCCCACAAGCACACAAGTGTTTGCCCTCAGCTATAGATCAGGGACAAGCTTGTGAAGAGATGCCCTGCTATTCTTTCGCCTTATGGCATCATGTGTTTCGTTTCTCTTGGAGATCGATTGTTAAACGTCTTTCCTCGGGCGACTGTGAAGCATTTGCCAGCGGAGGAGAAGTAGCACGGAGCAGCATTCAGTACTGCCTACGAGTGTCTTTGCTACCCTACTAGCGGAGCTCCAAGAACAGGCACACATCTTCAGGTACCTTCCAAATGTGGATTCCCCTGCAGCCCCGTAGGCGGGCGTGCAGTACGCCAACCATCAACGGACGTTTTTCCCCTCAAGCCTGTCAGGACGTTGCTCGTCCGTCTTTCCCTCAATAGATGGGAGTAGGCGCGCTTGCGGATGTGTGCGTGTGTGTGGCCACGCGTTTGCTTAGGCATCAGTGTGTGAAAAGGTAGGTGCTTTTCTCTAGCTGCGTGTGCGTGCACGTGGTGCTGGGTGCACATCCCTGGGTGCTCGAGGTAAGGTTTCTGCATGGTTTTCGCTGAGGAATCGTGTGTGTGCACATGGACAAAGAGAAGGCGCAGCAACCAGGTTCCAGCGCCGAAGAAGGCAAAAGGCAAGGTTTCCGGCGCTATCTCCTTCTCTCCGCAGACCTAGTCGCGCAAAGCAAGCCGCTAAGCCGGCGACCGGCAAGAGAGCTACAACGAAGCATGCCGAACGGAGAAAATAGCAGCAGCTCATCTGTTCACACCTTGTTTCTGCCATGTGCTTGAACGCCAAGACGTTCGCGCTTCTGTGAGATGAAAGACGTCCTTCTGCATATGTGGTTGCTCACACCGGTGCACTTGTTAGTGTATCCATTCAGTCCTGGGCTGCGGGGCATTCAGAAGTGGCTCTGTGGAGACGTCTGCATAGAGGCAGCTGTCAGAACACGCACACTCGATTGTTCACCAAAACATATGCAGACGCGTCCTTAGCCTGTAGATTTGGATGCACAGAGTTCCCTGTGTTCGCAAGAGACAAGGGAATCGCGTCTGTACGCACAGAAGCAATAGCGGACCGTTTCCCTCGGAGTGAACGCGAAAGAGCCGTCTATATACTCGCAGACACGGGAACGTGCCTCAATGCGGTCACAGAGGCAGCAGCTTTTGCACAGATGCTCCTGGCGATTCTGGCACTTTCCAGGCACACTCCTGAAAGTCGCGCACACTGCTGTTCACTCGCTAAACGACCTCTTGGGAAACACGTCTCCGGTCGACGGACCGCTCAGATTGCTTCTCGTGTAACTGTGAACTGTGTCAGCGCAGGGAATCCGTCTCTGTTGAGCAGATGTCAATCCTGCCTCGCTTTTGCTTTGTTGCCTCTACCAAGATGATTTCCCGTTTCTCTCTTCACTGGAGCACGCAGACACAGCCAACGCACATCAAGTGTCAAGAGACACACTCTGCTGAGCTCAACGCTTGTGCAGATGCACATGTGCGACGAAGTCAACACACGTGCTTGTGGAGAGAAAGAAAGGGACTCCCAGGCGTGTGGAGCGACGGGGAGAAAGAGCGGGCGCTGAGGAACACAGTTTCAAACAGACTGTCTCCACACAAACAGGCACCTGTCTGCAGGTATCCTAGATCTTGATTCTTGAACTTGAGGAAACACGCGTCTGAGCAAAACTCCCAAACGCTTCCAGGAAAGACACACGCTCGCCCACAAGCACACAAGTGTTTGCCCTCAGCTATAGATCAGGGACAAGCTTGTGAAGAGATGCCCTGCTATTCTTTCGCCTTATGGCATCATGTGTTTCGTTTCTCTTGGAGATCGATTGTTAAACGTCTTTCCTCGGGCGACTGTGAAGCATTTGCCAGCGGAGGAGAAGTAGCACGGAGCAGCATTCAGTACTGCCTACGAGTGTCTTTGCTACCCTACTAGCGGAGCTCCAAGAACAGGCACACATCTTCAGGTACCTTCCAAATGTGGATTCCCCTGCAGCCCCGTAGGCGGGCGTGCAGTACGCCAACCATCAACGGACGTTTTTCCCCTCAAGCCTGTCAGGACGTTGCTCGTCCGTCTTTCCCTCAATAGATGGGAGTAGGCGCGCTTGCGGATGTGTGCGTGTGTGTGGCCACGCGTTTGCTTAGGCATCAGTGTGTGAAAAGGTAGGTGCTTTTCTCTAGCTGCGTGTGCGTGCACGTGGTGCTGGGTGCACATCCCTGGGTGCTCGAGGTAAGGTTTCTGCATGGTTTTCGCTGAGGAATCGTGTGTGTGCACATGGACAAAGAGAAGGCGCAGCAACCAGGTTCCAGCGCCGAAGAAGGCAAAAGGCAAGGTTTCCGGCGCTATCTCCTTCTCTCCGCAGACCTAGTCGCGCAAAGCAAGCCGCTAAGCCGGCGACCGGCAAGAGAGCTACAACGAAGCATGCCGAACGGAGAAAATAGCAGCAGCTCATCTGTTCACACCTTGTTTCTGCCATGTGCTTGAACGCCAAGACGTTCGCGCTTCTGTGAGATGAAAGACGTCCTTCTGCATATGTGGTTGCTCACACCGGTGCACTTGTTAGTGTATCCATTCAGTCCTGGGCTGCGGGGCATTCAGAAGTGGCTCTGTGGAGACGTCTGCATAGAGGCAGCTGTCAGAACACGCACACTCGATTGTTCACCAAAACATATGCAGACGCGTCCTTAGCCTGTAGATTTGGATGCACAGAGTTCCCTGTGTTCGCAAGAGACAAGGGAATCGCGTCTGTACGCACAGAAGCAATAGCGGACCGTTTCCCTCGGAGTGAACGCGAAAGAGCCGTCTATATACTCGCAGACACGGGAACGTGCCTCAATGCGGTCACAGAGGCAGCAGCTTTTGCACAGATGCTCCTGGCGATTCTGGCACTTTCCAGGCACACTCCTGAAAGTCGCGCACACTGCTGTTCACTCGCTAAACGACCTCTTGGGAAACACGTCTCCGGTCGACGGACCGCTCAGATTGCTTCTCGTGTAACTGTGAACTGTGTCAGCGCAGGGAATCCGTCTCTGTTGAGCAGATGTCAATCCTGCCTCGCTTTTGCTTTGTTGCTTCTACCAAGATGATTTCCCGTTTCTCTCTTCACTGGAGCACGCAGACACAGCCAACGCACATCAAGTGTCAAGAGACACACTCTGCTGAGCTCAACGCTTGTGCAGATGCACATGTGCGACGAAGTCAACACACGTGCTTGTGGAGAGAAAGAAAGGGACTCCCAGGCGTGTGGAGCGACGGGGAGAAAGAGCGGGCGCTGAGGAACACAGTTTCAAACAGACTGTCTCCACACAAACAGGCACCTGTCTGCAGGTATCCTAGATCTTGATTCTTGAACTTGAGGAAACACGCGTCTGAGCAAAACTCCCAAACGCTTCCAGGAAAGACACACGCTCGCCCACAAGCACACAAGTGTTTGCCCTCAGCTATAG
Source organism: Patagioenas fasciata (assembly GCF_037038585.1). NCBI lineage: Eukaryota > Metazoa > Chordata > Aves > Columbiformes > Columbidae > Patagioenas > Patagioenas fasciata. The sequence goes on along the minus strand of NW_027288777.1, from coordinate 214,819 downwards.
ATCAGGGACAAGCTTGTGAAGAGATGCCCTGCTATTCTTTCGCCTTATGGCATCATGTGTTTCGTTCCTCTTGGAGATCGATTGTTAAACGTCTTTCCTCGGGCGACTGTGAAGCATTTGCCAGCGGAGGAGAAGTAGCACGGAGCAGCATTCAGTACTGCCTACGAGTGTCTTTGCTACCCTACTAGCGGAGCTCCAAGAACAGGCACACATCTTCAGGTACCTTCCAAATGTGGATTCCCCTGCAGCCCCGTAGGCGGGCGTGCAGTACGCCAACCATCAACGGACGTTTTTCCCCTCAAGCCTGTCAGGACGTTGCTTGTCCGTCTTTCCCTCAATAGATGGGAGTAGGCGCGCTTGCGGATGTGTGCGTGTGTGTGGCCACGCGTTTGCTTAGGCATCAGTGTGTGAAAAGGTAGGTGCTTTTCTCTAGCTGCGTGTGCGTGCACGTGGTGCTGGGTGCACATCCCTGGGTGCTCGAGGTAAGGTTTCTGCATGGTTTTCGCTGAGGAATCGTGTGTGTGCACATGGACAAAGAGAAGGCGCAGCAACCAGGTTCCAGCGCCGAAGAAGGCAAAAGGCAAGGTTTCCGGCGCTATCTCCTTCTCTCCGCAGACCTAGTCGCGCAAAGCAAGCCGCTAAGCCGGCGACCGGCAAGAGAGCTACAACGAAGCATGCCGAACGGAGAAAATAGCAGCAGCGCATCTGTTCACACCTTGTTTCTGCCATGTGCTTGAACGCCAAGACGTTCGCGCTTCTGTGAGATGAAAGACGTCCTTCTGCATATGTGGTTGCTCACACCGGTGCACTTGTTAGTGTATCCATTCAGTCCTGGGCTGCGGGGCATTCAGAAGTGGCTCTGTGGAGACGTCTGCATAGAGGCAGCTGTCAGAACACGCACACTCGATTGTTCACCAAAACATATGCAGACGCGTCCTTAGCCGGTAGATTTGGATGCACAGAGTTCCCTGTGTTCGCAAGAGACAAGGGAATCGCGTCTGTACGCACAGAAGCAATAGCGGACCGTTTCCCTCGGAGTGAACGCGGAAGAGCCGTCTATGTACTCGGAGACACGGGAACGTGCCTCAATGCGGTCACAGAGGCAGCAGCTTTTGCACAGGTGCTCTGGTGATTCTGGCACTTTCCAGGCACACTCCTGAAAGTCGCGCACACTGCTGTTCAGTCGCTAAACGACCTCTTGGGAAACACGTCTCCGGTCGATGGACCGCTCAGATTGCTTCTCGTGTAACTGTGAACTGTGTCAGCGCAGGGAATCCGTCTCTGTTGAGCAGATGTCAATCCTGCCTCGCTTTTGCTTTGTTGCCTCTACCAAGATGATTTCCCGTTTTTCTCTTCACTGGAGCACGCAGACACAGCCAACGCACATCAAGTGTCAAGAGACACACTCTGCTGAGCTCAACGCTTGTGCAGATGCACATGTGCGACGAAGTCAACACACGTGCTTGTGGAGAGAAAGAAAGGGACTCCCAGGCGTGTGGAGCGACGGGGAGAAAGAGCGGGCGCTGAGGAACACAGTTTCAAACAGACTGTCTCCACACAAACAGGCACCTGTCTGCAGGTATCCTAGATCTTGATTCTTGAACTTGAGGAAACACGCGTCTGAGCAAAACTCCCAAACGCTTCCAGGAAAGACACACGCTCGCCCACAAGCACACAAGTGTTTGCCCTCAGCTATAGATCAGGGACAAGCTTGTGAAGAGATGCCCTGCTATTCTTTCGCCTTATGGCATCATGTGTTTCGTTTCTCTTGGAGATCGATTGTTAAACGTCTTTCCTCGGGCGACTGTGAAGCATTTGCCAGCGGAGGAGAAGTAGCACGGAGCAGCATTCAGTACTGCCTACGAGTGTCTTTGCTACCCTACTAGCGGAGCTCCAAGAACAGGCACACATCTTCAGGTACCTTCCAAATGTGGATTCCCCTGCAGCCCCGTAGGCGGGCGTGCAGTACGCCAACCATCAACGGACGTTTTTCCCCTCAAGCCTGTCAGGACGTTGCTCGTCCGTCTTTCCCTCAATAGATGGGAGTAGGCGCGCTTGCGGATGTGTGCGTGTGTGTGGCCACGCGTTTGCTTAGGCATCAGTGTGTGAAAAGGTAGGTGCTTTTCTCTAGCTGCGTGTGCGTGCACGTGGTGCTGGGTGCACATCCCTGGGTGCTCGAGGTAAGGTTTCTGCATGGTTTTCGCTGAGGAATCGTGTGTGTGCACATGGACAAAGAGAAGGCGCAGCAACCAGGTTCCAGCGCCGAAGAAGGCAAAAGGCAAGGTTTCCGGCGCTATCTCCTTCTCTCCGCACACCTAGTCGCGCAAAGCAAGCCGCTAAGCCGGCGACCGGCAAGAGAGCTACAACGAAGCATGCCGAACGGAGAAAATAGCAGCAGCTCATCTGTTCACACCTTGTTTCTGCCATGTGCTTGAACGCCAAGACGTTCGCGCTTCTGTGAGATGAAAGACGTCCTTCTACATATGTGGTTGCTCACACCGGTGCACTTGTTAGTGTATCCATTCAGTCCTGGGCTGCGGGGCATTCAGAAGTGGCTCTGTGGAGACGTCTGCATAGAGGCAGCTGTCAGAACACGCACACTCGATTGTTCACCAAAACATATGCAGACGCGTCCTTAGCCTGTAGATTTGGATGCACAGAGTTCCCTGTGTTCGCAAGAGACAAGGGAATCGCGTCTGTACGCACAGAAGCAATAGCGGACCGTTTCCCTCGGAGTGAACGCGGAAGAGCCGTCTATGTACTCGCAGACACGGGAACGTGCCTCAATGCGGTCACAGAGGCAGCAGCTTTTGCACAGGTGCTCTGGTGATTCTGGCACTTTCCACGCATACTCCTGAAAGTCGCGCACACTGCTGTTCACTCGCTAAACGACCTCTTGGGAAACACGTCTCCGGTCGATGGACCGCTCAGATTGCTTCTCGTGTAACTGTGAACTGTGTCAGCGCAGGGAATCCGTCTCTGTTGAGCAGATGTCAATCCTGCCTCGCTTTTGCTTTGTTGCCTCTACCAAGATGATTTCCCGTTTCTCTCTTCACTGGAGCACGCAGACACAGCCAACGCACATCAAGTGTCAAGAGACACACTCTGCTGAGCTCAACGCTTGTGCAGATGCACATGTGCGACGAAGTCAACACACGTGCTTGTGGAGAGAAAGAAAGGGACTCCCAGGCGTGTGGAGCGACGGGGAGAAAGAGCGGGCGCTGAGGAACACAGTTTCAAACAGACTGTCTCCACACAAACAGGCACCTGTCTGCAGGTATCCTAGATCTTGATTCTTGAACTTGAGGAAACACGCGTCTGAACAAAACTCCCAAACGCTTCCAGGAAAGACACAGGCTCTCCCACAAGCACACAAGTGTTTGCCCTCAGCTATAGATCAGGGACAAGCTTGTGAAGAGATGCCCTGCTATTCTTTCGCCTTATGGCATCATGTGTTTCGTTTCTCTTGGAGATCGATTGTTAAACGTCTTTCCTCGGGCGACTGTGAAGCATTTGCCACCGGAGGAGAAGTAGCACGGAGCAGCATTCAGTACTGCCTACGAGTGTCTTTGCTACCCTACTAGCGGAGCTCCAAGAACAGGCACACATCTTCAGGTACCTTCCAAATGTGGATTCCCCTGCAGCCCCGTAGGCGGGCGTGCAGTACGCCAACCATCAACGGACGTTTTTCCCCTCAAGCCTGTCAGGACGTTGCTCGTCCGTCTTTCCCTCAATAGATGGGAGTAGGCGCGCTTGCGGATGTGTGCGTGTGTGTGGCCACGCGTTTGCTTAGGCATCAGTGTGTGAAAAGGTAGGTGCTTTTCTCTAGCTGCGTGTGCGTGCACGTGGTGCTGGGTGCACATCCCTGGGTGCTCGAGGTAAGGTTTCTGCATGGTTTTCGCTGAGGAATCGTGTGTGTGCACATGGACAAAGAGAAGGCGCAGCAACCAGGTTCCAGCGCCGAAGAAGGCAAAAGGCAAGGTTTCCGGCGCTATCTCCTTCTCTCCGCAGACCTAGTCGCGCAAAGCAAGCCGCTAAGCCGGCGACCGGCAAGAGAGCTACAACGAAGCATGCCGAACGGAGAAAATAGCAGCAGCGCATCTGTTCACACCTTGTTTCTGCCATGTGCTTGAACGCCAAGACGTTCGCGCTTCTGTGAGATGAAAGACGTCCTTCTGCATATGTGGTTGCTCACACCGGTGCACTTGTTAGTGTATCCATTCAGTCCTGGGCTGCGGGGCATTCAGAAGTGGCTCTGTGGAGACGTCTGCATAGAGGCAGCTGTCAGAACACGCACGCTCGATTGTTCACCAAAACATATGAAGACGCGTCCTTAGCCGGTAGATTTGGATGCACAGAGTTCCCTGTGTTCGCAAGAGACAAGGGAATCGCGTCTGTACGCACAGAAGCAATAGCGGACCGTTTCCCTCGGAGTGAACGCGGAAGAGCCGTCTATGTACTCGGAGACACGGGAACGTGCCTCAATGCGGTCACAGAGGCAGCAGCTTTTGCACAGGTGCTCTGGTGATTCTGGCACTTTCCACGCACACTCCTGAAAGTCGCGCACACTGCTGTTCACTCGCTAAACGACCTCTTGGGAAACACGTCTCCGGTCGATGGACCGCTCAGATTGCTTCTCGTGTAACTGTGAACTGTGTCAGCGCAGGGAATCCGTCTCTGTTGAGCAGATGTCAATCCTGCCTCGCTTTTGCTTTGTTGCTTCTACCAAGATGATTTCCCGTTTCTCTCTTCACTGGAGCAGGCAGACACAGCCAACGCACATCAAGTGTCAAGAGACACACTCTGCTGAGCTCAACGCTTGTGCAGATGCACATGTGCGACGAAGTCAACACACGTGCTTGTGGAGAGAAAGAAAGGGACTCCCAGGCGTGTGGAGCGACGGGGAGAAAGAGCGGGCGCTGAGGAACACAGTTTCAAACACACTGTCTCCACACAAACAGGCACCTGTCTGCAGGTATCCTAGATCTTGATTCTTGAACTTGAGGAAACACGCGTCTGAGCAAAACTCCCAAACGCTTCCAGGAAAGACACAGGCTCTCCCACAAGCACACAAGTGTTTGCCCTCAGCTATAGATCAGGGACAAGCTTGTGAAGAGATGCCCTGCTATTCTTTCGCCTTATGGCATCATGTGTTTCGTTTCTCTTGGAGATCGATTGTTAAACGTCTTTCCTCGGGCGACTGTGAAGCATTTGCCAGCGGAGGAGAAGTAGCACGGAGCAGCATTCAGTACTGCCTACGAGTGTCTTTGCTACCCTACTAGCGGAGCTCCAAGAACAGGCACACATCTTCAGGTACCTTCCAAATGTGGATTCCCCTGCAGCCCCGTAGGCGGGCGTGCAGTACGCCAACCATCAACGGACGTTTTTCCCCTCAAGCCTGTCAGGACGTTGCTCGTCCGTCTTTCCCTCAATAGATGGGAGTAGGCGCGCTTGCGGATGTGTGCGTGTGTGTGGCCACGCGTTTGCTTAGGCATCAGTGTGTGAAAAGGTAGGTGCTTTTCTCTAGCTGCGTGTGCGTGCACGTGGTGCTGGGTGCACATCCCTGGGTGCTCGAGGTAAGGTTTCTGCATGGTTTTCGCTGAGGAATCGTGTGTGTGCACATGGACAAAGAGAAGGCGCAGCAACCAGGTTCCAGCGCCGAAGAAGGCAAAAGGCAAGGTTTCCGGCGCTATCTCCTTCTCTCCGCAGACCTAGTCGCGCAAAGCAAGCCGCTAAGCCGGCGACCGGCAAGAGAGCTACAACGAAGCATGCCGAACGGAGAAAATAGCAGCAGCGCATCTGTTCACACCTTGTTTCTGCCATGTGCTTGAACGCCAAGACGTTCGCGCTTCTGTGAGATGAAAGACGTCCTTCTGCATATGTGGTTGCTCACACCGGTGCACTTGTTAGTGTATCCATTCAGTCCTGGGCTGCGGGGCATTCAGAAGTGGCTCTGTGGAGACGTCTGCATAGAGGCAGCTGTCATAACACGCACGCTCGATTGTTCACCAAAACATATGCAGACGCGTCCTTAGCCGGTAGATTTGGATGCACAGAGTTCCCTGTGTTCGCAAGAGACAAGGGAATCGCGTCTGTACGCACAGAAGCAATAGCGGACCGTTTCCCTTGGAGTGAACGCGGAAGAGCCGTCTATGTACTCGGAGACACGGGAACGTGCCTCAATGCGGTCACAGAGGCAGCAGCTTTTGCACAGGTGCTCTGGTGATTCTGGCACTTTCCACGCACACTCCTGAAAGTCGCGCACACTGCTGTTCACTCGCTAAACGACCTCTTGGGAAACACGTCTCCGGTCGATGGACCGCTCAGATTGCTTCTCGTGTAACTGTGAACTGTGTCAGCGCAGGGAATCCGTCTCTGTTGAGCAGATGTCAATCCTGCCTCGCTTTTGCTTTGTTGCTTCTACCAAGATGATTTCCCGTTTCTCTCTTCACTGGAGCAGGCAGACACAGCCAACGCACATCAAGTGTCAAGAGACACACTCTGCTGAGCTCAACGCTTGTGCAGATGCACATGTGCGACGAAGTCAACACACGTGCTTGTGGAGAGAAAGAAAGGGACTCCCAGGCGTGTGGAGCGACGGGGAGAAAGAGCGGGCGCTGAGGAACACAGTTTCAAACACACTGTCTCCACACAAACAGGCACCTGTCTGCAGGTATCCTAGATCTTGATTCTTGAACTTGAGGAAACACGCGTCTGAGCAAAACTCCCAAAAGCTTCCAGGAAAGACACACGCTCTCCCACAAGCACACAAGTGTTTGCCCTCAGCTATAGATCAGGGACAAGCTTGTGAAGAGATGCCCTGCTATTCTTTCGCCTTATGGCATCATGTGTTTCGTTTCTCTTGGAGATCGATTGTTAAACGTCTTTCCTCGGGCGACTGTGAAGCATTTGCCACCGGAGGAGAAGTAGCACGGAGCAGCATTCAGTACTGCCTACGAGTGTCTTTGCTACCCTACTAGCGGAGCTCCAAGAACAGGCACACATCTTCAGGTACCTTCCAAATGTGGATTCCCCTGCAGCCCCGTAGGCGGGCGTGCAGTACGCCAACCATCAACGGACGTTTTTCCCCTCAAGCCTGTCAGGACGTTGCTCGTCCGTCTTTCCCTCAATAGATGGGAGTAGGCGCGCTTGCGGATGTGTGCGTGTGTGTGGCCACGCGTTTGCTTAGGCATCAGTGTGTGAAAAGGTAGGTGCTTTTCTCTAGCTGCGTGTGCGTGCACGTGGTGCTGGGTGCACATCCCTGGGTGCTCGAGGTAAGGTTTCTGCATGGTTTTCGCTGAGGAATCGTGTGTGTGCACATGGACAAAGAGAAGGCGCAGCAACCAGGTTCCAGCGCCGAAGAAGGCAAAAGGCAAGGTTTCCGGCGCTATCTCCTTCTCTCCGCAGACCTAGTCGCGCAAAGCAAGCCGCTAAGCCGGCGACCGGCAAGAGAGCTACAACGAAGCATGCCGAACGGAGAAAATAGCAGCAGCGCATCTGTTCACACCTTGTTTCTGCCATGTGCTTGAACGCCAAGACGTTCGCGCTTCTGTGAGATGAAAGACGTCCTTCTGCATATGTGGTTGCTCACACCGGTGCACTTGTTAGTGTATCCATTCAGTCCTGGGCTGCGGGGCATTCAGAAGTGGCTCTGTGGAGACGTCTGCATAGAGGCAGCTGTCAGAACACGCACGCTCGATTGTTCACCAAAACATATGCAGACGCGTCCTTAGCCTGTAGATTTGGATGCACAGAGTTCCCTGTGTTCGCAAGAGACAAGGGAATCGCGTCTGTACGCACAGAAGCAATAGCGGACCGTTGCCCTCGGAGTGAACGCGAAAGAGCCGTCTATATACTCGCAGACACGGGAACGTGCCTCAATGCGGTCACAGAGGCAGCAGCTTTTGCACAGATGCTCCTGGCGATTCTGGCACTTTCCAGGCACACTCCTGAAAGTCGCGCACACTGCTGTTCACTCGCTAAACGACCTCTTGGGAAACACGTCTCCGGTCGACGGACCGCTCAGATTGCTTCTCGTGTAACTGTGAACTGTGTCAGCGCAGGGAATCCGTCTCTGTTGAGCAGATGTCAATCCTGCCTCGCTTTTGCTTTGTTGCCTCTACCAAGATGATTTCCCGTTTCTCTCTTCACTGGAGCACGCAGACACAGCCAACGCACATCAAGTGTCAAGAGACACACTCTGCTGAGCTCAACGCTTGTGCAGATGCACATGTGCGACGAAGTCAACACACGTGCTTGTGGAGAGAAAGAAAGGGACTCCCAGGCGTGTGGAGCGACGGGGAGAAAGAGCGGGCGCTGAGGAACACAGTTTCAAACAGACTGTCTCCACACAAACAGGCACCTGTCTGCAGGTATCCTAGATCTTGATTCTTGAACTTGAGGAAACACGCGTCTGAGCAAAACTCCCAAACGCTTCCAGGAAAGACACACGCTCGCCCACAAGCACACAAGTGTTTGCCCTCAGCTATAGATCAGGGACAAGCTTGTGAAGAGATGCCCTGCTATTCTTTCGCCTTATGGCATCATGTGTTTCGTTTCTCTTGGAGATCGATTGTTAAACGTCTTTCCTCGGGCGACTGTGAAGCATTTGCCAGCGGAGGAGAAGTAGCACGGAGCAGCATTCAGTACTGCCTACGAGTGTCTTTGCTACCCTACTAGCGGAGCTCCAAGAACAGGCACACATCTTCAGGTACCTTCCAAATGTGGATTCCCCTGCAGCCCCGTAGGCGGGCGTGCAGTACGCCAACCATCAACGGACGTTTTTCCCCTCAAGCCTGTCAGGACGTTGCTCGTCCGTCTTTCCCTCAATAGATGGGAGTAGGCGCGCTTGCGGATGTGTGCGTGTGTGTGGCCACGCGTTTGCTTAGGCATCAGTGTGTGAAAAGGTAGGTGCTTTTCTCTAGCTGCGTGTGCGTGCACGTGGTGCTGGGTGCACATCCCTGGGTGCTCGAGGTAAGGTTTCTGCATGGTTTTCGCTGAGGAATCGTGTGTGTGCACATGGACAAAGAGAAGGCGCAGCAACCAGGTTCCAGCGCCGAAGAAGGCAAAAGGCAAGGTTTCCGGCGCTATCTCCTTCTCTCCGCAGACCTAGTCGCGCAAAGCAAGCCGCTAAGCCGGCGACCGGCAAGAGAGCTACAACGAAGCATGCCGAACGGAGAAAATAGCAGCAGCGCATCTGTTCACACCTTGTTTCTGCCATGTGCTTGAACGCCAAGACGTTCGCGCTTCTGTGAGATGAAAGACGTCCTTCTGCATATGTGGTTGCTCACACCGGTGCACTTGTTAGTGTATCCATTCAGTCCTGGGCTGCGGGGCATTCAGAAGTGGCTCTGTGGAGACGTCTGCATAGAGGCAGCTGTCAGAACACGCACACTCGATTGTTCACCAAAACATATGCAGACGCGTCCTTAGCCGGTAGATTTGGATGCACAGAGTTCCCTGTGTTCGCAAGAGACAAGGGAATCGCGTCTGTACGCACAGAAGCAATAGCGGACCGTTTCCCTCGGAGTGAACGCGGAAGAGCCGTCTATGTACTCGGAGACACGGGAACGTGCCTCAATGCGGTCACAGAGGCAGCAGCTTTTGCACAGGTGCTCTGGTGATTCTGGCACTTTCCAGGCACACTCCTGAAAGTCGCGCACACTGCTGTTCACTCGCTAAACGACCTCTTGGGAAACACGTCTCCGGTCGATGGACCGCTCAGATTGCTTCTCGTGTAACTGTGAACTGTGTCAGCGCAGGGAATCCGTCTCTGTTGAGCAGATGTCAATCCTGCCTCGCTTTTGCTTTGTTGCTTCTACCAAGATGATTTCCCGTTTCTCTCTTCACTGGAGCAGGCAGACACAGCCAACGCACATCAAGTGTCAAGAGACACACTCTGCTGAGCTCAACGCTTGTGCAGATGCACATGTGCGACGAAGTCAACACACGTGCTTGTGGAGAGAAAGAAAGGGACTCCCAGGCGTGTGGAGCGACGGGGAGAAAGAGCGGGCGCTGAGGAACACAGTTTCAAACACACTGTCTCCACACAAACAGGCACCTGTCTGCAGGTATCCTAGATCTTGATTCTTGAACTTGAGGAAACACGCGTCTGAGCAAAACTCCCAAAAGCTTCCAGGAAAGACACACGCTCTCCCACAAGCACACAAGTGTTTGCCCTCAGCTATAGATCAGGGACAAGCTTGTGAAGAGATGCCCTGCTATTCTTTCGCCTTATGGCATCATGTGTTTCGTTTCTCTTGGAGATCGATTGTTAAACGTCTTTCCTCGGGCGACTGTGAAGCATTTGCCAGCGGAGGAGAAGTAGCACGGAGCAGCATTCAGTACTGCCTACGAGTGTCTTTGCTACCCTACTAGCGGAGCTCCAAGAACAGGCACACATCTTCAGGTACCTTCCAAATGTGGATTCCCCTGCAGCCCCGTAGGCGGGCGTGCAGTACGCCAACCATCAACGGACGTTTTTCCCCTCAAGCCTGTCAGGACGTTGCTCGTCCGTCTTTCCCTCAATAGATGGGAGTAGGCGCGCTTGCGGATGTGTGCGTGTGTGTGGCCACGCGTTTGCTTAGGCATCAGTGTGTGAAAAGGTAGGTGCTTTTCTCTAGCTGCGTGTGCGTGCACGTGGTGCTGGGTGCACATCCCTGGGTGCTCGAGGTAAGGTTTCTGCATGGTTTTCGCTGAGGAATCGTGTGTGTGCACATGGACAAAGAGAAGGCGCAGCAACCAGGTTCCAGCGCCGAAGAAGGCAAAAGGCAAGGTTTCCGGCGCTATCTCCTTCTCTCCGCAGACCTAGTCGCGCAAAGCAAGCCGCTAAGCCGGCGACCGGCAAGAGAGCTACAACGAAGCATGCCGAACGGAGAAAATAGCAGCAGCGCATCTGTTCACACCTTGTTTCTGCCATGTGCTTGAACGCCAAGACGTTCGCGCTTCTGTGAGATGAAAGACGTCCTTCTGCATATGTGGTTGCTCACACCGGTGCACTTGTTAGTGTATCCATTCAGTCCTGGGCTGCGGGGCATTCAGAAGTGGCTCTGTGGAGACGTCTGCATAGAGGCAGCTGTCAGAACACGCACGCTCGATTGTTCACCAAAACATATGCAGACGCGTCCTTAGCCTGTAGATTTGGATGCACAGAGTTCCCTGTGTTCGCAAGAGACAAGGGAATCGCGTCTGTACGCACAGAAGCAATAGCGGACCGTTTCCCTCGGAGTGAACGCGAAAGAGCCGTCTATATACTCGCAGACACGGGAACGTGCCTCAATGCGGTCACAGAGGCAGCAGCTTTTGCACAGATGCTCTGGTGATTCTGGCACTTTCCAGGCACACTCCTGAAAGTCGCGCACACTGCTGTTCACTCGCTAAACGACCTCTTGGGAAACACGTCTCCGGTCGATGGACCGCTCAGATTGCTTCTCGTGTAACTGTGAACTGTGTCAGCGCAGGGAATCCGTCTCTGTTGAGCAGATGTCAATCCTGCCTCGCTTTTGCTTTGTTGCTTCTACCAAGATGATTTCCCGTTTCTCTCTTCACTGGAGCAGGCAGACACAGCCAACGCACATCAAGTGTCAAGAGACACACTCTGCTGAGCTCAACGCTTGTGCAGATGCACATGTGCGACGAAGTCAACACACGTGCTTGTGGAGAGAAAGAAAGGGACTCCCAGGCGTGTGGAGCGACGGGGAGAAAGAGCGGGCGCTGAGGAACACAGTTTCAAACACACTGTCTCCACACAAACAGGCACCTGTCTGCAGGTATCCTAGATCTTGATTCTTGAACTTGAGGAAACACGCGTCTGAGCAAAACTCCCAAACGCTTCCAGGAAAGACACAGGCTCTCCCACAAGCACACAAGTGTTTGCCCTCAGCTATAGATCAGGGACAAGCTTGTGAAGAGATGCCCTGCTATTCTTTCGCCTTATGGCATCATGTGTTTCGTTTCTCTTGGAGATCGATTGTTAAACGTCTTTCCTCGGGCGACTGTGAAGCATTTGCCACCGGAGGAGAAGTAGCACGGAGCAGCATTCAGTACTGCCTACGAGTGTCTTTGCTACCCTACTAGCGGAGCTCCAAGAACAGGCACACATCTTCAGGTACCTTCCAAATGTGGATTCCCCTGCAGCCCCGTAGGCGGGCGTGCAGTACGCCAACCATCAACGGACGTTTTTCCCCTCAAGCCTGTCAGGACGTTGCTCGTCCGTCTTTCCCTCAATAGATGGGAGTAGGCGCGCTTGCAGATGTGTGCGTGTGTGTGGCCACGCGTTTGCTTAGGCATCAGTGTGTGAAAAGGTAGGTGCTTTTCTCTAGCTGCGTGTGCGTGCACGTGGTGCTGGGTGCACATCCCTGGGTGCTCGAGGTAAGGTTTCTGCATGGTTTTCGCTGAGGAATCGTGTGTGTGCACATGGACAAAGAGAAGGCGCAGCAACCAGGTTCCAGCGCCGAAGAAGGCAAAAGGCAAGGTTTCCGGCGCTATCTCCTTCTCTCCGCAGACCTAGTCGCGCAAAGCAAGCCGCTAAGCCGGCGACCGGCAAGAGAGCTACAACGAAGCATGCCGAACGGAGAAAATAGCAGCAGCGCATCTGTTCACACCTTGTTTCTGCCATTTGCTTGAACGCCAAGACGTTCGCGCTTCTGTGAGATGAAAGACGTCCTTCTGCATATGTGGTTGCTCACACCGGTGCACTTGTTAGTGTATCCATTCAGTCCTGGGCTGCGGGGCATTCAGAAGTGGCTCTGTGGAGACGTCTGCATAGAGGCAGCTGTCAGAACACGCACGCTCGATTGTTCACCAAAACATATGCAGACGCGTCCTTAGCCTGTAGATTTGGATGCACAGAGTTCCCTGTGTTCGCAAGAGACAAGGGAATCGCGTCTGTACGCACAGAAGCAATAGCGGACCGTTTCCCTCGGAGTGAACGCGAAAGAGCCGTCTATATACTCGCAGACACGGGAACGTGCCTCAATGCGGTCACAGAGGCAGCAGCTTTTGCACAGATGCTCTGGTGATTCTGGCACTTTCCAGGCACACTCCTGAAAGTCGCGCACACTGCTGTTCACTCGCTAAACGACCTCTTGGGAAACACGTCTCCGGTCGATGGACCGCTCAGATTGCTTCTCGTGTAACTGTGAACTGTGTCAGCGCAGGGAATCCGTCTCTGTTGAGCAGATGTCAATCCTGCCTCGCTTTTGCTTTGTTGCTTCTACCAAGATGATTTCCCGTTTCTCTCTTCACTGGAGCAGGCAGACACAGCCAACGCACATCAAGTGTCAAGAGACACACTCTGCTGAGCTCAACGCTTGTGCAGATGCACATGTGCGACGAAGTCAACACACGTGCTTGTGGAGAGAAAGAAAGGGACTCCCAGGCGTGTGGAGCGACGGGGAGAAAGAGCGGGCGCTGAGGAACACAGTTTCAAACAGACTGTCTCCACACAAACAGGCACCTGTCTGCAGGTATCCTAGATCTTGATTCTTGAACTTGAGGAAACACGCGTCTGAGCAAAACTCCCAAACGCTTCCAGGAAAGACACAGGCTCTCCCACAGGCACACAAGTGTTTGCCCTCAGCTATAGATCAGGGACAAGCTTGTGAAGAGATGCCCTGCTATTCTTTCGCCTTATGGCATCATGTGTTTCGTTTCTCTTGGAGATCGATTGTTAAACGTCTTTCCTCGGGCGACTGTGAAGCATTTGCCACCGGAGGAGAAGTAGCACGGAGTAGCATTCAGTACTGCCTACGAGTGTCTTTGCTACCCTACTAGCGGAGCTCCAAGAACAGGCACACATCTTCAGGTACCTTCCAAATGTGGATTCCCCTGCAGCCCCGTCGGCGGGCGTGCAGTACGCCAACCATCAACGGACGTTTTTCCCCTCAAGCCTGTCAGGACGTTGCTCGTCCGTCTTTCCCTCAATAGATGGGAGTAGGCGCGCTTGCGGATGTGTGCGTGTGTGTGGCCACGCGTTTGCTTAGGCATCAGTGTGTGAAAAGGTAGGTGCTTTTCTCTAGCTGCGTGTGCGTGCACGTGGTGCTGGGTGCACATCCCTGGGTGCTCGAGGTAAGGTTTCTGCATGGTTTTCGCTGAGGAATCGTGTGTGTGCACATGGACAAAGAGAAGGCGCAGCAACCAGGTTCCAGCGCCGAAGAAGGCAAAAGGCAAGGTTTCCGGCGCTATCTCCTTCTCTCCGCAGACCTAGTCGCGCAAAGCAAGCCGCTAAGCCGGCGACCGGCAAGAGAGCTACAACGAAGCATGCCGAACGGAGAAAATAGCAGCAGCGCATCTGTTCACACCTTGTTTCTGCCATGTGCTTGAACGCCAAGACGTTCGCGCTTCTGTGAGATGAAAGACGTCCTTCTGCATATGTGGTTGCTCACACCGGTGCACTTGTTAGTGTATCCATTCAGTCCTGGGCTGCGGGGCATTCAGAAGTGGCTCTGTGGAGACGTCTGCATAGAGGCAGCTGTCAGAACACGCACACTCGATTGTTCACCAAAACATATGCAGACGCGTCCTTAGCCTGTAGATTTGGATGCACAGAGTTCCCTGTGTTCGCAAGAGACAAGGGAATCGCGTCTGTAGGCACAGAAGCAATAGCGGACCGTTTCCCTCGGAGTGAACGCGAAAGAGCCGTCTATATACTCGCAGACACGGGAACGTGCCTCAATGCGGTCACAGAGGCAGCAGCTTTTGCACAGATGCTCTGGTGATTCTGGCACTTTCCAGGCACACTCCTGAAAGTCGCGCACACTGCTGTTCACTCGCTAAACGACCTCTTGGGAAACACGTCTCCGGTCGATGGACCGCTCAGATTGCTTCTCGTGTAACTGTGAACTGTGTCAGCGCAGGGAATCCGTCTCTGTTGAGCAGATGTCAATCCTGCCTCGCTTTTGCTTTGTTGCTTCTACCAAGATGATTTCCCGTTTCTCTCTTCACTGGAGCAGGCAGACACAGCCAACGCACATCAAGTGTCAAGAGACACACTCTGCTGAGCTCAACGCTTGTGCAGATGCACATGTGCGACGAAGTCAACACACGTGCTTGTGGAGAGAAAGAAAGGGACTCCCAGGCGTGTGGAGCGACGGGGAGAAAGAGCGGGCGCTGAGGAACACAGTTTCAAACACACTGTCTCCACACAAACAGGCACCTGTCTGCAGGTATCCTAGATCTTGATTCTTGAACTTGAGGAAACACGCGTCTGAGCAAAACTCCCAAACGCTTCCAGGAAAGACACAGGCTCTCCCACAAGCACACAAGTGTTTGTCCTCAGCTATAGATCAGGGACAAGCTTGTGAAGAGATGCCCTGCTATTCTTTCGCCTTATGGCATCATGTGTTTCGTTTCTCTTGGAGATCGATTGTTAAACGTCTTTCCTCGGGCGACTGTGAAGCATTTGCCAGCGGAGGAGAAGTAGCACGGAGCAGCATTCAGTACTGCCTACGAGTGTCTTTGCTACCCTACTAGCGGAGCTCCAAGAACAGGCACACATCTTCAGGTACCTTCCAAATGTGGATTCCCCTGCAGCCCCGTCGGCGGGCGTGCAGTACGCCAACCATCAACGGACGTTTTTCCCCTCAAGCCTGTCAGGACGTTGCTCGTCCGTCTTTCCCTCAATAGATGGGAGTAGGCGCGCTTGCGGATGTGTGCGTGTGTGTGGCCACGCGTTTGCTTAGGCATCAGTGTGTGAAAAGGTAGGTGCTTTTCTCTAGCTGCGTGTGCGTGCACGTGGTGCTGGGTGCACATCCCTGGGTGCTCGAGGTAAGGTTTCTGCATGGTTTTCGCTGAGGAATCGTGTGTGTGCACATGGACAAAGAGAAGGCGCAGCAACCAGGTTCCAGCGCCGAAGAAGGCAAAAGGCAAGGTTTCCGGCGCTATCTCCTTCTCTCCGCAGACCTAGTCGCGCAAAGCAAGCCGCTAAGCCGGCGACCGGCAAGAGAGCTACAACGAAGCATGCCGAACGGAGAAAATAGCAGCAGCGCATCTGTTCACACCTTGTTTCTGCCATGTGCTTGAACGCCAAGACGTTCGCGCTTCTGTGAGATGAAAGACGTCCTTCTGCATATGTGGTTGCTCACACCGGTGCACTTGTTAGTGTATCCATTCAGTCCTGGGCTGCGGGGCATTCAGAAGTGGCTCTGTGGAGACGTCTGCATAGAGGCAGCTGTCAGAACACGCACGCTCGATTGTTCACCAAAACATATGCAGACACGTCCTTAGCCTGTAGATTTGGATGCACAGAGTTCCCTGTGTTCGCAAGAGACAAGGGAATCGCGTCTGTACGCACAGAAGCAATAGCGGACCGTTTCCCTCGGAGTGAACGCGGAAGAGCCGTCTATGTACTCGCAGACACGGGAACGTGCCTCAATGCGGTCACAGAGGCAGCAGCTTTTGCACAGGTGCTCTGGTGATTCTGGCACTTTCCAGGCACACTCCTGAAAGTCGCGCACACTGCTGTTCACTCGCTAAACGACCTCTTGGGAAACACGTCTCCGGTCGATGGACCGCTCAGATTGCTTCTCGTGTAACTGTGAACTGTGTCAGCGCAGGGAATCCGTCTCTGTTGAGCAGATGTCAATCCTGCCTCGCTTTTGCTTTGTTGCCTCTACCAAGATGATTTCCCGTTTCTCTCTTCACTGGAGCAGGCAGACACAGCCAACGCACATCAAGTGTCAAGAGACACACTCTGCTGAGCTCAACGCTTGTGCAGATGCACATGTGCGACGAAGTCAACACACGTGCTTGTGGAGAGAAAGAAAGGGACTCCCAGGCGTGTGGAGCGACGGGGAGAAAGAGCGGGCGCTGAGGAACACAGTTTCAAACAGACTGTCTCCACACAAACAGGCACCTGTCTGCAGGTATCCTAGATCTTGATTCTTGAACTTGAGGAAACACGCGTCTGAGCAAAACTCCCAAACGCTTCCAGGAAAGACACAGGCTCTCCCACAAGCACACAAGTGTTTGCCCTCAGCTATAGATCAGGGACAAGCTTGTGAAGAGATGCCCTGCTATTCTTTCGCCTTATGGCATCATGTGTTTCGTTTCTCTTGGAGATCGATTGTTAAACGTCTTTCCTCGGGCGACTGTGAAGCATTTGCCAGCGGAGGAGAAGTAGCACGGAGCAGCATTCAGTACTGCCTACGAGTGTCTTTGCTACCCTACTAGCGGAGCTCCAAGAACAGGCACACATCTTCAGGTACCTTCCAAATGTGGATTCCCCTGCAGCCCCGTCGGCGGGCGTGCAGTACGCCAACCATCAACGGACGTTTTTCCCCTCAAGCCTGTCAGGACGTTGCTCGTCCGTCTTTCCCTCAATAGATGGGAGTAGGCGCGCTTGCGGATGTGTGCGTGTGTGTGGCCACGCGTTTGCTTAGGCATCAGTGTGTGAAAAGGTAGGTGCTTTTCTCTAGCTGCGTGTGCGTGCACGTGGTGCTGGGTGCACATCCCTGGGTGCTCGAGGTAAGGTTTCTGCATGGTTTTCGCTGAGGAATCGTGTGTGTGCACATGGACAAAGAGAAGGCGCAGCAACCAGGTTCCAGCGCCGAAGAAGGCAAAAGGCAAGGTTTCCGGCGCTATCTCCTTCTCTCCGCAGACCTAGTCGCGCAAAGCAAGCCGCTAAGCCGGCGACCGGCAAGAGAGCTACAACGAAGCATGCCGAACGGAGAAAATAGCAGCAGCGCATCTGTTCACACCTTGTTTCTGCCATGTGCTTGAACGCCAAGACGTTCGCGCTTCTGTGAGATGAAAGACGTCCTTCTGCATATGTGGTTGCTCACACCGGTGCACTTGTTAGTGTATCCATTCAGTCCTGGGCTGCGGGGCATTCAGAAGTGGCTCTGTGGAGACGTCTGCATAGAGGCAGCTGTCAGAACACGCACGCTCGATTGTTCACCAAAACATATGCAGACGCGTCCTTAGCCTGTAGATTTGGATGCACAGAGTTCCCTGTGTTCGCAAGAGACAAGGGAATCGCGTCTGTACGCACAGAAGCAATAGCGGACCGTTTCCCTCGGAGTGAACGCGAAAGAGCCGTCTATATACTCGCAGACACGGGAACGTGCCTCAATGCGGTCACAGAGGCAGCAGCTTTTGCACAGATGCTCTGGTGATTCTGGCACTTTCCAGGCACACTCCTGAAAGTCGCGCACACTGCTGTTCACTCGCTAAACGACCTCTTGGGAAACACGTCTCCGGTCGATGGACCGCTCAGATTGCTTCTCGTGTAACTGTGAACTGTGTCAGCGCAGGGAATCCGTCTCTGTTGAGCAGATGTCAATCCTGCCTCGCTTTTGCTTTGTGCTTCTACCAAGATGATTTCCCGTTTCTCTCTTCACTGGAGCAGGCAGACACAGCCAACGCACATCAAGTGTCAAGAGACACACTCTGCTGAGCTCAACGCTTGTGCAGATGCACATGTGCGACGAAGTCAACACACGTGCTTGTGGAGAGAAAGAAAGGGACTCCCAGGCGTGTGGAGCGACGGGGAGAAAGAGCGGGCGCTGAGGAACACAGTTTCAAACAGACTGTCTCCACACAAACAGGCACCTGTCTGCAGGTATCCTAGATCTTGATTCTTGAACTTGAGGAAACACGCGTCTGAGCAAAACTCCCAAACGCTTCCAGGAAAGACACAGGCTCTCCCACAAGCACACAAGTGTTTGCCCTCAGCTATAGATCAGGGACAAGCTTGTGAAGAGATGCCCTGCTATTCTTTCGCCTTATGGCATCATGTGTTTCGTTTCTCTTGGAGATCGATTGTTAAACGTCTTTCCTCGGGCGACTGTGAAGCATTTGCCAGCGGAGGAGAAGTAGCACGGAGCAGCATTCAGTACTGCCTACGAGTGTCTTTGCTACCCTACTAGCGGAGCTCCAAGAACAGGCACACATCTTCAGGTACCTTCCAAATGTGGATTCCCCTGCAGCCCCGTCGGCGGGCGTGCAGTACGCCAACCATCAACGGACGTTTTTCCCCTCAAGCCTGTCAGGACGTTGCTCGTCCGTCTTTCCCTCAATAGATGGGAGTAGGCGCGCTTGCGGATGTGTGCGTGTGTGTGGCCACGCGTTTGCTTAGGCATCAGTGTGTGAAAAGGTAGGTGCTTTTCTCTAGCTGCGTGTGCGTGCACGTGGTGCTGGGTGCACATCCCTGGGTGCTCGAGGTAAGGTTTCTGCATGGTTTTCGCTGAGGAATCGTGTGTGTGCACATGGACAAAGAGAAGGCGCAGCAACCAGGTTCCAGCGCCGAAGAAGGCAAAAGGCAAGGTTTCCGGCGCTATCTCCTTCTCTCCGCAGACCTAGTCGCGCAAAGCAAGCCGCTAAGCCGGCGACCGGCAAGAGAGCTACAACGAAGCATGCCGAACGGAGAAAATAGCAGCAGCGCATCTGTTCACACCTTGTTTCTGCCATGTGCTTGAACGCCAAGACGTTCGCGCTCTGTGAGATGAAAGACGTCCTTCTGCATATGTGGTTGCTCACACCGGTGCACTTGTTAGTGTATCCATTCAGTCCTGGGCTGCGGGGCATTCAGAAGTGGCTCTGTGGAGACGTCTGCATAGAGGCAGCTGTCAGAACACGCACGCTCGATTGTTCACCAAAACATATGCAGACGCGTCCTTAGCCTGTAGATTTGGATGCACAGAGTTCCCTGTGTTCGCAAGAGACAAGGGAATCGCGTCTGTACGCACAGAAGCAATAGCGGACCGTTTCCCTCGGAGTGAACGCGGAAGAGCCGTCTATGTACTCGCAGACACGGGAACGTGCCTCAATGCGGTCACAGAGGCAGCAGCTTTTGCACAGGTGCTCTGGTGATTCTGGCACTTTCCACGCACACTCCTGAAAGTCGCGCACACTGCTGTTCACTCGCTAAACGACCTCTTGGGAAACACGTCTCCGGTCGATGGACCGCTCAGATTGCTTCTCGTGTAACTGTGAACTGTGTCAGCGCAGGGAATCCGTCTCTGTTGAGCAGATGTCAATCCTGCCTCGCTTTTGCTTTGTTGCCTCTACCAAGATGATTTCCCGTTTCTCTCTTCACTGGAGCACGCAGACACAGCCAACGCACATCAAGTGTCAAGAGACACACTCTGCTGAGCTCAACGCTTGTGCAGATGCACATGTGCGACGAAGTCAACACACGTGCTTGTGGAGAGAAAGAAAGGGACTCCCAGGCGTGTGGAGCGACGGGGAGAAAGAGCGGGCGCTGAGGAACACAGTTTCAAACAGACTGTCTCCACACAAACAGGCACCTGTCTGCAGGTATCCTAGATCTTGATTCTTGAACTTGAGGAAACACGCGTCTGAGCAAAACTCCCAAACGCTTCCAGGAAAGACACAGGCTCTCCCACAAGCACACAAGTGTTTGCCCTCAGCTATAGATCAGGGACAAGCTTGTGAAGAGATGCCCTGCTATTCTTTCGCCTTATGGCATCATGTGTTTCGTTTCTCTTGGAGATCGATTGTTAAACGTCTTTCCTCGGGCGACTGTGAAGCATTTGCCAGCGGAGGAGAAGTAGCACGGAGCAGCATTCAGTACTGCCTACGAGTGTCTTTGCTACCCTACTAGCGGAGCTCCAAGAACAGGCACACATCTTCAGGTACCTTCCAAATGTGGATTCCCCTGCAGCCCCGTCGGCGGGCGTGCAGTACGCCAACCATCAACGGACGTTTTTCCCCTCAAGCCTGTCAGGACGTTGCTCGTCCGTCTTTCCCTCAATAGATGGGAGTAGGCGCGCTTGCGGATGTGTGCGTGTGTGTGGCCACGCGTTTGCTTAGGCATCAGTGTGTGAAAAGGTAGGTGCTTTTCTCTAGCTGCGTGTGCGTGCACGTGGTGCTGGGTGCACATCCCTGGGTGCTCGAGGTAAGGTTTCTGCATGGTTTTCGCTGAGGAATCGTGTGTGTGCACATGGACAAAGAGAAGGCGCAGCAACCAGGTTCCAGCGCCGAAGAAGGCAAAAGGCAAGGTTTCCGGCGCTATCTCCTTCTCTCCGCAGACCTAGTCGCGCAAAGCAAGCCGCTAAGCCGGCGACCGGCAAGAGAGCTACAACGAAGCATGCCGAACGGAGAAAATAGCAGCAGCGCATCTGTTCACACCTTGTTTCTGCCATGTGCTTGAACGCCAAGACGTTCGCGCTTCTGTGAGATGAAAGACGTCCTTCTGCATATGTGGTTGCTCACACCGGTGCACTTGTTAGTGTATCCATTCAGTCCTGGGCTGCGGGGCATTCAGAAGTGGCTCTGTGGAGACGTCTGCATAGAGGCAGCTGTCAGAACACGCACGCTCGATTGTTCACCAAAACATATGCAGACGCGTCCTTAGCCTGTAGATTTGGATGCACAGAGTTCCCTGTGTTCGCAAGAGACAAGGGAATCGCGTCTGTACGCACAGAAGCAATAGCGGACCGTTTCCCTCGGAGTGAACGCGAAAGAGCCGTCTATATACTCGCAGACACGGGAACGTGCCTCAATGCGGTCACAGAGGCAGCAGCT
This sequence comes from Patagioenas fasciata, assembly GCF_037038585.1. Classification (NCBI taxonomy): domain Eukaryota; kingdom Metazoa; phylum Chordata; class Aves; order Columbiformes; family Columbidae; genus Patagioenas; species Patagioenas fasciata. The sequence goes on along the minus strand of NW_027288777.1, from coordinate 193,333 downwards.
TTTGCACAGATGCTCTGGTGATTCTGGCACTTTCCAGGCACACTCCTGAAAGTCGCGCACACTGCTGTTCACTCGCTAAACGACCTCTTGGGAAACACGTCTCCGGTCGATGGACCGCTCAGATTGCTTCTCGTGTAACTGTGAACTGTGTCAGCGCAGGGAATCCGTCTCTGTTGAGCAGATGTCAATCCTGCCTCGCTTTTGCTTTGTTGCTTCTACCAAGATGATTTCCCGTTTCTCTCTTCACTGGAGCAGGCAGACACAGCCAACGCACATCAAGTGTCAAGAGACACACTCTGCTGAGCTCAACGCTTGTGCAGATGCACATGTGCGACGAAGTCAACACACGTGCTTGTGGAGAGAAAGAAAGGGACTCCCAGGCGTGTGGAGCGACGGGGAGAAAGAGCGGGCGCTGAGGAACACAGTTTCAAACAGACTGTCTCCACACAAACAGGCACCTGTCTGCAGGTATCCTAGATCTTGATTCTTGAACTTGAGGAAACACGCGTCTGAGCAAAACTCCCAAACGCTTCCAGGAAAGACACAGGCTCTCCCACAAGCACACAAGTGTTTGTCCTCAGCTATAGATCAGGGACAAGCTTGTGAAGAGATGCCCTGCTATTCTTTCGCCTTATGGCATCATGTGTTTCGTTTCTCTTGGAGATCGATTGTTAAACGTCTTTCCTCGGGCGACTGTGAAGCATTTGCCAGCGGAGGAGAAGTAGCACGGAGCAGCATTCAGTACTGCCTACGAGTGTCTTTGCTACCCTACTAGCGGAGCTCCAAGAACAGGCACACATCTTCAGGTACCTTCCCAATGTGGATTCCCCTGCAGCCCCGTAGGCGGGCGTGCAGTACGCCAACCATCAACGGACGTTTTTCCCCTCAAGCCTGTCAGGACGTTGCTCGTCCGTCTTTCCCTCAATAGATGGGAGTAGGCGCGCTTGCGGATGTGTGCGTGTGTGTGGCCACGCGTTTGCTTAGGCATCAGTGTGTGAAAAGGTAGGTGCTTTTCTCTAGCTGCGTGTGCGTGCACGTGGTGCTGGGTGCACATCCCTGGGTGCTCGAGGTAAGGTTTCTGCATGGTTTTCGCTGAGGAATCGTGTGTGTGCACATGGACAAAGAGAAGGCGCAGCAACCAGGTTCCAGCGCCGAAGAAGGCAAAAGGCAAGGTTTCCGGCGCTATCTCCTTCTCTCCGCAGACCTAGTCGCGCAAAGCAAGCCGCTAAGCCGGCGACCGGCAAGAGAGCTACAACGAAGCATGCCGAACGGAGAAAATAGCAGCAGCGCATCTGTTCACACCTTGTTTCTGCCATGTGCTTGAACGCCAAGACGTTCGCGCTTCTGTGAGATGAAAGACGTCCTTCTGCATATGTGGTTGCTCACACCGGTGCACTTGTTAGTGTATCCATTCAGTCCTGGGCTGCGGGGCATTCAGAAGTGGCTCTGTGGAGACGTCTGCATAGAGGCAGCTGTCATAACACGCACGCTCGATTGTTCACCAAAACATATGCAGACGCGTCCTTAGCCTGTAGATTTGGATGCACAGAGTTCCCTGTGTTCGCAAGAGACAAGGGAATCGCGTCTGTACGCACAGAAGCAATAGCGGACCGTTTCCCTCGGAGTGAACGCGAAAGAGCCGTCTATATACTCGCAGACACGGGAACGTGCCTCAATGCGGTCACAGAGGCAGCAGCTTTTGCACAGATGCTCTGGTGATTCTGGCACTTTCCAGGCACACTCCTGAAAGTCGCGCACACTGCTGTTCACTCGCTAAACGACCTCTTGGGAAACACGTCTCCGGTCGATGGAGCGCTCAGATTGCTTCTCGTGTAACTGTGAACTGTGTCAGCGCAGGGAATCCGTCTCTGTTGAGCAGATGTCAATCCTGCCTCGCTTTTGCTTTGTTGCTTCTACCAAGATGATTTCCCGTTTCTCTCTTCACTGGAGCAGGCAGACACAGCCAACGCACATCAAGTGTCAAGAGACACACTCTGCTGAGCTCAACGCTTGTGCAGATGCACATGTGCGACGAAGTCAACACACGTGCTTGTGGAGAGAAAGAAAGGGACTCCCAGGCGTGTGGAGCGACGGGGAGAAAGAGCGGGCGCTGAGGAACACAGTTTCAAACAGACTGTCTCCACACAAACAGGCACCTGTCTGCAGGTATCCTAGATCTTGATTCTTGAACTTGAGGAAACACGCGTCTGAGCAAAACTCCCAAACGCTTCCAGGAAAGACACAGGCTCTCCCACAAGCACACAAGTGTTTGCCCTCAGCTATAGATCAGGGACAAGCTTGTGAAGAGATGCCCTGCTATTCTTTCGCCTTATGGCATCATGTGTTTCGTTTCTCTTGGAGATCGATTGTTAAACGTCTTTCCTCGGGCGACTGTGAAGCATTTGCCAGCGGAGGAGAAGTAGCACGGAGCAGCATTCAGTACTGCCTACGAGTGTCTTTGCTACCCTACTAGCGGAGCTCCAAGAACAGGCACACATCTTCAGGTACCTTCCCAATGTGGATTCCCCTGCAGCCCCGTAGGCGGGCGTGCAGTACGCCAACCATCAACGGACGTTTTTCCCCTCAAGCCTGTCAGGACGTTGCTCGTCCGTCTTTCCCTCAATAGATGGGAGTAGGCGCGCTTGCGGATGTGTGCGTGTGTGTGGCCACGCGTTTGCTTAGGCATCAGTGTGTGAAAAGGTAGGTGCTTTTCTCTAGCTGCGTGTGCGTGCACGTGGTGCTGGGTGCACATCCCTGGGTGCTCGAGGTAAGGTTTCTGCATGGTTTTCGCTGAGGAATCGTGTGTGTGCACATGGACAAAGAGAAGGCGCAGCAACCAGGTTCCAGCGCCGAAGAAGGCAAAAGGCAAGGTTTCCGGCGCTATCTCCTTCTCTCCGCAGACCTAGTCGCGCAAAGCAAGCCGCTAAGCCGGCGACCGGCAAGAGAGCTACAACGAAGCATGCCGAACGGAGAAAATAGCAGCAGCGCATCTGTTCACACCTTGTTTCTGCCATGTGCTTGAACGCCAAGACGTTCGCGCTTCTGTGAGATGAAAGACGTCCTTCTGCATATGTGGTTGCTCACACCGGTGCACTTGTTAGTGTATCCATTCAGTCCTGGGCTGCGGGGCATTCAGAAGTGGCTCTGTGGAGACGTCTGCATAGAGGCAGCTGTCAGAACACGCACGCTCGATTGTTCACCAAAACATATGCAGACGCGTCCTTAGCCTGTAGATTTGGATGCACAGAGTTCCCTGTGTTCGCAAGAGACAAGGGAATCGCGTCTGTACGCACAGAAGCAATAGCGGACCGTTTCCCTCGGAGTGAACGCGAAAGAGCCGTCTATATACTCGCAGACACGGGAACGTGCCTCAATGCGGTCACAGAGGCAGCAGCTTTTGCACAGATGCTCTGGTGATTCTGGCACTTTCCAGGCACACTCCTGAAAGTCGCGCACACTGCTGTTCACTCGCTAAACGACCTCTTGGGAAACACGTCTCCGGTCGATGGACCGCTCAGATTGCTTCTCGTGTAACTGTGAACTGTGTCAGCGCAGGGAATCCGTCTCTGTTGAGCAGATGTCAATCCTGCCTCGCTTTTGCTTTGTTGCTTCTACCACGATGATTTCCCGTTTCTCTCTTCACTGGAGCAGGCAGACACAGCCAACGCACATCAAGTGTCAAGAGACACGCTCTGCTGAGCTCAACGCTTGTGCAGATGCACATGTGCGACGAAGTCAACACACGTGCTTGTGGAGAGAAAGAAAGGGACTCCCAGGCGTGTGGAGCGACGGGGAGAAAGAGCGGGCGCTGAGGAACACAGTTTCAAACAGACTGTCTCCACACAAACAGGCACCTGTCTGCAGGTATCCTAGATCTTGATTCTTGAACTTGAGGAAACACGCGTCTGAGCAAAACTCCCAAACGCTTCCAGGAAAGACACAGGCTCTCCCACAAGCACACAAGTGTTTGCCCTCAGCTATAGATCAGGGACAAGCTTGTGAAGAGATGCCCTGCTATTCTTTCGCCTTATGGCATCATGTGTTTCGTTTCTCTTGGAGATCGATTGTTAAACGTCTTTCCTCGGGCGACTGTGAAGCATTTGCCAGCGGAGGAGAAGTAGCACGGAGCAGCATTCAGTACTGCCTACGAGTGTCTTTGCTACCCTACTAGCGGAGCTCCAAGAACAGGCACACATCTTCAGGTACCTTCCCAATGTGGATTCCCCTGCAGCCCCGTAGGCGGGCGTGCAGTACGCCAACCATCAACGGACGTTTTTCCCCTCAAGCTTGTCAGGACGTTGCTCGTCCGTCTTTCCCTCAATAGATGGGAGTAGGCGCGCTTGCGGATGTGTGCGTGTGTGTGGCCACGCGTTTGCTTAGGCATCAGTGTGTGAAAAGGTAGGTGCTTTTCTCTAGCTGCGTGTGCGTGCACGTGGTGCTGGGTGCACATCCCTGGGTGCTCGAGGTAAGGTTTCTGCATGGTTTTCGCTGAGGAATCGTGTGTGTGCACATGGACAAAGAGAAGGCGCAGCAACCAGGTTCCAGCGCCGAAGAAGGCAAAAGGCAAGGTTTCCGGCGCTATCTCCTTCTCTCCGCAGACCTAGTCGCGCAAAGCAAGCCGCTAAGCCGGCGACCGGCAAGAGAGCTACAACGAAGCATGCCGAACGGAGAAAATAGCAGCAGCGCATCTGTTCACACCTTGTTTCTGCCATGTGCTTGAACGCCAAGACGTTCGCGCTTCTGTGAGATGAAAGACGTCCTTCTGCATATGTGGTTGCTCACACCGGTGCACTTGTTAGTGTATCCATTCAGTCCTGGGCTGCGGGGCATTCAGAAGTGGCTCTGTGGAGACGTCTGCATAGAGGCAGCTGTCAGAACACGCACGCTCGATTGTTCACCAAAACATATGCAGACGCGTCCTTAGCCTGTAGATTTGGATGCACAGAGTTCCCTGTGTTCGCAAGAGACAAGGGAATCGCGTCTGTACGCACAGAAGCAATAGCGGACCGTTTCCCTCGGAGTGAACGCGAAAGAGCCGTCTATATACTCGCAGACACGGGAACGTGCCTCAATGCGGTCACAGAGGCAGCAGCTTTTGCACAGATGCTCTGGTGATTCTGGCACTTTCCAGGCACACTCCTGAAAGTCGCGCACACTGCTGTTCACTCGCTAAACGACCTCTTGGGAAACACGTCTCCAGTCGATGGACCGCTCAGATTGCTTCTCGTGTAACTGTGAACTGTGTCAGCGCAGGGAATCCGTCTCTGTTGAGCAGATGTCAATCCTGCCTCGCTTTTGCTTTGTTGCTTCTACCAAGATGATTTCCCGTTTCTCTCTTCACTGGAGCAGGCAGACACAGCCAACGCACATCAAGTGTCAAGAGACACACTCTGCTGAGCTCAACGCTTGTGCAGATGCACATGTGCGACGAAGTCAACACACGTGCTTGTGGAGAGAAAGAAAGGGACTCCCAGGCGTGTGGAGCGACGGGGAGAAAGAGCGGGCGCTGAGGAACACAGTTTCAAACAGACTGTCTCCACACAAACAGGCACCTGTCTGCAGGTATCCTAGATCTTGATTCTTGAACTTGAGGAAACACGCGTCTGAGCAAAACTCCCAAACGCTTCCAGGAAAGACACAGGCTCTCCCACAAGCACACAAGTGTTTGCCCTCAGCTATAGATCAGGGACAAGCTTGTGAAGAGATGCCCTGCTATTCTTTCGCCTTATGGCATCATGTGTTTCGTTTCTCTTGGAGATCGATTGTTAAACGTCTTTCCTCGGGCGACTGTGAAGCATTTGCCAGCGGAGGAGAAGTAGCACGGAGCAGCATTCAGTACTGCCTACGAGTGTCTTTGCTACCCTACTAGCGGAGCTCCAAGAACAGGCACACATCTTCAGGTACCTTCCCAATGTGGATTCCCCTGCAGCCCCGTAGGCGGGCGTGCAGTACGCCAACCATCAACGGACGTTTTTCCCCTCAAGCCTGTCAGGACGTTGCTCGTCCGTCTTTCCCTCAATAGATGGGAGTAGGCGCGCTTGCGGATGTGTGCGTGTGTGTGGCCACGCGTTTGCTTAGGCATCAGTGTGTGAAAAGGTAGGTGCTTTTCTCTAGCTGCGTGTGCGTGCACGTGGTGCTGGGTGCACATCCCTGGGTGCTCGAGGTAAGGTTTCTGCATGGTTTTCGCTGAGGAATCGTGTGTGTGCACATGGACAAAGAGAAGGCGCAGCAACCAGGTTCCAGCGCCGAAGAAGGCAAAAGGCAAGGTTTCCGGCGCTATCTCCTTCTCTCCGCAGACCTAGTCGCGCAAAGCAAGCCGCTAAGCCGGCGACCGGCAAGAGAGCTACAACGAAGCATGCCGAACGGAGAAAATAGCAGCAGCGCATCTGTTCACACCTTGTTTCTGCCATGTGCTTGAACGCCAAGACGTTCGCGCTTCTGTGAGATGAAAGACGTCCTTCTGCATATGTGGTTGCTCACACCGGTGCACTTGTTAGTGTATCCATTCAGTCCTGGGCTGCGGGGCATTCAGAAGTGGCTCTGTGGAGACGTCTGCATAGAGGCAGCTGTCATAACACGCACGCTCGATTGTTCACCAAAACATATGCAGACGCGTCCTTAGCCTGTAGATTTGGATGCACAGAGTTCCCTGTGTTCGCAAGAGACAAGGGAATCGCGTCTGTACGCACAGAAGCAATAGCGGACCGTTTCCCTCGGAGTGAACGCGAAAGAGCCGTCTATATACTCGCAGACACGGGAACGTGCCTCAATGCGGTCACAGAGGCAGCAGCTTTTGCACAGATGCTCTGGTGATTCTGGCACTTTCCAGGCACACTCCTGAAAGTCGCGCACACTGCTGTTCACTCGCTAAACGACCTCTTGGGAAACACGTCTCCGGTCGATGGACCGCTCAGATTGCTTCTCGTGTAACTGTGAACTGTGTCAGCGCAGGGAATCCGTCTCTGTTGAGCAGATGTCAATCCTGCCTCGCTTTTGCTTTGTTGCTTCTACCAAGATGATTTCCCGTTTCTCTCTTCACTGGAGCAGGCAGACACAGCCAACGCACATCAAGTGTCAAGAGACACACTCTGCTGAGCTCAACGCTTGTGCAGATGCACATGTGCGACGAAGTCAACACACGTGCTTGTGGAGAGAAAGAAAGGGACTCCCAGGCGTGTGGAGCGACGGGGAGAAAGAGCGGGCGCTGAGGAACACAGTTTCAAACAGACTGTCTCCACACAAACAGGCACCTGTCTGCAGGTATCCTAGATCTTGATTCTTGAACTTGAGGAAACACGCGTCTGAGCAAAACTCCCAAACGCTTCCAGGAAAGACACAGGCTCTCCCACAAGCACACAAGTGTTTGCCCTCAGCTATAGATCAGGGACAAGCTTGTGAAGAGATGCCCTGCTATTCTTTCGCCTTATGGCATCATGTGTTTCGTTTCTCTTGGAGATCGATTGTTAAACGTCTTTCCTCGGGCGACTGTGAAGCATTTGCCAGCGGAGGAGAAGTAGCACGGAGCAGCATTCAGTACTGCCTACGAGTGTCTTTGCTACCCTACTAGCGGAGCTCCAAGAACAGGCACACATCTTCAGGTACCTTCCCAATGTGGATTCCCCTGCAGCCCCGTAGGCGGGCGTGCAGTACGCCAACCATCAACGGACGTTTTTCCCCTCAAGCCTGTCAGGACGTTGCTCGTCCGTCTTTCCCTCAATAGATGGGAGTAGGCGCGCTTGCGGATGTGTGCGTGTGTGTGGCCACGCGTTTGCTTAGGCATCAGTGTGTGAAAAGGTAGGTGCTTTTCTCTAGCTGCGTGTGCGTGCACGTGGTGCTGGGTGCACATCCCTGGGTGCTCGAGGTAAGGTTTCTGCATGGTTTTCGCTGAGGAATCGTGTGTGTGCACATGGACAAAGAGAAGGCGCAGCAACCAGGTTCCAGCGCCGAAGAAGGCAAAAGGCAAGGTTTCCGGCGCTATCTCCTTCTCTCCGCAGACCTAGTCGCGCAAAGCAAGCCGCTAAGCCGGCGACCGGCAAGAGAGCTACAACGAAGCATGCCGAACGGAGAAAATAGCAGCAGCGCATCTGTTCACACCTTGTTTCTGCCATGTGCTTGAACGCCAAGACGTTCGCGCTTCTGTGAGATGAAAGACGTCCTTCTGCATATGTGGTTGCTCACACCGGTGCACTTGTTAGTGTATCCATTCAGTCCTGGGCTGCGGGGCATTCAGAAGTGGCTCTGTGGAGACGTCTGCATAGAGGCAGCTGTCAGAACACGCACGCTCGATTGTTCACCAAAACATATGCAGACGCGTCCTTAGCCTGTAGATTTGGATGCACAGAGTTCCCTGTGTTCGCAAGAGACAAGGGAATCGCGTCTGTACGCACAGAAGCAATAGCGGACCGTTTCCCTCGGAGTGAACGCGAAAGAGCCGTCTATATACTCGCAGACACGGGAACGTGCCTCAATGCGGTCACAGAGGCAGCAGCTTTTGCACAGATGCTCTGGTGATTCTGGCACTTTCCAGGCACACTCCTGAAAGTCGCGCACACTGCTGTTCACTCGCTAAACGACCTCTTGGGAAACACGTCTCCGGTCGATGGACCGCTCAGATTGCTTCTCGTGTAACTGTGAACTGTGTCAGCGCAGGGAATCCGTCTCTGTTGAGCAGATGTCAATCCTGCCTCGCTTTTGCTTTGTTGCTTCTACCACGATGATTTCCCGTTTCTCTCTTCACTGGAGCAGGCAGACACAGCCAACGCACATCAAGTGTCAAGAGACACGCTCTGCTGAGCTCAACGCTTGTGCAGATGCACATGTGCGACGAAGTCAACACACGTGCTTGTGGAGAGAAAGAAAGGGACTCCCAGGCGTGTGGAGCGACGGGGAGAAAGAGCGGGCGCTGAGGAACACAGTTTCAAACAGACTGTCTCCACACAAACAGGCACCTGTCTGCAGGTATCCTAGATCTTGATTCTTGAACTTGAGGAAACACGCGTCTGAGCAAAACTCCCAAACGCTTCCAGGAAAGACACAGGCTCTCCCACAAGCACACAAGTGTTTGCCCTCAGCTATAGATCAGGGACAAGCTTGTGAAGAGATGCCCTGCTATTCTTTCGCCTTATGGCATCATGTGTTTCGTTTCTCTTGGAGATCGATTGTTAAACGTCTTTCCTCGGGCGACTGTGAAGCATTTGCCAGCGGAGGAGAAGTAGCACGGAGCAGCATTCAGTACTGCCTACGAGTGTCTTTGCTACCCTACTAGCGGAGCTCCAAGAACAGGCACACATCTTCAGGTACCTTCCAAATGTGGATTCCCCTGCAGCCCCGTCGGCGGGCGTGCAGTACGCCAACCATCAACGGACGTTTTTCCCCTCAAGCCTGTCAGGACGTTGCTCGTCCGTCTTTCCCTCAATAGATGGGAGTAGGCGCGCTTGCGGATGTGTGCGTGTGTGTGGCCACGCGTTTGCTTAGGCATCAGTGTGTGAAAAGGTAGGTGCTTTTCTCTAGCTGCGTGTGCGTGCACGTGGTGCTGGGTGCACATCCCTGGGTGCTCGAGGTAAGGTTTCTGCATGGTTTTCGCTGAGGAATCGTGTGTGTGCACATGGACAAAGAGAAGGCGCAGCAACCAGGTTCCAGCGCCGAAGAAGGCAAAAGGCAAGGTTTCCGGCGCTATCTCCTTCTCTCCGCAGACCTAGTCGCGCAAAGCAAGCCGCTAAGCCGGCGACCGGCAAGAGAGCTACAACGAAGCATGCCGAACAGAGAAAATAGCAGCAGCGCATCTGTTCACACCTTGTTTCTGCCATGTGCTTGAACGCCAAGACGTTCGCGCTTCTGTGAGATGAAAGACGTCCTTCTGCATATGTGGTTGCTCACACCGGTGCACTTGTTAGTGTATCCATTCAGTCCTGGGCTGCGGGGCATTCAGAAGTGGCTCTGTGGAGACGTCTGCATAGAGGCAGCTGTCAGAACACGCACACTCGATTGTTCACCAAAACATATGCAGACGCGTCCTTAGCCTGTAGATTTGGATGCACAGAGTTCCCTGTGTTCGCAAGAGACAAGGGAATTGCGTCTGTACGCACAGAAGCAATAGCGGACCGTTTCCCTCGGAGTGAACGCGAAAGAGCCGTCTATATACTCGCAGACACGGGAACGTGCCTCAATGCGGTCACAGAGGCAGCAGCTTTTGCACAGATGCTCTGGTGATTCTGGCACTTTCCAGGCACACTCCTGAAAGTCGCGCACACTGCTGTTCACTCGCTAAACGACCTCTTGGGAAACACGTCTCCGGTCGATGGACCGCTCAGATTGCTTCTCGTGTAACTGTGAACTGTGTCAGCGCAGGGAATCCGTCTCTGTTGAGCAGATGTCAATCCTGCCTCGCTTTTGCTTTGTTGCCTCTACCAAGATGATTTCCCGTTTCTCTCTTCACTGGAGCACGCAGACACAGCCAACGCACATCAAGTGTCAAGAGACACACTCTGCTGAGCTCAACGCTTGTGCAGATGCACATGTGCGACGAAGTCAACACACGTGCTTGTGGAGAGAAAGAAAGGGACTCCCAGGCGTGTGGAGCGACGGGGAGAAAGAGCGGGCGCTGAGGAACACAGTTTCAAACAGACTGTCTCCACACAAACAGGCACCTGTCTGCAGGTATCCTAGATCTTGATTCTTGAACTTGAGGAAACACGCGTCTGAGCAAAACTCCCAAACGCTTCCAGGAAAGACACACGCTCTCCCACAAGCACACAAGTGTTTGCCCTCAGCTATAGATCAGGGACAAGCTTGTGAAGAGATGCCCTGCTATTCTTTCGCCTTATGGCATCATGTGTTTCGTTTCTCTTGGAGATCGATTGTTAAACGTCTTTCCTCGGGCGACTGTGAAGCATTTGCCACCGGAGGAGAAGTAGCACGGAGCAGCATTCAGTACTGCCTACGAGTGTCTTTGCTACCCTACTAGCGGAGCTCCAAGAACAGGCACACATCTTCAGGTACCTTCCAAATGTGGATTCCCCTGCAGCCCCGTCGGCGGGCGTGCAGTACGCCAACCATCAACGGACGTTTTTCCCCTCAAGCCTGTCAGGACGTTGCTCGTCCGTCTTTCCCTCAATAGATGGGAGTAGGCGCGCTTGCGGATGTGTGCGTGTGTGTGGCCACGCGTTTGCTTAGGCATCAGTGTGTGAAAAGGTAGGTGCTTTTCTCTAGCTGCGTGTGCGTGCACGTGGTGCTGGGTGCACATCCCTGGGTGCTCGAGGTAAGGTTTCTGCATGGTTTTCGCTGAGGAATCGTGTGTGTGCACATGGACAAAGAGAAGGCGCAGCAACCAGGTTCCAGCGCCGAAGAAGGCAAAAGGCAAGGTTTCCGGCGCTATCTCCTTCTCTCCGCAGACCTAGTCGCGCAAAGCAAGCCGCTAAGCCGGCGACCGGCAAGAGAGCTACAACGAAGCATGCCGAACAGAGAAAATAGCAGCAGCGCATCTGTTCACACCTTGTTTCTGCCATGTGCTTGAACGCCAAGACGTTCGCGCTTCTGTGAGATGAAAGACGTCCTTCTGCATATGTGGTTGCTCACACCGGTGCACTTGTTAGTGTATCCATTCAGTCCTGGGCTGCGGGGCATTCAGAAGTGGCTCTGTGGAGACGTCTGCATAGAGGCAGCTGTCAGAACACGCACACTCGATTGTTCACCAAAACATATGCAGACGCGTCCTTAGCCTGTAGATTTGGATGCACAGAGTTCCCTGTGTTCGCAAGAGACAAGGGAATCGCGTCTGTACGCACAGAAGCAATAGCGGACCGTTTCCCTCGGAGTGAACGCGAAAGAGCCGTCTATATACTCGCAGACACGGGAACGTGCCTCAATGCGGTCACAGAGGCAGCAGCTTTTGCACAGATGCTCTGGTGATTCTGGCACTTTCCAGGCACACTCCTGAAAGTCGCGCACACTGCTGTTCACTCGCTAAACGACCTCTTGGGAAACACGTCTCCGGTCGATGGACCGCTCAGATTGCTTCTCGTGTAACTGTGAACTGTGTCAGCGCAGGGAATCCGTCTCTGTTGAGCAGATGTCAATCCTGCCTCGCTTTTGCTTTGTTGCTTCTACCAAGATGATTTCCCGTTTCTCTCTTCACTGGAGCAGGCAGACACAGCCAACGCACATCAAGTGTCAAGAGACACACTCTGCTGAGCTCAACGCTTGTGCAGATGCACATGTGCGACGAAGTCAACACACGTGCTTGTGGAGAGAAAGAAAGGGACTCCCAGGCGTGTGGAGCGACGGGGAGAAAGAGCGGGCGCTGAGGAACACAGTTTCAAACAGACTGTCTCCACACAAACAGGCACCTGTCTGCAGGTATCCTAGATCTTGATTCTTGAACTTGAGGAAACACGCGTCTGAGCAAAACTCCCAAACGCTTCCAGGAAAGACACAGGCTCTCCCACAAGCACACAAGTGTTTGCCCTCAGCTATAGATCAGGGACAAGCTTGTGAAGAGATGCCCTGCTATTCTTTCGCCTTATGGCATCATGTGTTTCGTTTCTCTTGGAGATCGATTGTTAAACGTCTTTCCTCGGGCGACTGTGAAGCATTTGCCACCGGAGGAGAAGTAGCACGGAGCAGCATTCAGTACTGCCTACGAGTGTCTTTGCTACCCTACTAGCGGAGCTCCAAGAACAGGCACACATCTTCAGGTACCTTCCAAATGTGGATTCCCCTGCAGCCCCGTCGGCGGGCGTGCAGTACGCCAACCATCAACGGACGTTTTTCCCCTCAAGCCTGTCAGGACGTTGCTCGTCCGTCTTTCCCTCAATAGATGGGAGTAGGCGCGCTTGCGGATGTGTGCGTGTGTGTGGCCACGCGTTTGCTTAGGCATCAGTGTGTGAAAAGGTAGGTGCTTTTCTCTAGCTGCGTGTGCGTGCACGTGGTGCTGGGTGCACATCCCTGGGTGCTCGAGGTAAGGTTTCTGCATGGTTTTCGCTGAGGAATCGTGTGTGTGCACATGGACAAAGAGAAGGCGCAGCAACCAGGTTCCAGCGCCGAAGAAGGCAAAAGGCAAGGTTTCCGGCGCTATCTCCTTCTCTCCGCAGACCTAGTCGCGCAAAGCAAGCCGCTAAGCCGGCGACCGGCAAGAGAGCTACAACGAAGCATGCCGAACGGAGAAAATAGCAGCAGCGCATCTGTTCACACCTTGTTTCTGCCATGTGCTTGAACGCCAAGACGTTCGCGCTTCTGTGAGATGAAAGACGTCCTTCTGCATATGTGGTTGCTCACACCGGTGCACTTGTTAGTGTATCCATTCAGTCCTGGGCTGCGGGGCATTCAGAAGTGGCTCTGTGGAGACGTCTGCATAGAGGCAGCTGTCAGAACACGCACGCTCGATTGTTCACCAAAACATATGCAGACGCGTCCTTAGCCTGTAGATTTGGATGCACAGAGTTCCCTGTGTTCGCAAGAGACAAGGGAATCGCGTCTGTACGCACAGAAGCAATAGCGGACTGTTTCCCTCGGAGTGAACGCGGAAGAGCCGTCTATGTACTCGCAGACACGGGAACGTGCCTCAATGCGGTCACAGAGGCAGCAGCTTTTGCACAGGTGCTCTGGTGATTCTGGCACTTTCCACGCACACTCCTGAAAGTCGCGCACACTGCTGTTCACTCGCTAAACGACCTCTTGGGAAACACGTCTCCGGTCGATGGACCGCTCAGATTGCTTCTCGTGTAACTGTGAACTGTGTCAGCGCAGGGAATCCGTCTCTGTTGAGCAGATGTCAATCCTGCCTCGCTTTTGCTTTGTTGCCTCTACCAAGATGATTTCCCGTTTCTCTCTTCACTGGAGCACGCAGACACAGCCAACGCACATCAAGTGTCAAGAGACACACTCTGCTGAGCTCAACGCTTGTGCAGATGCACATGTGCGACGAAGTCAACACACGTGCTTGTGGAGAGAAAGAAAGGGACTCCCAGGCGTGTGGAGCGACGGGGAGAAAGAGCGGGCGCTGAGGAACACAGTTTCAAACAGACTGTCTCCACACAAACAGGCACCTGTCTGCAGGTATCCTAGATCTTGATTCTTGAACTTGAGGAAACACGCGTCTGAGCAAAACTCCCAAACGCTTCCAGGAAAGACACACGCTCTCCCACAAGCACACAAGTGTTTGCCCTCAGCTATAGATCAGGGACAAGCTTGTGAAGAGATGCCCTGCTATTCTTTCGCCTTATGGCATCATGTGTTTCGTTTCTCTTGGAGATCGATTGTTAAACGTCTTTCCTCGGGCGACTGTGAAGCATTTGCCACCGGAGGAGAAGTAGCACGGAGCAGCATTCAGTACTGCCTACGAGTGTCTTTGCTACCCTACTAGCGGAGCTCCAAGAACAGGCACACATCTTCAGGTACCTTCCAAATGTGGATTCCCCTGCAGCCCCGTCGGCGGGCGTGCAGTACGCCAACCATCAACGGACGTTTTTCCCCTCAAGCCTGTCAGGACGTTGCTCGTCCGTCTTTCCCTCAATAGATGGGAGTAGGCGCGCTTGCGGATGTGTGCGTGTGTGTGGCCACGCGTTTGCTTAGGCATCAGTGTGTGAAAAGGTAGGTGCTTTTCTCTAGCTGCGTGTGCGTGCACGTGGTGCTGGGTGCACATCCCTGGGTGCTCGAGGTAAGGTTTCTGCATGGTTTTCGCTGAGGAATCGTGTGTGTGCACATGGACAAAGAGAAGGCGCAGCAACCAGGTTCCAGCGCCGAAGAAGGCAAAAGGCAAGGTTTCCGGCGCTATCTCCTTCTCTCCGCAGACCTAGTCGCGCAAAGCAAGCCGCTAAGCCGGCGACCGGCAAGAGAGCTACAACGAAGCATGCCGAACAGAGAAAATAGCAGCAGCGCATCTGTTCACACCTTGTTTCTGCCATGTGCTTGAACGCCAAGACGTTCGCGCTTCTGTGAGATGAAAGACGTCCTTCTGCATATGTGGTTGCTCACACCGGTGCACTTGTTAGTGTATCCATTCAGTCCTGGGCTGCGGGGCATTCAGAAGTGGCTCTGTGGAGACGTCTGCATAGAGGCAGCTGTCAGAACACGCACACTCGATTGTTCACCAAAACATATGCAGACGCGTCCTTAGCCTGTAGATTTGGATGCACAGAGTTCCCTGTGTTCGCAAGAGACAAGGGAATCGCGTCTGTACGCACAGAAGCAATAGCGGACCGTTTCCCTCGGAGTGAACGCGAAAGAGCCGTCTATATACTCGCAGACACGGGAACGTGCCTCAATGCGGTCACAGAGGCAGCAGCTTTTGCACAGATGCTCTGGTGATTCTGGCACTTTCCAGGCACACTCCTGAAAGTCGCGCACACTGCTGTTCACTCGCTAAACGACCTCTTGGGAAACACGTCTCCGGTCGATGGACCGCTCAGATTGCTTCTCGTGTAACTGTGAACTGTGTCAGCGCAGGGAATCCGTCTCTGTTGAGCAGATGTCAATCCTGCCTCGCTTTTGCTTTGTTGCTTCTACCAAGATGATTTCCCGTTTCTCTCTTCACTGGAGCAGGCAGACACAGCCAACGCACATCAAGTGTCAAGAGACACACTCTGCTGAGCTCAACGCTTGTGCAGATGCACATGTGCGACGAAGTCAACACACGTGCTTGTGGAGAGAAAGAAAGGGACTCCCAGGCGTGTGGAGCGACGGGGAGAAAGAGCGGGCGCTGAGGAACACAGTTTCAAACAGACTGTCTCCACACAAACAGGCACCTGTCTGCAGGTATCCTAGATCTTGATTCTTGAACTTGAGGAAACACGCGTCTGAGCAAAACTCCCAAACGCTTCCAGGAAAGACACAGGCTCTCCCACAAGCACACAAGTGTTTGCCCTCAGCTATAGATCAGGGACAAGCTTGTGAAGAGATGCCCTGCTATTCTTTCGCCTTATGGCATCATGTGTTTCGTTTCTCTTGGAGATCGATTGTTAAACGTCTTTCCTCGGGCGACTGTGAAGCATTTGCCACCGGAGGAGAAGTAGCACGGAGCAGCATTCAGTACTGCCTACGAGTGTCTTTGCTACCCTACTAGCGGAGCTCCAAGAACAGGCACACATCTTCAGGTACCTTCCAAATGTGGATTCCCCTGCAGCCCCGTCGGCGGGCGTGCAGTACGCCAACCATCAACGGACGTTTTTCCCCTCAAGCCTGTCAGGACGTTGCTCGTCCGTCTTTCCCTCAATAGATGGGAGTAGGCGCGCTTGCGGATGTGTGCGTGTGTGTGGCCACGCGTTTGCTTAGGCATCAGTGTGTGAAAAGGTAGGTGCTTTTCTCTAGCTGCGTGTGCGTGCACGTGGTGCTGGGTGCACATCCCTGGGTGCTCGAGGTAAGGTTTCTGCATGGTTTTCGCTGAGGAATCGTGTGTGTGCACATGGACAAAGAGAAGGCGCAGCAACCAGGTTCCAGCGCCGAAGAAGGCAAAAGGCAAGGTTTCCGGCGCTATCTCCTTCTCTCCGCAGACCTAGTCGCGCAAAGCAAGCCGCTAAGCCGGCGACCGGCAAGAGAGCTACAACGAAGCATGCCGAACGGAGAAAATAGCAGCAGCGCATCTGTTCACACCTTGTTTCTGCCATGTGCTTGAACGCCAAGACGTTCGCGCTTCTGTGAGATGAAAGACGTCCTTCTGCATATGTGGTTGCTCACACCGGTGCACTTGTTAGTGTATCCATTCAGTCCTGGGCTGCGGGGCATTCAGAAGTGGCTCTGTGGAGACGTCTGCATAGAGGCAGCTGTCAGAACACGCACGCTCGATTGTTCACCAAAACATATGCAGACGCGTCCTTAGCCTGTAGATTTGGATGCACAGAGTTCCCTGTGTTCGCAAGAGACAAGGGAATCGCGTCTGTACGCACAGAAGCAATAGCGGACCGTTTCCCTCGGAGTGAACGCGGAAGAGCCGTCTATGTACTCGCAGACACGGGAACGTGCCTCAATGCGGTCACAGAGGCAGCAGCTTTTGCACAGGTGCTCTGGTGATTCTGGCACTTTCCACGCACACTCCTGAAAGTCGCGCACACTGCTGTTCACTCGCTAAACGACCTCTTGGGAAACACGTCTCCGGTCGATGGACCGCTCAGATTGCTTCTCGTGTAACTGTGAACTGTGTCAGCGCAGGGAATCCGTCTCTGTTGAGCAGATGTCAATCCTGCCTCGCTTTTGCTTTGTTGCCTCTACCAAGATGATTTCCCGTTTCTCTCTTCACTGGAGCACGCAGACACAGCCAACGCACATCAAGTGTCAAGAGACACACTCTGCTGAGCTCAACGCTTGTGCAGATGCACATGTGCGACGAAGTCAACACACGTGCTTGTGGAGAGAAAGAAAGGGACTCCCAGGCGTGTGGAGCGACGGGGAGAAAGAGCGGGCGCTGAGGAACACAGTTTCAAACAGACTGTCTCCACACAAACAGGCACCTGTCTGCAGGTATCCTAGATCTTGATTCTTGAACTTGAGGAAACACGCGTCTGAGCAAAACTCCCAAACGCTTCCAGGAAAGACACAGGCTCTCCCACAAGCACACAAGTGTTTGCCCTCAGCTATAGATCAGGGACAAGCTTGTGAAGAGATGCCCTGCTATTCTTTCGCCTTATGGCATCATGTGTTTCGTTTCTCTTGGAGATCGATTGTTAAACGTCTTTCCTCGGGCGACTGTGAAGCATTTGCCAGCGGAGGAGAAGTAGCACGGAGCAGCATTCAGTACTGCCTACGAGTGTCTTTGCTACCCTACTAGCGGAGCTCCAAGAACAGGCACACATCTTCAGGTACCTTCCAAATGTGGATTCCCCTGCAGCCCCGTCGGCGGGCGTGCAGTACGCCAACCATCAACGGACGTTTTTCCCCTCAAGCCTGTCAGGACGTTGCTCGTCCGTCTTTCCCTCAATAGATGGGAGTAGGCGCGCTTGCGGATGTGTGCGTGTGTGTGGCCACGCGTTTGCTTAGGCATCAGTGTGTGAAAAGGTAGGTGCTTTTCTCTAGCTGCGTGTGCGTGCACGTGGTGCTGGGTGCACATCCCTGGGTGCTCGAGGTAAGGTTTCTGCATGGTTTTCGCTGAGGAATCGTGTGTGTGCACATGGACAAAGAGAAGGCGCAGCAACCAGGTTCCAGCGCCGAAGAAGGCAAAAGGCAAGGTTTCCGGCGCTATCTCCTTCTCTCCGCAGACCTAGTCGCGCAAAGCAAGCCGCTAAGCCGGCGACCGGCAAGAGAGCTACAACGAAGCATGCCGAATGGAGAAAATAGCAGCAGCGCATCTGTTCACACCTTGTTTCTGCCATGTGCTTGAACGCCAAGACGTTCGCGCTCTGTGAGATGAAAGACGTCCTTCTGCATATGTGGTTGCTCACACCGGTGCACTTGTTAGTGTATCCATTCAGTCCTGGGCTGCGGGGCATTCAGAAGTGGCTCTGTGGAGACGTCTGCATAGAGGCAGCTGTCAGAACACGCACACTCGATTGTTCACCAAAACATATGCAGACGCGTCCTTAGCCTGTAGATTTGGATGCACAGAGTTCCCTGTGTTCGCAAGAGACAAGGGAATCGCGTCTGTACGCACAGAAGCAATAGCGGACCGTTTCCCTCGGAGTGAACGCGAAAGAGCCGTCTATATACTCGCAGACACGGGAACGTGCCTCAATGCGGTCACAGAGGCAGCAGCTTTTGCACAGATGCTCTGGTGATTCTGGCACTTTCCAGGCACACTCCTGAAAGTCGCGCACACTGCTGTTCACTCGCTAAACGACCTCTTGGGAAACACGTCTCCGGTCGATGGACCGCTCAGATTGCTTCTCGTGTAACTGTGAACTGTGTCAGCGCAGGGAATCCGTCTCTGTTGAGCAGATGTCAATCCTGCCTCGCTTTTGCTTTGTTGCTTCTACCAAGATGATTTCCCGTTTCTCTCTTCACTGGAGCAGGCAGACACAGCCAACGCACATCAAGTGTCAAGAGACACACTCTGCTGAGCTCAACGCTTGTGCAGATGCACATGTGCGACGAAGTCAACACACGTGCTTGTGGAGAGAAAGAAAGGGACTCCCAGGCGTGTGGAGCGACGGGGAGAAAGAGCGGGCGCTGAGGAACACAGTTTCAAACAGACTGTCTCCACACAAACAGGCACCTGTCTGCAGGTATCCTAGATCTTGATTCTTGAACTTGAGGAAACACGCGTCTGAGCAAAACTCCCAAACGCTTCCAGGAAAGACACAGGCTCTCCCACAAGCACACAAGTGTTTGCCCTCAGCTATAGATCAGGGACAAGCTTGTGAAGAGATGCCCTGCTATTCTTTCGCCTTATGGCATCATGTGTTTCGTTTCTCTTGGAGATCGATTGTTAAACGTCTTTCCTCGGGCGACTGTGAAGCATTTGCCACCGGAGGAGAAGTAGCACGGAGCAGCATTCAGTACTGCCTACGAGTGTCTTTGCTACCCTACTAGCGGAGCTCCAAGAACAGGCACACATCTTCAGGTACCTTCCAAATGTGGATTCCCCTGCAGCCCCGTCGGCGGGCGTGCAGTACGCCAACCATCAACGGACGTTTTTCCCCTCAAGCCTGTCAGGACGTTGCTCGTCCGTCTTTCCCTCAATAGATGGGAGTAGGCGCGCTTGCGGATGTGTGCGTGTGTGTGGCCACGCGTTTGCTTAGGCATCAGTGTGTGAAAAGGTAGGTGCTTTTCTCTAGCTGCGTGTGCGTGCACGTGGTGCTGGGTGCACATCCCTGGGTGCTCGAGGTAAGGTTTCTGCATGGTTTTCGCTGAGGAATCGTGTGTGTGCACATGGACAAAGAGAAGGCGCAGCAACCAGGTTCCAGCGCCCAAGAAGGCAAAAGGCAAGGTTTCCGGCGCTATCTCCTTCTCTCCGCAGACCTAGTCGCGCAAAGCAAGCCGCTAAGCCGGCGACCGGCAAGAGAGCTACAACGAAGCATGCCGAACGGAGAAAATAGCAGCAGCGCATCTGTTCACACCTTGTTTCTGCCATGTGCTTGAACGCCAAGACGTTCGCGCTTCTGTGAGATGAAAGACGTCCTTCTGCATATGTGGTTGCTCACACCGGTGCACTTGTTAGTGTATCCATTCAGTCCTGGGCTGCGGGGCATTCAGAAGTGGCTCTGTGGAGACGTCTGCATAGAGGCAGCTGTCAGAACACGCACGCTCGATTGTTCACCAAAACATATGCAGACGCGTCCTTAGCCTGTAGATTTGGATGCACAGAGTTCCCTGTGTTCGCAAGAGACAAGGGAATCGCGTCTGTACGCACAGAAGCAATAGCGGACCGTTTCCCTCGGAGTGAACGCGGAAGAGCCGTCTATGTACTCGCAGACACGGGAACGTGCCTCAATGCGGTCACAGAGGCAGCAGCTTTTGCACAGGTGCTCTGGTGATTCTGGCACTTTCCAGGCACACTCCTGAAAGTCGCGCACACTGCTGTTCACTCGCTAAACGACCTCTTGGGAAACACGTCTCCGGTCGATGGACCGCTCAGATTGCTTCTCGTGTAACTGTGAACTGTGTCAGCGCAGGGAATCCGTCTCTGTTGAGCAGATGTCAATCCTGCCTCGCTTTTGCTTTGTTGCCTCTACCAAGATGATTTCCCGTTTCTCTCTTCACTGGAGCACGCAGACACAGCCAACGCACATCAAGTGTCAAGAGACACACTCTGCTGAGCTCAACGCTTGTGCAGATGCACATGTGCGACGAAGTCAACACACGTGCTTGTGGAGAGAAAGAAAGGGACTCCCAGGCGTGTGGAGCGACGGGGAGAAAGAGCGGGCGCTGAGGAACACAGTTTCAAACAGACTGTCTCCACACAAACAGGCACCTGTCTGCAGGTATCCTAGATCTTGATTCTTGAACTTGAGGAAACACGCGTCTGAGCAAAACTCCCAAACGCTTCCAGGAAAGACACAGGCTCTCCCACAAGCACACAAGTGTTTGCCCTCAGCTATAGATCAGGGACAAGCTTGTGAAGAGATGCCCTGCTATTCTTTCGCCTTATGGCATCATGTGTTTCGTTTCTCTTGGAGATCGATTGTTAAACGTCTTTCCTCGGGCGACTGTGAAGCATTTGCCAGCGGAGGAGAAGTAGCACGGAGCAGCATTCAGTACTGCCTACGAGTGTCTTTGCTACCCTACTAGCGGAGCTCCAAGAACAGGCACACATCTTCAGGTACCTTCCAAATGTGGATTCCCCTGCAGCCCCGTCGGCGGGCGTGCAGTACGCCAACCATCAACGGACGTTTTTCCCCTCAAGCCTGTCAGGACGTTGCTCGTCCGTCTTTCCCTCAATAGATGGGAGTAGGCGCGCTTGCGGATGTGTGCGTGTGTGTGGCCACGCGTTTGCTTAGGCATCAGTGTGTGAAAAGGTAGGTGCTTTTCTCTAGCTGCGTGTGCGTGCACGTGGTGCTGGGTGCACATCCCTGGGTGCTCGAGGTAAGGTTTCTGCATGGTTTTCGCTGAGGAATCGTGTGTGTGCACATGGACAAAGAGAAGGCGCAGCAACCAGGTTCCAGCGCCCAAGAAGGCAAAAGGCAAGGTTTCCGGCGCTATCTCCTTCTCTCCGCAGACCTAGTCGCGCAAAGCAAGCCGCTAAGCCGGCGACCGGCAAGAGAGCTACAACGAAGCATGCCGAACGGAGAAAATAGCAGCAGCGCATCTGTTCACACCTTGTTTCTGCCATGTGCTTGAACGCCAAGACGTTCGCGCTTCTGTGAGATGAAAGACGTCCTTCTGCATATGTGGTTGCTCACACCGGTGCACTTGTTAGTGTATCCATTCAGTCCTGGGCTGCGGGGCATTCAGAAGTGGCTCTGTGGAGACGTCTGCATAGAGGCAGCTGTCAGAACACGCACGCTCGATTGTTCACCAAAACATATGCAGACGCGTCCTTAGCCTGTAGATTTGGATGCACAGAGTTCCCTGTGTTCGCAAGAGACAAGGGAATCGCGTCTGTACGCACAGAAGCAATAGCGGACCGTTTCCCTCGGAGTGAACGCGGAAGAGCCGTCTATGTACTCGCAGACACGGGAACGTGCCTCAATGCGGTCACAGAGGCAGCAGCTTTTGCACAGGTGCTCTGGTGATTCTGGCACTTTCCAGGCACACTCCTGAAAGTCGCGCACACTGCTGTTCACTCGCTAAACGACCTCTTGGGAAACACGTCTCCGGTCGATGGACCGCTCAGATTGCTTCTCGTGTAACTGTGAACTGTGTCAGCGCAGGGAATCCGTCTCTGTTGAGCAGATGTCAATCCTGCCTCGCTTTTGCTTTGTTGCCTCTACCAAGATGATTTCCCGTTTCTCTCTTCACTGGAGCAGGCAGACACAGCCAACGCACATCAAGTGTCAAGAGACACACTCTGCTGAGCTCAACGCTTGTGCAGATGCACATGTGCGACGAAGTCAACACACGTGCTTGTGGAGAGAAAGAAAGGGACTCCCAGGCGTGTGGAGCGACGGGGAGAAAGAGCGGGCGCTGAGGAACACAGTTTCAAACAGACTGTCTCCACACAAACAGGCACCTGTCTGCAGGTATCCTAGATCTTGATTCTTGAACTTGAGGAAACACGCGTCTGAGCAAAACTCCCAAACGCTTCCAGGAAAGACACAGGCTCTCCCACAAGCACACAAGTGTTTGCCCTCAGCTATAGATCAGGGACAAGCTTGTGAAGAGATGCCCTGCTATTCTTTCGCCTTATGGCATCATGTGTTTCGTTTCTCTTGGAGATCGATTGTTAAACGTCTTTCCTCGGGCGACTGTGAAGCATTTGCCAGCGGAGGAGAAGTAGCACGGAGCAGCATTCAGTACTGCCTACGAGTGTCTTTGCTACCCTACTAGCGGAGCTCCAAGAACAGGCACACATCTTCAGGTACCTTCCAAATGTGGATTCCCCTGCAGCCCCGTCGGCGGGCGTGCAGTACGCCAACCATCAACGGACGTTTTTCCCCTCAAGCCTGTCAGGACGTTGCTCGTCCGTCTTTCCCTCAATAGATGGGAGTAGGCGCGCTTGCGGATGTGTGCGTGTGTGTGGCCACGCGTTTGCTTAGGCATCAGTGTGTGAAAAGGTAGGTGCTTTTCTCTAGCTGCGTGTGCGTGCACGTGGTGCTGGGTGCACATCCCTGGGTGCTCGAGGTAAGGTTTCTGCATGGTTTTCGCTGAGGAATCGTGTGTGTGCACATGGACAAAGAGAAGGCGCAGCAACCAGGTTCCAGCGCCGAAGAAGGCAAAAGGCAAGGTTTCCGGCGCTATCTCCTTCTCTCCGCAGACCTAGTCGCGCAAAGCAAGCCGCTAAGCCGGCGACCGGCAAGAGAGCTACAACGAAGCATGCCGAATGGAGAAAATAGCAGCAGCGCATCTGTTCACACCTTGTTTCTGCCATGTGCTTGAACGCCAAGACGTTCGCGCTCTGTGAGATGAAAGACGTCCTTCTGCATATGTGGTTGCTCACACCGGTGCACTTGTTAGTGTATCCATTCAGTCCTGGGCTGCGGGGCATTCAGAAGTGGCTCTGTGGAGACGTCTGCATAGAGGCAGCTGTCAGAACACGCACACTCGATTGTTCACCAAAACATATGCAGACGCGTCCTTAGCCTGTAGATTTGGATGCACAGAGTTCCCTGTGTTCGCAAGAGACAAGGGAATCGCGTCTGTACGCACAGAAGCAATAGCGGACCGTTTCCCTCGGAGTGAACGCGAAAGAGCCGTCTATATACTCGCAGACACGGGAACGTGCCTCAATGCGGTCACAGAGGCAGCAGCTTTTGCACAGATGCTCTGGTGATTCTGGCACTTTCCAGGCACACTCCTGAAAGTCGCGCACACTGCTGTTCACTCGCTAAACGACCTCTTGGGAAACACGTCTCCGGTCGATGGACCGCTCAGATTGCTTCTCGTGTAACTGTGAACTGTGTCAGCGCAGGGAATCCGTCTCTGTTGAGCAGATGTCAATCCTGCCTCGCTTTTGCTTTGTTGCTTCTACCAAGATGATTTCCCGTTTCTCTCTTCACTGGAGCAGGCAGACACAGCCAACGCACATCAAGTGTCAAGAGACACACTCTGCTGAGCTCAACGCTTGTGCAGATGCACATGTGCGACGAAGTCAACACACGTGCTTGTGGAGAGAAAGAAAGGGACTCCCAGGCGTGTGGAGCGACGGGGAGAAAGAGCGGGCGCTGAGGAACACAGTTTCAAACAGACTGTCTCCACACAAACAGGCACCTGTCTGCAGGTATCCTAGATCTTGATTCTTGAACTTGAGGAAACACGCGTCTGAGCAAAACTCCCAAACGCTTCCAGGAAAGACACAGGCTCTCCCACAAGCACACAAGTGTTTGCCCTCAGCTATAGATCAGGGACAAGCTTGTGAAGAGATGCCCTGCTATTCTTTCGCCTTATGGCATCATGTGTTTCGTTTCTCTTGGAGATCGATTGTTAAACGTCTTTCCTCGGGCGACTGTGAAGCATTTGCCACCGGAGGAGAAGTAGCACGGAGCAGCATTCAGTACTGCCTACGAGTGTCTTTGCTACCCTACTAGCGGAGCTCCAAGAACAGGCACACATCTTCAGGTACCTTCCAAATGTGGATTCCCCTGCAGCCCCGTCGGCGGGCGTGCAGTACGCCAACCATCAACGGACGTTTTTCCCCTCAAGCCTGTCAGGACGTTGCTCGTCCGTCTTTCCCTCAATAGATGGGAGTAGGCGCGCTTGCGGATGTGTGCGTGTGTGTGGCCACGCGTTTGCTTAGGCATCAGTGTGTGAAAAGGTAGGTGCTTTTCTCTAGCTGCGTGTGCGTGCACGTGGTGCTGGGTGCACATCCCTGGGTGCTCGAGGTAAGGTTTCTGCATGGTTTTCGCTGAGGAATCGTGTGTGTGCACATGGACAAAGAGAAGGCGCAGCAACCAGGTTCCAGCGCCGAAGAAGGCAAAAGGCAAGGTTTCCGGCGCTATCTCCTTCTCTCCGCAGACCTAGTCGCGCAAAGCAAGCCGCTAAGCCGGCGACCGGCAAGAGAGCTACAACGAAGTATGCCGAACGGAGAAAATAGCAGCAGCGCATCTGTTCACACCTTGTTTCTGCCATGTGCTTGAACGCCAAGACGTTCGCGCTTCTGTGAGATGAAAGACGTCCTTCTGCATATGTGGTTGCTCACACCGGTGCACTTGTTAGTGTATCCATTCAGTCCTGGGCTGCGGGGCATTCAGAAGTGGCTCTGTGGAGACGTCTGCATAGAGGCAGCTGTCAGAACACGCACGCTCGATTGTTCACCAAAACATATGCAGACGCGTCCTTAGCCTGTAGATTTGGATGCACAGAGTTCCCTGTGTTCGCAAGAGACAAGGGAATCGCGTCTGTACGCACAGAAGCAATAGCGGACCGTTTCCCTCGGAGTGAACGCGGAAGAGCCGTCTATGTACTCGCAGACACGGGAACGTGCCTCAATGCGGTCACAGAGGCAGCAGCTTTTGCACAGGTGCTCTGGTGATTCTGGCACTTTCCAGGCACACTCCTGAAAGTCGCGCACACTGCTGTTCACTCGCTAAACGACCTCTTGGGAAACACGTCTCCGGTCGATGGACCGCTCAGATTGCTTCTCGTGTAACTGTGAACTGTGTCAGCGCAGGGAATCCGTCTCTGTTGAGCAGATGTCAATCCTGCCTCGCTTTTGCTTTGTTGCCTCTACCAAGATGATTTCCCGTTTCTCTCTTCACTGGAGCACGCAGACACAGCCAACGCACATCAAGTGTCAAGAGACACACTCTGCTGAGCTCAACGCTTGTGCAGATGCACATGTGCGACGAAGTCAACACACGTGCTTGTGGAGAGAAAGAAAGGGACTCCCAGGCGTGTGGAGCGACGGGGAGAAAGAGCGGGCGCTGAGGAACACAGTTTCAAACAGACTGTCTCCACACAAACAGGCACCTGTCTGCAGGTATCCTAGATCTTGATTCTTGAACTTGAGGAAACACGCGTCTGAGCAAAACTCCCAAACGCTTCCAGGAAAGACACACGCTCTCCCACAAGCACACAAGTGTTTGCCCTCAGCTATAGATCAGGGACAAGCTTGTGAAGAGATGCCCTGCTATTCTTTCGCCTTATGGCATCATGTGTTTCGTTTCTCTTGGAGATCGATTGTTAAACGTCTTTCCTCGGGCGACTGTGAAGCATTTGCCAGCGGAGGAGAAGTAGCACGGAGCAGCATTCAGTACTGCCTACGAGTGTCTTTGCTACCCTACTAGCGGAGCTCCAAGAACAGGCACACATCTTCAGGTACCTTCCAAATGTGGATTCCCCTGCAGCCCCGTCGGCGGGCGTGCAGTACGCCAACCATCAACGGACGTTTTTCCCCTCAAGCCTGTCAGGACGTTGCTCGTCCGTCTTTCCCTCAATAGATGGGAGTAGGCGCGCTTGCGGATGTGTGCGTGTGTGTGGCCACGCGTTTGCTTAGGCATCAGTGTGTGAAAAGGTAGGTGCTTTTCTCTAGCTGCGTGTGCGTGCACGTGGTGCTGGGTGCACATCCCTGGGTGCTCGAGGTAAGGTTTCTGCATGGTTTTCGCTGAGGAATCGTGTGTGTGCACATGGACAAAGAGAAGGCGCAGCAACCAGGTTCCAGCGCCGAAGAAGGCAAAAGGCAAGGTTTCCGGCGCTATCTCCTTCTCTCCGCAGACCTAGTCGCGCAAAGCAAGCCGCTAAGCCGGCGACCGGCAAGAGAGCTACAACGAAGCATGCCGAATGGAGAAAATAGCAGCAGCGCATCTGTTCACACCTTGTTTCTGCCATGTGCTTGAACGCCAAGACGTTCGCGCTCTGTGAGATGAAAGACGTCCTTCTGCATATGTGGTTGCTCACACCGGTGCACTTGTTAGTGTATCCATTCAGTCCTGGGCTGCGGGGCATTCAGAAGTGGCTCTGTGGAGACGTCTGCATAGAGGCAGCTGTCAGAACACGCACACTCGATTGTTCACCAAAACATATGCAGACGCGTCCTTAGCCTGTAGATTTGGATGCACAGAGTTCCCTGTGTTCGCAAGAGACAAGGGAATCGCGTCTGTACGCACAGAAGCAATAGCGGACCGTTTCCCTCGGAGTGAACGCGAAAGAGCCGTCTATATACTCGCAGACACGGGAACGTGCCTCAATGCGGTCACAGAGGCAGCAGCTTTTGCACAGATGCTCTGGTGATTCTGGCACTTTCCAGGCACACTCCTGAAAGTCGCGCACACTGCTGTTCACTCGCTAAACGACCTCTTGGGAAACACGTCTCCGGTCGATGGACCGCTCAGATTGCTTCTCGTGTAACTGTGAACTGTGTCAGCGCAGGGAATCCGTCTCTGTTGAGCAGATGTCAATCCTGCCTCGCTTTTGCTTTGTTGCTTCTACCAAGATGATTTCCCGTTTCTCTCTTCACTGGAGCAGGCAGACACAGCCAACGCACATCAAGTGTCAAGAGACACACTCTGCTGAGCTCAACGCTTGTGCAGATGCACATGTGCGACGAAGTCAACACACGTGCTTGTGGAGAGAAAGAAAGGGACTCCCAGGCGTGTGGAGCGACGGGGAGAAAGAGCGGGCGCTGAGGAACACAGTTTCAAACAGACTGTCTCCACACAAACAGGCACCTGTCTGCAGGTATCCTAGATCTTGATTCTTGAACTTGAGGAAACACGCGTCTGAGCAAAACTCCCAAACGCTTCCAGGAAAGACACAGGCTCTCCCACAAGCACACAAGTGTTTGCCCTCAGCTATAGATCAGGGACAAGCTTGTGAAGAGATGCCCTGCTATTCTTTCGCCTTATGGCATCATGTGTTTCGTTTCTCTTGGAGATCGATTGTTAAACGTCTTTCCTCGGGCGACTGTGAAGCATTTGCCAGCGGAGGAGAAGTAGCACGGAGCAGCATTCAGTACTGCCTACGAGTGTCTTTGCTACCCTACTAGCGGAGCTCCAAGAACAGGCACACATCTTCAGGTACCTTCCAAATGTGGATTCCCCTGCAGCCCCGTAGGCGGGCGTGCAGTACGCCAACCATCAACGGACGTTTTTCCCCTCAAGCCTGTCAGGACGTTGCTCGTCCGTCTTTCCCTCAATAGATGGGAGTAGGCGCGCTTGCGGATGTGTGCGTGTGTGTGGCCACGCGTTTGCTTAGGCATCAGTGTGTGAAAAGGTAGGTGCTTTTCTCTAGCTGCGTGTGCGTGCACGTGGTGCTGGGTGCACATCCCTGGGTGCTCGAGGTAAGGTTTCTGCATGGTTTTCGCTGAGGAATCGTGTGTGATTGCACATGGACAAAGAGAAGGCGCAGCAACCAGGTTCCAGCGCCGAAGAAGGCAAAAGGCAAGGTTTCCGGTGCTATCTCCTTCTCTCCGCAGACCTAGTCGCGCAAAGCAAGCCGCTAAGCCGGCGACCGGCAAGAGAGCTACAACGAAGCATGCCGAACGGAGAAAATAGCAGCAGCTCATCTGTTCACACCTTGTTTCTGCCATGTGCTTGAACGCCAAGACGTTCGCGCTTCTGTGAGATGAAAGACGTCCTTCTGCATATGTGGTTGCTCACACCGGTGCACTTGTTAGTGTATCCATTCAGTCCTGGGCTGCGGGGCATTCAGAAGTGGCTCTGTGGAGACGTCTGCATAGAGGCAGCTGTCAGAACACGCACACTCGATTGTTCACCAAAACATATGCAGACGCGTCCTTAGCCTGTAGATTTGGATGCACAGAGTTCCCTGTGTTCGCAAGAGACAAGGGAATCGCGTCTGTACGCACAGAAGCAATAGCGGACCGTTTCCCTCGGAGTGAACGCGGAAGAGCCGTCTATGTACTCGGAGACACGGGAACGTGCCTCAATGCGGTCACAGAGGCAGCAGCTTTTGCACAGATGCTCTGGTGATTCTGGCACTTTCCAGGCACACTCCTGAAAGTCGCGCACACTGCTGTTCACTCGCTAAACGACCTCTTGGGAAACACGTCTCCGGTCGATGGACCGCTCAGATTGCTTCTCGTGTAACTGTGAACTGTGTCAGCGCAGGGAATCCGTCTCTGTTGAGCAGATGTCAATCCTGCCTCGCTTTTGCTTTGTTGCTTCTACCAAGATGATTTCCCGTTTCTCTCTTCACTGGAGCAGGCAGACACAGCCAACGCACATCAAGTGTCAAGAGACACACTCTGCTGAGCTCAACGCTTGTGCAGATGCACATGTGCGACGAAGTCAACACACGTGCTTGTGGAGAGAAAGAAAGGGACTCCCAGGCGTGTGGAGCGACGGGGAGAAAGAGCGGGCGCTGAGGAACACAGTTTCAAACAGACTGTCTCCACACAAACAGGCACCTGTCTGCAGGTATCCTAGATCTTGATTCTTGAACTTGAGGAAACACGCGTCTGAGCAAAACTCCCAAACGCTTCCAGGAAAGACACAGGCTCTCCCACAAGCACACAAGTGTTTGCCCTCAGCTATAGATCAGGGACAAGCTTGTGAAGAGATGCCCTGCTATTCTTTCGCCTTATGGCATCATGTGTTTCGTTTCTCTTGGAGATCGATTGTTAAACGTCTTTCCTCGGGCGACTGTGAAGCATTTGCCAGCGGAGGAGAAGTAGCACGGAGCAGCATTCAGTACTGCCTACGAGTGTCTTTGCTACCCTACTAGCGGAGCTCCAAGAACAGGCACACATCTTCAGGTACCTTCCAAATGTGGATTCCCCTGCAGCCCCGTAGGCGGGCGTGCAGTACGCCAACCATCAACGGACGTTTTTCCCCTCAAGCCTGTCAGGACGTTGCTCGTCCGTCTTTCCCTCAATAGATGGGAGTAGGCGCGCTTGCGGATGTGTGCGTGTGTGTGGCCACGCGTTTGCTTAGGCATCAGTGTGTGAAAAGGTAGGTGCTTTTCTCTAGCTGCGTGTGCGTGCACGTGGTGCTGGGTGCACATCCCTGGGTGCTCGAGGTAAGGTTTCTGCATGGTTTTCGCTGAGGAATCGTGTGTGTGCACATGGACAAAGAGAAGGCGCAGCAACCAGGTTCCAGCGCCGAAGAAGGCAAAAGGCAAGGTTTCCGGCGCTATCTCCTTCTCTCCGCAGACCTAGTCGCGCAAAGCAAGCCGCTAAGCCGGCGACCGGCAAGAGAGCTACAACGAAGCATGCCGAACGGAGAAAATAGCAGCAGCTCATCTGTTCACACCTTGTTTCTGCCATGTGCTTGAACGCCAAGACGTTCGCGCTTCTGTGAGATGAAAGACGTCCTTCTGCATATGTGGTTGCTCACACCGGTGCACTTGTTAGTGTATCCATTCAGTCCTGGGCTGCGGGGCATTCAGAAGTGGCTCTGTGGAGACGTCTGCATAGAGGCAGCTGTCAGAACACGCACACTCGATTGTTCACCAAAACATATGCAGACGCGTCCTTAGCCTGTAGATTTGGATGCACAGAGTTCCCTGTGTTCGCAAGAGACAAGGGAATCGCGTCTGTACGCACAGAAGCAATAGCGGACCGTTTCCCTCGGAGTGAACGCGAAAGAGCCGTCTATATACTCGCAGACACGGGAACGTGCCTCAATGCGGTCACAGAGGCAGCAGCTTTTGCACAGGTGCTCTGGTGATTCTGGCACTTTCCAGGCACACTCCTAAAAGTCGCGCACACTGCTGTTCACTCGCTAAACGACCTCTTGGGAAACACGTCTCCGGTCGATGGACCGCTCAGATTGCTTCTCGTGTAACTGTGAACTGTGTCAGCGCAGGGAATCCGTCTCTGTTGAGCAGATGTCAATCCTGCCTCGCTTTTGCTTTGTTGCCTCTACCAAGATGATTTCCCGTTTCTCTCTTCACTGGAGCACGCAGACACAGCCAACGCACATCAAGTGTCAAGAGACACACTCTGCTGAGCTCAACGCTTGTGCAGATGCACATGTGCGACGAAGTCAACACACGTGCTTGTGGAGAGAAAGAAAGGGACTCCCAGGCGTGTGGAGCGACGGGGAGAAAGAGCGGGCGCTGAGGAACACAGTTTCAAACAGACTGTCTCCACACAAACAGGCACCTGTCTGCAGGTATCCTAGATCTTGATTCTTGAACTTGAGGAAACACGCGTCTGAGCAAAACTCCCAAACGCTTCCAGGAAAGACACAGGCTCTCCCACAAGCACACAAGTGTTTGCCCTCAGCTATAGATCAGGGACAAGCTTGTGAAGAGATGCCCTGCTATTCTTTCGCCTTATGGCATCATGTGTTTCGTTTCTCTTGGAGATCGATTGTTAAACGTCTTTCCTCGGGCGACTGTGAAGCATTTGCCAGCGGAGGAGAAGTAGCACGGAGCAGCATTCAGTACTGCCTACGAGTGTCTTTGCTACCCTACTAGCGGAGCTCCAAGAACAGGCACACATCTTCAGGTACCTTCCAAATGTGGATTCCCCTGCAGCCCCGTAGGCGGGCGTGCAGTACGCCAACCATCAACGGACGTTTTTCCCCTCAAGCCTGTCAGGACGTTGCTCGTCCGTCTTTCCCTCAATAGATGGGAGTAGGCGCGCTTGCGGATGTGTGCGTGTGTGTGGCCACGCGTTTGCTTAGGCATCAGTGTGTGAAAAGGTAGGTGCTTTTCTCTAGCTGCGTGTGCGTGCACGTGGTGCTGGGTGCACATCCCTGGGTGCTCGAGGTAAGGTTTCTGCATGGTTTTCGCTGAGGAATCGTGTGTGTGCACATGGACAAAGAGAAGGCGCAGCAACCAGGTTCCAGCGCCGAAGAAGGCAAAAGGCAAGGTTTCCGGCGCTATCTCCTTCTCTCCGCAGACCTAGTCGCGCAAAGCAAGCCGCTAAGCCGGCGACCGGCAAGAGAGCTACAACGAAGCATGCCGAACGGAGAAAATAGCAGCAGCTCATCTGTTCACACCTTGTTTCTGCCATGTGCTTGAACGCCAAGACGTTCGCGCTTCTGTGAGATGAAAGACGTCCTTCTGCATATGTGGTTGCTCACACCGGTGCACTTGTTAGTGTATCCATTCAGTCCTGGGCTGCGGGGCATTCAGAAGTGGCTCTGTGGAGACGTCTGCATAGAGGCAGCTGTCAGAACACGCACACTCGATTGTTCACCAAAACATATGCAGACGCGTCCTTAGCCTGTAGATTTGGATGCACAGAGTTCCCTGTGTTCGCAAGAGACAAGGGAATCGCGTCTGTACGCACAGAAGCAATAGCGGACCGTTTCCCTCGGAGTGAACGCGGAAGAGCCGTCTATGTACTCGGAGACACGGGAACGTGCCTCAATGCGGTCACAGAGGCAGCAGCTTTTGCACAGATGCTCTGGTGATTCTGGCACTTTCCAGGCACACTCCTGAAAGTCGCGCACACTGCTGTTCACTCGCTAAACGACCTCTTGGGAAACACGTCTCCGGTCGATGGACCGCTCAGATTGCTTCTCGTGTAACTGTGAACTGTGTCAGCGCAGGGAATCCGTCTCTGTTGAGCAGATGTCAATCCTGCCTCGCTTTTGCTTTGTTGCTTCTACCAAGATGATTTCCCGTTTCTCTCTTCACTGGAGCAGGCAGACACAGCCAACGCACATCAAGTGTCAAGAGACACACTCTGCTGAGCTCAACGCTTGTGCAGATGCACATGTGCGACGAAGTCAACACACGTGCTTGTGGAGAGAAAGAAAGGGACTCCCAGGCGTGTGGAGCGACGGGGAGAAAGAGCGGGCGCTGAGGAACACAGTTTCAAACAGACTGTCTCCACACAAACAGGCACCTGTCTGCAGGTATCCTAGATCTTGATTCTTGAACTTGAGGAAACACGCGTCTGAGCAAAACTCCCAAACGCTTCCAGGAAAGACACAGGCTCTCCCACAAGCACACAAGTGTTTGCCCTCAGCTATAGATCAGGGACAAGCTTGTGAAGAGATGCCCTGCTATTCTTTCGCCTTATGGCATCATGTGTTTCGTTTCTCTTGGAGATCGATTGTTAAACGTCTTTCCTCGGGCGACTGTGAAGCATTTGCCAGCGGAGGAGAAGTAGCACGGAGCAGCATTCAGTACTGCCTACGAGTGTCTTTGCTACCCTACTAGCGGAGCTCCAAGAACAGGCACACATCTTCAGGTACCTTCCAAATGTGGATTCCCCTGCAGCCCCGTAGGCGGGCGTGCAGTACGCCAACCATCAACGGACGTTTTTCCCCTCAAGCCTGTCAGGACGTTGCTCGTCCGTCTTTCCCTCAATAGATGGGAGTAGGCGCGCTTGCGGATGTGTGCGTGTGTGTGGCCACGCGTTTGCTTAGGCATCAGTGTGTGAAAAGGTAGGTGCTTTTCTCTAGCTGCGTGTGCGTGCACGTGGTGCTGGGTGCACATCCCTGGGTGCTCGAGGTAAGGTTTCTGCATGGTTTTCGCTGAGGAATCGTGTGTGTGCACATGGACAAAGAGAAGGCGCAGCAACCAGGTTCCAGCGCCGAAGAAGGCAAAAGGCAAGGTTTCCGGCGCTATCTCCTTCTCTCCGCAGACCTAGTCGCGCAAAGCAAGCCGCTAAGCCGGCGACCGGCAAGAGAGCTACAACGAAGCATGCCGAACGGAGAAAATAGCAGCAGCTCATCTGTTCACACCTTGTTTCTGCCATGTGCTTGAACGCCAAGACGTTCGCGCTTCTGTGAGATGAAAGACGTCCTTCTGCATATGTGGTTGCTCACACCGGTGCACTTGTTAGTGTATCCATTCAGTCCTGGGCTGCGGGGCATTCAGAAGTGGCTCTGTGGAGACGTCTGCATAGAGGCAGCTGTCAGAACACGCACACTCGATTGTTCACCAAAACATATGCAGACGCGTCCTTAGCCTGTAGATTTGGATGCACAGAGTTCCCTGTGTTCGCAAGAGACAAGGGAATCGCGTCTGTACGCACAGAAGCAATAGCGGACCGTTTCCCTCGGAGTGAACGCGAAAGAGCCGTCTATATACTCGCAGACACGGGAACGTGCCTCAATGCGGTCACAGAGGCAGCAGCTTTTGCACAGGTGCTCTGGTGATTCTGGCACTTTCCAGGCACACTCCTAAAAGTCGCGCACACTGCTGTTCACTCGCTAAACGACCTCTTGGGAAACACGTCTCCGGTCGATGGACCGCTCAGATTGCTTCTCGTGTAACTGTGAACTGTGTCAGCGCAGGGAATCCGTCTCTGTTGAGCAGATGTCAATCCTGCCTCGCTTTTGCTTTGTTGCCTCTACCAAGATGATTTCCCGTTTCTCTCTTCACTGGAGCACGCAGACACAGCCAACGCACATCAAGTGTCAAGAGACACACTCTGCTGAGCTCAACGCTTGTGCAGATGCACATGTGCGACGAAGTCAACACACGTGCTTGTGGAGAGAAAGAAAGGGACTCCCAGGCGTGTGGAGCGACGGGGAGAAAGAGCGGGCGCTGAGGAACACAGTTTCAAACAGACTGTCTCCACACAAACAGGCACCTGTCTGCAGGTATCCTAGATCTTGATTCTTGAACTTGAGGAAACACGCGTCTGAGCAAAACTCCCAAACGCTTCCAGGAAAGACACAGGCTCTCCCACAAGCACACAAGTGTTTGCCCTCAGCTATAGATCAGGGACAAGCTTGTGAAGAGATGCCCTGCTATTCTTTCGCCTTATGGCATCATGTGTTTCGTTTCTCTTGGAGATCGATTGTTAAACGTCTTTCCTCGGGCGACTGTGAAGCATTTGCCAGCGGAGGAGAAGTAGCACGGAGCAGCATTCAGTACTGCCTACGAGTGTCTTTGCTACCCTACTAGCGGAGCTCCAAGAACAGGCACACATCTTCAGGTACCTTCCAAATGTGGATTCCCCTGCAGCCCCGTAGGCGGGCGTGCAGTACGCCAACCATCAACGGACGTTTTTCCCCTCAAGCCTGTCAGGACGTTGCTCGTCCGTCTTTCCCTCAATAGATGGGAGTAGGCGCGCTTGCGGATGTGTGCGTGTGTGTGGCCACGCGTTTGCTTAGGCATCAGTGTGTGAAAAGGTAGGTGCTTTTCTCTAGCTGCGTGTGCGTGCACGTGGTGCTGGGTGCACATCCCTGGGTGCTCGAGGTAAGGTTTCTGCATGGTTTTCGCTGAGGAATCGTGTGTGTGCACATGGACAAAGAGAAGGCGCAGCAACCAGGTTCCAGCGCCGAAGAAGGCAAAAGGCAAGGTTTCCGGCGCTATCTCCTTCTCTCCGCAGACCTAGTCGCGCAAAGCAAGCCGCTAAGCCGGCGACCGGCAAGAGAGCTACAACGAAGCATGCCGAACGGAGAAAATAGCAGCAGCGCATCTGTTCACACCTTGTTTCTGCCATGTGCTTGAACGCCAAGACGTTCGCGCTTCTGTGAGATGAAAGACGTCCTTCTGCATATGTGGTTGCTCACACCGGTGCACTTGTTAGTGTATCCATTCAGTCCTGGGCTGCGGGGCATTCAGAAGTGGCTCTGTGGAGACGTCTGCATAGAGGCAGCTGTCAGAACACGCACGCTCGATTGTTCACCAAAACATATGCAGACGCGTCCTTAGCCTGTAGATTTGGATGCACAGAGTTCCCTGTGTTCGCAAGAGACAAGGGAATCGCGTCTGTACGCACAGAAGCAATAGCGGACCGTTTCCCTCGGAGTGAACGCGGAAGAGCCGTCTATGTACTCGCAGACACGGGAACGTGCCTCAATGCGGTCACAGAGGCAGCAGCTTTTGCACAGGTGCTCTGGTGATTCTGGCACTTTCCAGGCACACTCCTGAAAGTCGCGCACACTGCTGTTCACTCGCTAAACGACCTCTTGGGAAACACGTCTCCGGTCGATGGACCGCTCAGATTGCTTCTCGTGTAACTGTGAACTGTGTCAGCGCAGGGAATCCGTCTCTGTTGAGCAGATGTCAATCCTGCCTCGCTTTTGCTTTGTTGCCTCTACCAAGATGATTTCCCGTTTCTCTCTTCACTGGAGCACGCAGACACAGCCAACGCACATCAAGTGTCAAGAGACACACTCTGCTGAGCTCAACGCTTGTGCAGATGCACATGTGCGACGAAGTCAACACACGTGCTTGTGGAGAGAAAGAAAGGGACTCCCAGGCGTGTGGAGCGACGGGGAGAAAGAGCGGGCGCTGAGGAACACAGTTTCAAACAGACTGTCTCCACACAAACAGGCACCTGTCTGCAGGTATCCTAGATCTTGATTCTTGAACTTGAGGAAACACGCGTCTGAGCAAAACTCCCAAACGCTTCCAGGAAAGACACAGGCTCTCCCACAAGCACACAAGTGTTTGCCCTCAGCTATAGATCAGGGACAAGCTTGTGAAGAGATGCCCTGCTATTCTTTCGCCTTATGGCATCATGTGTTTCGTTTCTCTTGGAGATCGATTGTTAAACGTCTTTCCTCGGGCGACTGTGAAGCATTTGCCAGCGGAGGAGAAGTAGCACGGAGCAGCATTCAGTACTGCCTACGAGTGTCTTTGCTACCCTACTAGCGGAGCTCCAAGAACAGGCACACATCTTCAGGTACCTTCCAAATGTGGATTCCCCTGCAGCCCCGTAGGCGGGCGTGCAGTACGCCAACCATCAACGGACGTTTTTCCCCTCAAGCCTGTCAGGACGTTGCTCGTCCGTCTTTCCCTCAATAGATGGGAGTAGGCGCGCTTGCGGATGTGTGCGTGTGTGTGGCCACGCGTTTGCTTAGGCATCAGTGTGTGAAAAGGTAGGTGCTTTTCTCTAGCTGCGTGTGCGTGCACGTGGTGCTGGGTGCACATCCCTGGGTGCTCGAGGTAAGGTTTCTGCATGGTTTTCGCTGAGGAATCGTGTGTGTGCACATGGACAAAGAGAAGGCGCAGCAACCAGGTTCCAGCGCCGAAGAAGGCAAAAGGCAAGGTTTCCGGCGCTATCTCCTTCTCTCCGCAGACCTAGTCGCGCAAAGCAAGCCGCTAAGCCGGCGACCGGCAAGAGAGCTACAACGAAGCATGCCGAATGGAGAAAATAGCAGCAGCGCATCTGTTCACACCTTGTTTCTGCCATGTGCTTGAACGCCAAGACGTTCGCGCTCTGTGAGATGAAAGACGTCCTTCTGCATATGTGGTTGCTCACACCGGTGCACTTGTTAGTGTATCCATTCAGTCCTGGGCTGCGGGGCATTCAGAAGTGGCTCTGTGGAGACGTCTGCATAGAGGCAGCTGTCAGAACACGCACACTCGATTGTTCACCAAAACATATGCAGACGCGTCCTTAGCCTGTAGATTTGGATGCACAGAGTTCCCTGTGTTCGCAAGAGACAAGGGAATCGCGTCTGTACGCACAGAAGCAATAGCGGACCGTTTCCCTCGGAGTGAACGCGAAAGAGCCGTCTATATACTCGCAGACACGGGAACGTGCCTCAATGCGGTCACAGAGGCAGCAGCTTTTGCACAGATGCTCTGGTGATTCTGGCACTTTCCAGGCACACTCCTGAAAGTCGCGCACACTGCTGTTCACTCGCTAAACGACCTCTTGGGAAACACGTCTCCGGTCGATGGACCGCTCAGATTGCTTCTCGTGTAACTGTGAACTGTGTCAGCGCAGGGAATCCGTCTCTGTTGAGCAGATGTCAATCCTGCCTCGCTTTTGCTTTGTTGCTTCTACCAAGATGATTTCCCGTTTCTCTCTTCACTGGAGCAGGCAGACACAGCCAACGCACATCAAGTGTCAAGAGACACACTCTGCTGAGCTCAACGCTTGTGCAGATGCACATGTGCGACGAAGTCAACACACGTGCTTGTGGAGAGAAAGAAAGGGACTCCCAGGCGTGTGGAGCGACGGGGAGAAAGAGCGGGCGCTGAGGAACACAGTTTCAAACAGACTGTCTCCACACAAACAGGCACCTGTCTGCAGGTATCCTAGATCTTGATTCTTGAACTTGAGGAAACACGCGTCTGAGCAAAACTCCCAAACGCTTCCAGGAAAGACACAGGCTCTCCCACAAGCACACAAGTGTTTGCCCTCAGCTATAGATCAGGGACAAGCTTGTGAAGAGATGCCCTGCTATTCTTTCGCCTTATGGCATCATGTGTTTCGTTTCTCTTGGAGATCGATTGTTAAACGTCTTTCCTCGGGC
This sequence comes from Patagioenas fasciata, assembly GCF_037038585.1. Classification (NCBI taxonomy): domain Eukaryota; kingdom Metazoa; phylum Chordata; class Aves; order Columbiformes; family Columbidae; genus Patagioenas; species Patagioenas fasciata. The sequence continues at coordinate 155,288 of NW_027288777.1, read as the reverse complement.
GACTGTGAAGCATTTGCCAGCGGAGGAGAAGTAGCACGGAGCAGCATTCAGTACTGCCTACGAGTGTCTTTGCTACCCTACTAGCGGAGCTCCAAGAACAGGCACACATCTTCAGGTACCTTCCAAATGTGGATTCCCCTGCAGCCCCGTAGGCGGGCGTGCAGTACGCCAACCATCAACGGACGTTTTTCCCCTCAAGCCTGTCAGGACGTTGCTCGTCCGTCTTTCCCTCAATAGATGGGAGTAGGCGCGCTTGCGGATGTGTGCGTGTGTGTGGCCACGCGTTTGCTTAGGCATCAGTGTGTGAAAAGGTAGGTGCTTTTCTCTAGCTGCGTGTGCGTGCACGTGGTGCTGGGTGCACATCCCTGGGTGCTCGAGGTAAGGTTTCTGCATGGTTTTCGCTGAGGAATCGTGTGTGATTGCACATGGACAAAGAGAAGGCGCAGCAACCAGGTTCCAGCGCCGAAGAAGGCAAAAGGCAAGGTTTCCGGTGCTATCTCCTTCTCTCCGCAGACCTAGTCGCGCAAAGCAAGCCGCTAAGCCGGCGACCGGCAAGAGAGCTACAACGAAGCATGCCGAACGGAGAAAATAGCAGCAGCTCATCTGTTCACACCTTGTTTCTGCCATGTGCTTGAACGCCAAGACGTTCGCGCTTCTGTGAGATGAAAGACGTCCTTCTGCATATGTGGTTGCTCACACCGGTGCACTTGTTAGTGTATCCATTCAGTCCTGGGCTGCGGGGCATTCAGAAATGGCTCTGTGGAGACGTCTGCATAGAGGCAGCTGTCAGAACACGCACACTCGATTGTTCACCAAAACATATGCAGACGCGTCCTTAGCCTGTAGATTTGGATGCACAGAGTTCCCTGTGTTCGCAAGAGACAAGGGAATCGCGTCTGTACGCACAGAAGCAATAGCGGACCGTTTCCCTCGGAGTGAACGCGGAAGAGCCGTCTATGTACTCGGAGACACGGGAACGTGCCTCAATGCGGTCACAGAGGCAGCAGCTTTTGCACAGATGCTCTGGTGATTCTGGCACTTTCCAGGCACACTCCTGAAAGTCGCGCACACTGCTGTTCACTCGCTAAACGACCTCTTGGGAAACACGTCTCCGGTCGATGGACCGCTCAGATTGCTTCTCGTGTAACTGTGAACTGTGTCAGCGCAGGGAATCCGTCTCTGTTGAGCAGATGTCAATCCTGCCTCGCTTTTGCTTTGTTGCTTCTACCAAGATGATTTCCCGTTTCTCTCTTCACTGGAGCAGGCAGACACAGCCAACGCACATCAAGTGTCAAGAGACACACTCTGCTCAGCTCAACGCTTGTGCAGATGCACATGTGCGACGAAGTCAACACACGTGCTTGTGGAGAGAAAGAAAGGGACTCCCAGGCGTGTGGAGCGACGGGGAGAAAGAGCGGGCGCTGAGGAACACAGTTTCAAACAGACTGTCTCCACACAAACAGGCACCTGTCTGCAGGTATCCTAGATCTTGATTCTTGAACTTGAGGAAACACGCGTCTGAGCAAAACTCCCAAACGCTTCCAGGAAAGACACAGGCTCTCCCACAAGCACACAAGTGTTTGCCCTCAGCTATAGATCAGGGACAAGCTTGTGAAGAGATGCCCTGCTATTCTTTCGCCTTATGGCATCATGTGTTTCGTTTCTCTTGGAGATCGATTGTTAAACGTCTTTCCTCGGGCGACTGTGAAGCATTTGCCAGCGGAGGAGAAGTAGCACGGAGCAGCATTCAGTACTGCCTACGAGTGTCTTTGCTACCCTACTAGCGGAGCTCCAAGAACAGGCACACATCTTCAGGTACCTTCCAAATGTGGATTCCCCTGCAGCCCCGTAGGCGGGCGTGCAGTACGCCAACCATCAACGGACGTTTTTCCCCTCAAGCCTGTCAGGACGTTGCTCGTCCGTCTTTCCCTCAATAGATGGGAGTAGGCGCGCTTGCGGATGTGTGCGTGTGTGTGGCCACGCGTTTGCTTAGGCATCAGTGTGTGAAAAGGTAGGTGCTTTTCTCTAGCTGCGTGTGCGTGCACGTGGTGCTGGGTGCACATCCCTGGGTGCTCGAGGTAAGGTTTCTGCATGGTTTTCGCTGAGGAATCGTGTGTGTGCACATGGACAAAGAGAAGGCGCAGCAATCAGGTTCCAGCGCCGAAGAAGGCAAAAGGCAAGGTTTCCGGCGCTATCTCCTTCTCTCCGCAGACCTAGTCGCGCAAAGCAAGCCGCTAAGCCGGCGACCGGCAAGAGAGCTACAACGAAGCATGCCGAACGGAGAAAATAGCAGCAGCTCATCTGTTCACACCTTGTTTCTGCCATGTGCTTGAACGCCAAGACGTTCGCGCTTCTGTGAGATGAAAGACGTCCTTCTGCATATGTGGTTGCTCACACCGGTGCACTTGTTAGTGTATCCATTCAGTCCTGGGCTGCGGGGCATTCAGAAGTGGCTCTGTGGAGACGTCTGCATAGAGGCAGCTGTCAGAACACGCACACTCGATTGTTCACCAAAACATATGCAGACGCGTCCTTAGCCTGTAGATTTGGATGCACAGAGTTCCCTGTGTTCGCAAGAGACAAGGGAATCGCGTCTGTACGCACAGAAGCAATAGCGGACCGTTTCCCTCGGAGTGAACGCGAAAGAGCCGTCTATATACTCGCAGACACGGGAACGTGCCTCAATGCGGTCACAGAGGCAGCAGCTTTTGCACAGGTGCTCTGGTGATTCTGGCACTTTCCAGGCACACTCCTAAAAGTCGCGCACACTGCTGTTCACTCGCTAAACGACCTCTTGGGAAACACGTCTCCGGTCGATGGACCGCTCAGATTGCTTCTCGTGTAACTGTGAACTGTGTCAGCGCAGGGAATCCCTCTCTGTTGAGCAGATGTCAATCCTGCCTCGCTTTTGCTTTGTTGCCTCTACCAAGATGATTTCCCGTTTCTCTCTTCACTGGAGCACGCAGACACAGCCAACGCACATCAAGTGTCAAGAGACACACTCTGCTGAGCTCAACGCTTGTGCAGATGCACATGTGCGACGAAGTCAACACACGTGCTTGTGGAGAGAAAGAAAGGGACTCCCAGGCGTGTGGAGCGACGGGGAGAAAGAGCGGGCGCTGAGGAACACAGTTTCAAACAGACTGTCTCCACACAAACAGGCACCTGTCTGCAGGTATCCTAGATCTTGATTCTTGAACTTGAGGAAACACGCGTCTGAGCAAAACTCCCAAACGCTTCCAGGAAAGACACAGGCTCTCCCACAAGCACACAAGTGTTTGCCCTCAGCTATAGATCAGGGACAAGCTTGTGAAGAGATGCCCTGCTATTCTTTCGCCTTATGGCATCATGTGTTTCGTTTCTCTTGGAGATCGATTGTTAAACGTCTTTCCTCGGGCGACTGTGAAGCATTTGCCAGCGGAGGAGAAGTAGCACGGAGCAGCATTCAGTACTGCCTACGAGTGTCTTTGCTACCCTACTAGCGGAGCTCCAAGAACAGGCACACATCTTCAGGTACCTTCCAAATGTGGATTCCCCTGCAGCCCCGTAGGCGGGCGTGCAGTACGCCAACCATCAACGGACGTTTTTCCCCTCAAGCCTGTCAGGACGTTGCTCGTCCGTCTTTCCCTCAATAGATGGGAGTAGGCGCGCTTGCGGATGTGTGCGTGTGTGTGGCCACGCGTTTGCTTAGGCATCAGTGTGTGAAAAGGTAGGTGCTTTTCTCTAGCTGCGTGTGCGTGCACGTGGTGCTGGGTGCACATCCCTGGGTGCTCGAGGTAAGGTTTCTGCATGGTTTTCGCTGAGGAATCGTGTGTGTGCACATGGACAAAGAGAAGGCGCAGCAACCAGGTTCCAGCGCCGAAGAAGGCAAAAGGCAAGGTTTCCGGCGCTATCTCCTTCTCTCCGCAGACCTAGTCGCGCAAAGCAAGCCGCTAAGCCGGCGACCGGCAAGAGAGCTACAACGAAGCATGCCGAACGGAGAAAATAGCAGCAGCTCATCTGTTCACACCTTGTTTCTGCCATGTGCTTGAACGCCAAGACGTTCGCGCTTCTGTGAGATGAAAGACGTCCTTCTGCATATGTGGTTGCTCACACCGGTGCACTTGTTAGTGTATCCATTCAGTCCTGGGCTGCGGGGCATTCAGAAGTGGCTCTGTGGAGACGTCTGCATAGAGGCAGCTGTCAGAACACGCACACTCGATTGTTCACCAAAACATATGCAGACGCGTCCTTAGCCTGTAGATTTGGATGCACAGAGTTCCCTGTGTTCGCAAGAGACAAGGGAATCGCGTCTGTACGCACAGAAGCAATAGCGGACCGTTTCCCTCGGAGTGAACGCGGAAGAGCCGTCTATGTACTCGGAGACACGGGAACGTGCCTCAATGCGGTCACAGAGGCAGCAGCTTTTGCACAGATGCTCTGGTGATTCTGGCACTTTCCAGGCACACTCCTGAAAGTCGCGCACACTGCTGTTCACTCGCTAAACGACCTCTTGGGAAACACGTCTCCGGTCGATGGACCGCTCAGATTGCTTCTCGTGTAACTGTGAACTGTGTCAGCGCAGGGAATCCGTCTCTGTTGAGCAGATGTCAATCCTGCCTCGCTTTTGCTTTGTTGCTTCTACCAAGATGATTTCCCGTTTCTCTCTTCACTGGAGCAGGCAGACACAGCCAACGCACATCAAGTGTCAAGAGACACACTCTGCTGAGCTCAACGCTTGTGCAGATGCACATGTGCGACGAAGTCAACACACGTGCTTGTGGAGAGAAAGAAAGGGACTCCCAGGCGTGTGGAGCGACGGGGAGAAAGAGCGGGCGCTGAGGAACACAGTTTCAAACAGACTGTCTCCACACAAACAGGCACCTGTCTGCAGGTATCCTAGATCTTGATTCTTGAACTTGAGGAAACACGCGTCTGAGCAAAACTCCCAAACGCTTCCAGGAAAGACACAGGCTCTCCCACAAGCACACAAGTGTTTGCCCTCAGCTATAGATCAGGGACAAGCTTGTGAAGAGATGCCCTGCTATTCTTTCGCCTTATGGCATCATGTGTTTCGTTTCTCTTGGAGATCGATTGTTAAACGTCTTTCCTCGGGCGACTGTGAAGCATTTGCCAGCGGAGGAGAAGTAGCACGGAGCAGCATTCAGTACTGCCTACGAGTGTCTTTGCTACCCTACTAGCGGAGCTCCAAGAACAGGCACACATCTTCAGGTACCTTCCAAATGTGGATTCCCCTGCAGCCCCGTAGGCGGGCGTGCAGTACGCCAACCATCAACGGACGTTTTTCCCCTCAAGCCTGTCAGGACGTTGCTCGTCCGTCTTTCCCTCAATAGATGGGAGTAGGCGCGCTTGCGGATGTGTGCGTGTGTGTGGCCACGCGTTTGCTTAGGCATCAGTGTGTGAAAAGGTAGGTGCTTTTCTCTAGCTGCGTGTGCGTGCACGTGGTGCTGGGTGCACATCCCTGGGTGCTCGAGGTAAGGTTTCTGCATGGTTTTCGCTGAGGAATCGTGTGTGTGCACATGGACAAAGAGAAGGCGCAGCAACCAGGTTCCAGCGCCGAAGAAGGCAAAAGGCAAGGTTTCCGGCGCTATCTCCTTCTCTCCGCAGACCTAGTCGCGCAAAGCAAGCCGCTAAGCCGGCGACCGGCAAGAGAGCTACAACGAAGCATGCCGAACGGAGAAAATAGCAGCAGCTCATCTGTTCACACCTTGTTTCTGCCATGTGCTTGAACGCCAAGACGTTCGCGCTTCTGTGAGATGAAAGACGTCCTTCTGCATATGTGGTTGCTCACACCGGTGCACTTGTTAGTGTATCCATTCAGTCCTGGGCTGCGGGGCATTCAGAAGTGGCTCTGTGGAGACGTCTGCATAGAGGCAGCTGTCAGAACACGCACACTCGATTGTTCACCAAAACATATGCAGACGCGTCCTTAGCCTGTAGATTTGGATGCACAGAGTTCCCTGTGTTCGCAAGAGACAAGGGAATCGCGTCTGTACGCACAGAAGCAATAGCGGACCGTTTCCCTCGGAGTGAACGCGAAAGAGCCGTCTATATACTCGCAGACACGGGAACGTGCCTCAATGCGGTCACAGAGGCAGCAGCTTTTGCACAGGTGCTCTGGTGATTCTGGCACTTTCCAGGCACACTCCTAAAAGTCGCGCACACTGCTGTTCACTCGCTAAACGACCTCTTGGGAAACACGTCTCCGGTCGATGGACCGCTCAGATTGCTTCTCGTGTAACTGTGAACTGTGTCAGCGCAGGGAATCCGTCTCTGTTGAGCAGATGTCAATCCTGCCTCGCTTTTGCTTTGTTGCCTCTACCAAGATGATTTCCCGTTTCTCTCTTCACTGGAGCACGCAGACACAGCCAACGCACATCAAGTGTCAAGAGACACACTCTGCTGAGCTCAACGCTTGTGCAGATGCACATGTGCGACGAAGTCAACACACGTGCTTGTGGAGAGAAAGAAAGGGACTCCCAGGCGTGTGGAGCGACGGGGAGAAAGAGCGGGCGCTGAGGAACACAGTTTCAAACAGACTGTCTCCACACAAACAGGCACCTGTCTGCAGGTATCCTAGATCTTGATTCTTGAACTTGAGGAAACACGCGTCTGAGCAAAACTCCCAAACGCTTCCAGGAAAGACACAGGCTCTCCCACAAGCACACAAGTGTTTGCCCTCAGCTATAGATCAGGGACAAGCTTGTGAAGAGATGCCCTGCTATTCTTTCGCCTTATGGCATCATGTGTTTCGTTTCTCTTGGAGATCGATTGTTAAACGTCTTTCCTCGGGCGACTGTGAAGCATTTGCCAGCGGAGGAGAAGTAGCACGGAGCAGCATTCAGTACTGCCTACGAGTGTCTTTGCTACCCTACTAGCGGAGCTCCAAGAACAGGCACACATCTTCAGGTACCTTCCAAATGTGGATTCCCCTGCAGCCCCGTAGGCGGGCGTGCAGTACGCCAACCATCAACGGACGTTTTTCCCCTCAAGCCTGTCAGGACGTTGCTCGTCCGTCTTTCCCTCAATAGATGGGAGTAGGCGCGCTTGCGGATGTGTGCGTGTGTGTGGCCACGCGTTTGCTTAGGCATCAGTGTGTGAAAAGGTAGGTGCTTTTCTCTAGCTGCGTGTGCGTGCACGTGGTGCTGGGTGCACATCCCTGGGTGCTCGAGGTAAGGTTTCTGCATGGTTTTCGCTGAGGAATCGTGTGTGTGCACATGGACAAAGAGAAGGCGCAGCAACCAGGTTCCAGCGCCGAAGAAGGCAAAAGGCAAGGTTTCCGGCGCTATCTCCTTCTCTCCGCAGACCTAGTCGCGCAAAGCAAGCCGCTAAGCCGGCGACCGGCAAGAGAGCTACAACGAAGCATGCCGAACGGAGAAAATAGCAGCAGCTCATCTGTTCACACCTTGTTTCTGCCATGTGCTTGAACGCCAAGACGTTCGCGCTTCTGTGAGATGAAAGACGTCCTTCTGCATATGTGGTTGCTCACACCGGTGCACTTGTTAGTGTATCCATTCAGTCCTGGGCTGCGGGGCATTCAGAAGTGGCTCTGTGGAGACGTCTGCATAGAGGCAGCTGTCAGAACACGCACACTCGATTGTTCACCAAAACATATGCAGACGCGTCCTTAGCCTGTAGATTTGGATGCACAGAGTTCCCTGTGTTCGCAAGAGACAAGGGAATCGCGTCTGTACGCACAGAAGCAATAGCGGACCGTTTCCCTCGGAGTGAACGCGGAAGAGCCGTCTATGTACTCGGAGACACGGGAACGTGCCTCAATGCGGTCACAGAGGCAGCAGCTTTTGCACAGATGCTCTGGTGATTCTGGCACTTTCCAGGCACACTCCTGAAAGTCGCGCACACTGCTGTTCACTCGCTAAACGACCTCTTGGGAAACACGTCTCCGGTCGATGGACCGCTCAGATTGCTTCTCGTGTAACTGTGAACTGTGTCAGCGCAGGGAATCCGTCTCTGTTGAGCAGATGTCAATCCTGCCTCGCTTTTGCTTTGTTGCTTCTACCAAGATGATTTCCCGTTTCTCTCTTCACTGGAGCAGGCAGACACAGCCAACGCACATCAAGTGTCAAGAGACACACTCTGCTGAGCTCAACGCTTGTGCAGATGCACATGTGCGACGAAGTCAACACACGTGCTTGTGGAGAGAAAGAAAGGGACTCCCAGGCGTGTGGAGCGACGGGGAGAAAGAGCGGGCGCTGAGGAACACAGTTTCAAACAGACTGTCTCCACACAAACAGGCACCTGTCTGCAGGTATCCTAGATCTTGATTCTTGAACTTGAGGAAACACGCGTCTGAGCAAAACTCCCAAACGCTTCCAGGAAAGACACAGGCTCTCCCACAAGCACACAAGTGTTTGCCCTCAGCTATAGATCAGGGACAAGCTTGTGAAGAGATGCCCTGCTATTCTTTCGCCTTATGGCATCATGTGTTTCGTTTCTCTTGGAGATCGATTGTTAAACGTCTTTCCTCGGGCGACTGTGAAGCATTTGCCAGCGGAGGAGAAGTAGCACGGAGCAGCATTCAGTACTGCCTACGAGTGTCTTTGCTACCCTACTAGCGGAGCTCCAAGAACAGGCACACATCTTCAGGTACCTTCCAAATGTGGATTCCCCTGCAGCCCCGTAGGCGGGCGTGCAGTACGCCAACCATCAACGGACGTTTTTCCCCTCAAGCCTGTCAGGACGTTGCTCGTCCGTCTTTCCCTCAATAGATGGGAGTAGGCGCGCTTGCGGATGTGTGCGTGTGTGTGGCCACGCGTTTGCTTAGGCATCAGTGTGTGAAAAGGTAGGTGCTTTTCTCTAGCTGCGTGTGCGTGCACGTGGTGCTGGGTGCACATCCCTGGGTGCTCGAGGTAAGGTTTCTGCATGGTTTTCGCTGAGGAATCGTGTGTGTGCACATGGACAAAGAGAAGGCGCAGCAACCAGGTTCCAGCGCCGAAGAAGGCAAAAGGCAAGGTTTCCGGCGCTATCTCCTTCTCTCCGCAGACCTAGTCGCGCAAAGCAAGCCGCTAAGCCGGCGACCGGCAAGAGAGCTACAACGAAGCATGCCGAACGGAGAAAATAGCAGCAGCTCATCTGTTCACACCTTGTTTCTGCCATGTGCTTGAACGCCAAGACGTTCGCGCTTCTGTGAGATGAAAGACGTCCTTCTGCATATGTGGTTGCTCACACCGGTGCACTTGTTAGTGTATCCATTCAGTCCTGGGCTGCGGGGCATTCAGAAGTGGCTCTGTGGAGACGTCTGCATAGAGGCAGCTGTCAGAACACGCACACTCGATTGTTCACCAAAACATATGCAGACGCGTCCTTAGCCTGTAGATTTGGATGCACAGAGTTCCCTGTGTTCGCAAGAGACAAGGGAATCGCGTCTGTACGCACAGAAGCAATAGCGGACCGTTTCCCTCGGAGTGAACGCGAAAGAGCCGTCTATATACTCGCAGACACGGGAACGTGCCTCAATGCGGTCACAGAGGCAGCAGCTTTTGCACAGGTGCTCTGGTGATTCTGGCACTTTCCAGGCACACTCCTAAAAGTCGCGCACACTGCTGTTCACTCGCTAAACGACCTCTTGGGAAACACGTCTCCGGTCGATGGACCGCTCAGATTGCTTCTCGTGTAACTGTGAACTGTGTCAGCGCAGGGAATCCCTCTCTGTTGAGCAGATGTCAATCCTGCCTCGCTTTTGCTTTGTTGCCTCTACCAAGATGATTTCCCGTTTCTCTCTTCACTGGAGCACGCAGACACAGCCAACGCACATCAAGTGTCAAGAGACACACTCTGCTGAGCTCAACGCTTGTGCAGATGCACATGTGCGACGAAGTCAACACACGTGCTTGTGGAGAGAAAGAAAGGGACTCCCAGGCGTGTGGAGCGACGGGGAGAAAGAGCGGGCGCTGAGGAACACAGTTTCAAACAGACTGTCTCCACACAAACAGGCACCTGTCTGCAGGTATCCTAGATCTTGATTCTTGAACTTGAGGAAACACGCGTCTGAGCAAAACTCCCAAACGCTTCCAGGAAAGACACAGGCTCTCCCACAAGCACACAAGTGTTTGCCCTCAGCTATAGATCAGGGACAAGCCTGTGAAGAGATGCCCTGCTATTCTTTCGCCTTATGGCATCATGTGTTTCGTTCCTCTTGGAGATCGATTGTTAAACGTCTTTCCTAGGGCGACTGTGAAGCATTTGCCAGCGGAGGAGAAGTAGCACGGAGCAGCATTCAGTACTGCCTACGAGTGTCTTTGCTACCCTACTAGCGGAGCTCCAAGAACAGGCACACATCTTCAGGTACCTTCCAAATGTGGATTCCCCTGCAGCCCCGTAGGCGGGCGTGCAGTACGCCAACCGTCAACGGACGTTTTTCCCCTCAAGCCTGCCAGGACGTTGCTCGTCCGTCTTTCCCTCAATAGATGGGAGTAGGCGCGCTTGCGGATGTGTGCGTGTGTGTGGCCACGCGTTTGCTTAGGCATCAGTGTGTGAAAAGGTAGGTGCTTTTCTCTAGCTGCGTGTGCGTGCACGTGGTGCTGGGTGCACATCCCTGGGTGCTCGAGGTAAGGTTTCTGCATGGTTTTCGCTGAGGAATCGTGTGTGTGCACATGGACAAAGAGAAGGCGCAGCAACCAGGTTCCAGCGCCGAAGAAGGCAAAAGGCAAGGTTTCCGGCGCTATCTCCTTCTCTCCGCAGACCTAGTCGCGCAAAGCAAGCCGCTAAGCCGGCGACCGGCAAGAGAGCTACAACGAAGCATGCCGAACGGAGAAAATAGCAGCAGCTCATCTGTTCACACCTTGTTTCTGCCATGTGCTTGAACGCCAAGACGTTCGCGCTTCTGTGAGATGAAAGACGTCCTTCTGCATATGTGGTTGCTCACACCGGTGCACTTGTTAGTGTATCCATTCAGTCCTGGGCTGCGGGGCATTCAGAAGTGGCTCTGTGGAGACGTCTGCATAGAGGCAGCTGTCAGAACACGCACACTCGATTGTTCACCAAAACATATGCAGACGCGTCCTTAGCCTGTAGATTTGGATGCACAGAGTTCCCTGTGTTCGCAAGAGACAAGGGAATCGCGTCTGTACGCACAGAAGCAATAGCGGACCGTTTCCCTCGGAGTGAACGCGGAAGAGCCGTCTATGTACTCGGAGACACGGGAACGTGCCTCAATGCGGTCACAGAGGCAGCAGCTTTTGCACAGATGCTCTGGTGATTCTGGCACTTTCCAGGCACACTCCTGAAAGTCGCGCACACTGCTGTTCACTCGCTAAACGACCTCTTGGGAAACACGTCTCCGGTCGATGGACCGCTCAGATTGCTTCTCGTGTAACTGTGAACTGTGTCAGCGCAGGGAATCCCTCTCTGTTGAGCAGATGTCAATCCTGCCTCGCTTTTGCTTTGTTGCCTCTACCAAGATGATTTCCCGTTTCTCTCTTCACTGGAGCACGCAGACACAGCCAACGCACATCAAGTGTCAAGAGACACACTCTGCTGAGCTCAACGCTTGTGCAGATGCACATGTGCGACGAAGTCAACACACGTGCTTGTGGAGAGAAAGAAAGGGACTCCCAGGCGTGTGGAGCGACGGGGAGAAAGAGCGGGCGCTGAGGAACACAGTTTCAAACAGACTGTCTCCACACAAACAGGCACCTGTCTGCAGGTATCCTAGATCTTGATTCTTGAACTTGAGGAAACACGCGTCTGAGCAAAACTCCCAAACGCTTCCAGGAAAGACACAGGCTCTCCCACAAGCACACAAGTGTTTGCCCTCAGCTATAGATCAGGGACAAGCCTGTGAAGAGATGCCCTGCTATTCTTTCGCCTTATGGCATCATGTGTTTCGTTCCTCTTGGAGATCGATTGTTAAACGTCTTTCCTAGGGCGACTGTGAAGCATTTGCCAGCGGAGGAGAAGTAGCACGGAGCAGCATTCAGTACTGCCTACGAGTGTCTTTGCTACCCTACTAGCGGAGCTCCAAGAACAGGCACACATCTTCAGGTACCTTCCAAATGTGGATTCCCCTGCAGCCCCGTAGGCGGGCGTGCAGTACGCCAACCGTCAACGGACGTTTTTCCCCTCAAGCCTGCCAGGACGTTGCTCGTCCGTCTTTCCCTCAATAGATGGGAGTAGGCGCGCTTGCGGATGTGTGCGTGTGTGTGGCCACGCGTTTGCTTAGGCATCAGTGTGTGAAAAGGTAGGTGCTTTTCTCTAGCTGCGTGTGCGTGCACGTGGTGCTGGGTGCACATCCCTGGGTGCTCGTGGAAAGGTTTCTGCATGGTTTTCGCTGAGGAATCGTGTGTGTGCACATGGACAAAGAGAAGGCGCAGCAACCAGGTTCCAGCGCCGAAGAAGGCAAAAGGCAAGGTTTCCGGCGCTATCTCCTTCTCTCCCCAGAGCTAGTCGCGCAAAACAAGCCGCTAAGCCGGCGACCGGCAAGAGAGCTACAACGAAGCATGCCGAACGGAGAAAATAGCAGCAGCTCATCTGTTCACACCTTGTTTCTGCCATGTGCTTGAACGCCAAGACGTTCGCGCTTCTGTGAGATGAAAGACGTCCTTCTGCATATGTGGTTGCTCACACCGGTGCACTTGTTAGTGTATCCATTCAGTCCTGGGCTGCGGGGCATTCAGAAGTGGCTCTGTGGAGACGTCTGCATAGAGGCAGCTGTCAGAACACGCACACTCGATTGTTCACCAAAACATATGCAGACGCGTCCTTAGCCTGTAGATTTGGATGCACAGAGTTCCCTGTGTTCGCAAGAGACAAGGGAATCGCGTCTGTACGCACAGAAGCAATAGCGGACCGTTTCCCTCGGAGTGAACGCGGAAGAGCCGTCTATGTACTCGGAGACACGGGAACGTGCCTCAATGCGGTCACAGAGGCAGCAGCTTTTGCACAGATGCTCTGGTGATTCTGGCACTTTCCAGGCACACTCCTGAAAGTCGCGCACACTGCTGTTCACTCGCTAAACGACCTCTTGGGAAACACGTCTCCGGTCGATGGACCGCTCAGATTGCTTCTCGTGTAACTGTGAACTGTGTCAGCGCAGGGAATCCCTCTCTGTTGAGCAGATGTCAATCCTGCCTCGCTTTTGCTTTGTTGCCTCTACCAAGATGATTTCCCGTTTCTCTCTTCACTGGAGCACGCAGACACAGCCAACGCACATCAAGTGTCAAGAGACACACTCTGCTGAGCTCAACGCTTGTGCAGATGCACATGTGCGACGAAGTCAACACACCTGCTTGTGGAGAGAAAGAAAGGGACTCCCAGGCGTGTGGAGCGACGGGGAGAAAGAGCGGGCGCTGAGGAACACAGTTTCAAACAGACTGTCTCCACACAAACAGGCACCTGTCTGCAGGTATCCTAGATCTTGATTCTTGAACTTGAGGAAACACGCGTCTGAGCAAAACTCCCAAACGCTTCCAGGAAAGACACAGGCTCTCCCACAAGCACACAAGTGTTTGCCCTCAGCTATAGATCAGGGACAAGCCTGTGAAGAGATGCCCTGCTATTCTTTCGCCTTATGGCATCATGTGTTTCGTTCCTCTTGGAGATCGATTGTTAAACGTCTTTCCTAGGGCGACTGTGAAGCATTTGCCAGCGGAGGAGAAGTAGCACGGAGCAGCATTCAGTACTGCCTACGAGTGTCTTTGCTACCCTACTAGCGGAGCTCCAAGAACAGGCACACATCTTCAGGTACCTTCCAAATGTGGATTCCCCTGCAGCCCCGTAGGCGGGCGTGCAGTACGCCAACCGTCAACGGACGTTTTTCCCCTCAAGCCTGCCAGGACGTTGCTCGTCCGTCTTTCCCTCAATAGATGGGAGTAGGCGCGCTTGCGGATGTGTGCGTGTGTGTGGCCATGCGTTTGCTTAGGCATCAGTGTGTGAAAAGGTAGGTGCTTTTCTCTAGCTGCGTGTGCGTGCACGTGGTGCTGGGTGCACATCCCTGGGTGCTCGAGGTAAGGTTTCTGCATGGTTTTCGCTGAGGAATCGTGTGTGTGCACATGGACAAAGAGAAGGCGCAGCAACCAGGTTCCAGCGCCGAAGAAGGCAAAAGGCAAGGTTTCCGGCGCTATCTCCTTCTCTCCGCAGACCTAGTCGCGCAAAGCAAGCCGCTAAGCCGGCGACCGGCAAGAGAGCTACAACGAAGCATGCCGAACGGAGAAAATAGCAGCAGCTCATCTGTTCACACCTTGTTTCTGCCATGTGCTTGAACGCCAAGACGTTCGCGCTTCTGTGAGATGAAAGACGTCCTTCTGCATATGTGGTTGCTCACACCGGTGCACTTGTTAGTGTATCCATTCAGTCCTGGGCTGCGGGGCATTCAGAAGTGGCTCTGTGGAGACGTCTGCATAGAGGCAGCTGTCAGAACACGCACACTCGATTGTTCACCAAAACATATGCAGACGCGTCCTTAGCCTGTAGATTTGGATGCACAGAGTTCCCTGTGTTCGCAAGAGACAAGGGAATCGCGTCTGTACGCACAGAAGCAATAGCGGACCGTTTCCCTCGGAGTGAACGCGGAAGAGCCGTCTATGTACTCGGAGACACGGGAACGTGCCTCAATGCGGTCACAGAGGCAGCAGCTTTTGCACAGATGCTCTGGTGATTCTGGCACTTTCCAGGCACACTCCTGAAAGTCGCGCACACTGCTGTTCACTCGCTAAACGACCTCTTGGGAAACACGTCTCCGGTCGATGGACCGCTCAGATTGCTTCTCGTGTAACTGTGAACTGTGTCAGCGCAGGGAATCCCTCTCTGTTGAGCAGATGTCAATCCTGCCTCGCTTTTGCTTTGTTGCCTCTACCAAGATGATTTCCCGTTTCTCTCTTCACTGGAGCACGCAGACACAGCCAACGCACATCAAGTGTCAAGAGACACACTCTGCTGAGCTCAACGCTTGTGCAGATGCACATGTGCGACGAAGTCAACACACGTGCTTGTGGAGAGAAAGAAAGGGACTCCCAGGCGTGTGGAGCGACGGGGAGAAAGAGCGGGCGCTGAGGAACACAGTTTCAAACAGACTGTCTCCACACAAACAGGCACCTGTCTGCAGGTATCCTAGATCTTGATTCTTGAACTTGAGGAAACACGCGTCTGAGCAAAACTCCCAAACGCTTCCAGGAAAGACACAGGCTCTCCCACAAGCACACAAGTGTTTGCCCTCAGCTATAGATCAGGGACAAGCCTGTGAAGAGATGCCCTGCTATTCTTTCGCCTTATGGCATCATGTGTTTCGTTCCTCTTGGAGATCGATTGTTAAACGTCTTTCCTAGGGCGACTGTGAAGCATTTGCCAGCGGAGGAGAAGTAGCACGGAGCAGCATTCAGTACTGCCTACGAGTGTCTTTGCTACCCTACTAGCGGAGCTCCAAGAACAGGCACACATCTTCAGGTACCTTCCAAATGTGGATTCCCCTGCAGCCCCGTAGGCGGGCGTGCAGTACGCCAACCGTCAACGGACGTTTTTCCCCTCAAGCCTGCCAGGACGTTGCTCGTCCGTCTTTCCCTCAATAGATGGGAGTAGGCGCGCTTGCGGATGTGTGCGTGTGTGTGGCCACGCGTTTGCTTAGGCATCAGTGTGTGAAAAGGTAGGTGCTTTTCTCTAGCTGCGTGTGCGTGCACGTGGTGCTGGGTGCACATCCCTGGGTGCTCGTGGAAAGGTTTCTGCATGGTTTTCGCTGAGGAATCGTGTGTGTGCACATGGACAAAGAGAAGGCGCAGCAACCAGGTTCCAGCGCCGAAGAAGGCAAAAGGCAAGGTTTCCGGCGCTATCTCCTTCTCTCCCCAGAGCTAGTCGCGCAAAACAAGCCGCTAAGCCGGCGACCGGCAAGAGAGCTACAACGAAGCATGCCGAACGGAGAAAATAGCAGCAGCTCATCTGTTCACACCTTGTTTCTGCCATGTGCTTGAACGCCAAGACGTTCGCGCTTCTGTGAGATGAAAGACGTCCTTCTGCATATGTGGTTGCTCACACCGGTGCACTTGTTAGTGTATCCATTCAGTCCTGGGCTGCGGGGCATTCAGAAGTGGCTCTGTGGAGACGTCTGCATAGAGGCAGCTGTCAGAACACGCACACTCGATTGTTCACCAAAACATATGCAGACGCGTCCTTAGCCTGTAGATTTGGATGCACAGAGTTCCCTGTGTTCGCAAGAGACAAGGGAATCGCGTCTGTACGCACAGAAGCAATAGCGGACCGTTTCCCTCGGAGTGAACGCGGAAGAGCCGTCTATGTACTCGGAGACACGGGAACGTGCCTCAATGCGGTCACAGAGGCAGCAGCTTTTGCACAGATGCTCTGGTGATTCTGGCACTTTCCAGGCACACTCCTGAAAGTCGCGCACACTGCTGTTCACTCGCTAAACGACCTCTTGGGAAACACGTCTCCGGTCGATGGACCGCTCAGATTGCTTCTCGTGTAACTGTGAACTGTGTCAGCGCAGGGAATCCCTCTCTGTTGAGCAGATGTCAATCCTGCCTCGCTTTTGCTTTGTTGCCTCTACCAAGATGATTTCCCGTTTCTCTCTTCACTGGAGCACGCAGACACAGCCAACGCACATCAAGTGTCAAGAGACACACTCTGCTGAGCTCAACGCTTGTGCAGATGCACATGTGCGACGAAGTCAACACACGTGCTTGTGGAGAGAAAGAAAGGGACTCCCAGGCGTGTGGAGCGACGGGGAGAAAGAGCGGGCGCTGAGGAACACAGTTTCAAACAGACTGTCTCCACACAAACAGGCACCTGTCTGCAGGTATCCTAGATCTTGATTCTTGAACTTGAGGAAACACGCGTCTGAGCAAAACTCCCAAACGCTTCCAGGAAAGACACAGGCTCTCCCACAAGCACACAAGTGTTTGCCCTCAGCTATAGATCAGGGACAAGCTTGTGAAGAGATGCCCTGCTATTCTTTCGCCTTATGGCATCATGTGTTTCGTTTCTCTTGGAGATCGATTGTTAAACGTCTTTCCTCGGGCGACTGTGAAGCATTTGCCAGCGGAGGAGAAGTAGCACGGAGCAGCATTCAGTACTGCCTACGAGTGTCTTTGCTACCCTACTAGCGGAGCTCCAAGAACAGGCACACATCTTCAGGTACCTTCCAAATGTGGATTCCCCTGCAGCCCCGTAGGCGGGCGTGCAGTACGCCAACCATCAACGGACGTTTTTCCCCTCAAGCCTGTCAGGACGTTGCTCGTCCGTCTTTCCCTCAATAGATGGGAGTAGGCGCGCTTGCGGATGTGTGCGTGTGTGTGGCCACGCGTTTGCTTAGGCATCAGTGTGTGAAAAGGTAGGTGCTTTTCTCTAGCTGCGTGTGCGTGCACGTGGTGCTGGGTGCACATCCCTGGGTGCTCGTGGAAAGGTTTCTGCATGGTTTTCGCTGAGGAATCGTGTGTGTGCACATGGACAAAGAGAAGGCGCAGCAACCAGGTTCCAGCGCCGAAGAAGGCAAAAGGCAAGGTTTCCGGCGCTATCTCCTTCTCTCCGCAGACCTAGTCGCGCAAAGCAAGCCGCTAAGCCGGCGACCGGCAAGAGAGCTACAACGAAGCATGCCGAACGGAGAAAATAGCAGCAGCTCATCTGTTCACACCTTGTTTCTGCCATGTGCTTGAACGCCAAGACGTTCGCGCTTCTGTGAGATGAAAGACGTCCTTCTGCATATGTGGTTGCTCACACCGGTGCACTTGTTAGTGTATCCATTCAGTCCTGGGCTGCGGGGCATTCAGAAGTGGCTCTGTGGAGACGTCTGCATAGAGGCAGCTGTCAGAACACGCACACTCGATTGTTCACCAAAACATATGCAGACGCGTCCTTAGCCTGTAGATTTGGATGCACAGAGTTCCCTGTGTTCGCAAGAGACAAGGGAATCGCGTCTGTACGCACAGAAGCAATAGCGGACCGTTTCCCTCGGAGTGAACGCGGAAGAGCCGTCTATGTACTCGGAGACACGGGAACGTGCCTCAATGCGGTCACAGAGGCAGCAGCTTTTGCACAGATGCTCTGGTGATTCTGGCACTTTCCAGGCACACTCCTGAAAGTCGCGCACACTGCTGTTCACTCGCTAAACGACCTCTTGGGAAACACGTCTCCGGTCGATGGACCGCTCAGATTGCTTCTCGTGTAACTGTGAACTGTGTCAGCGCAGGGAATCCCTCTCTGTTGAGCAGATGTCAATCCTGCCTCGCTTTTGCTTTGTTGCCTCTACCAAGATGATTTCCCGTTTCTCTCTTCACTGGAGCAGGCAGACACAGCCAACGCACATCAAGTGTCAAGAGACACACTCTGCTGAGCTCAACGCTTGTGCAGATGCACATGTGCGACGAAGTCAACACACGTGCTTGTGGAGAGAAAGAAAGGGACTCCCAGGCGTGTGGAGCGACGGGGAGAAAGAGCGGGCGCTGAGGAACACAGTTTCAAACAGACTGTCTCCACACAAACAGGCACCTGTCTGCAGGTATCCTAGATCTTGATTCTTGAACTTGAGGAAACACGCGTCTGAGCAAAACTCCCAAACGCTTCCAGGAAAGACACAGGCTCTCCCACAAGCACACAAGTGTTTGCCCTCAGCTATAGATCAGGGACAAGCCTGTGAAGAGATGCCCTGCTATTCTTTCGCCTTATGGCATCATGTGTTTCGTTCCTCTTGGAGATCGATTGTTAAACGTCTTTCCTAGGGCGACTGTGAAGCATTTGCCAGCGGAGGAGAAGTAGCACGGAGCAGCATTCAGTACTGCCTACGAGTGTCTTTGCTACCCTACTAGCGGAGCTCCAAGAACAGGCACACATCTTCAGGTACCTTCCAAATGTGGATTCCCCTGCAGCCCCGTAGGCGGGCGTGCAGTACGCCAACCGTCAACGGACGTTTTTCCCCTCAAGCCTGCCAGGACGTTGCTCGTCCGTCTTTCCCTCAATAGATGGGAGTAGGCGCGCTTGCGGATGTGTGCGTGTGTGTGGCCACGCGTTTGCTTAGGCATCAGTGTGTGAAAAGGTAGGTGCTTTTCTCTAGCTGCGTGTGCGTGCACGTGGTGCTGGGTGCACATCCCTGGGTGCTCGAGGTAAGGTTTCTGCATGGTTTTCGCTGAGGAATCGTGTGTGTGCACATGGACAAAGAGAAGGCGCAGCAACCAGGTTCCAGCGCCGAAGAAGGCAAAAGGCAAGGTTTCCGGCGCTATCTCCTTCTCTCCGCAGACCTAGTCGCGCAAAGCAAGCCGCTAAGCCGGCGACCGGCAAGAGAGCTACAACGAAGCATGCCGAACGGAGAAAATAGCAGCAGCTCATCTGTTCACACCTTGTTTCTGCCATGTGCTTGAACGCCAAGACGTTCGCGCTTCTGTGAGATGAAAGACGTCCTTCTGCATATGTGGTTGCTCACACCGGTGCACTTGTTAGTGTATCCATTCAGTCCTGGGCTGCGGGGCATTCAGAAGTGGCTCTGTGGAGACGTCTGCATAGAGGCAGCTGTCAGAACACGCACACTCGATTGTTCACCAAAACATATGCAGACGCGTCCTTAGCCTGTAGATTTGGATGCACAGAGTTCCCTGTGTTCGCAAGAGACAAGGGAATCGCGTCTGTACGCACAGAAGCAATAGCGGACCGTTTCCCTCGGAGTGAACGCGGAAGAGCCGTCTATGTACTCGGAGACACGGGAACGTGCCTCAATGCGGTCACAGAGGCAGCAGCTTTTGCACAGATGCTCTGGTGATTCTGGCACTTTCCAGGCACACTCCTGAAAGTCGCGCACACTGCTGTTCACTCGCTAAACGACCTCTTGGGAAACACGTCTCCGGTCGATGGACCGCTCAGATTGCTTCTCGTGTAACTGTGAACTGTGTCAGCGCAGGGAATCCCTCTCTGTTGAGCAGATGTCAATCCTGCCTCGCTTTTGCTTTGTTGCCTCTACCAAGATGATTTCCCGTTTCTCTCTTCACTGGAGCACGCAGACACAGCCAACGCACATCAAGTGTCAAGAGACACACTCTGCTGAGCTCAACGCTTGTGCAGATGCACATGTGCGACGAAGTCAACACACGTGCTTGTGGAGAGAAAGAAAGGGACTCCCAGGCGTGTGGAGCGACGGGGAGAAAGAGCGGGCGCTGAGGAACACAGTTTCAAACAGACTGTCTCCACACAAACAGGCACCTGTCTGCAGGTATCCTAGATCTTGATTCTTGAACTTGAGGAAACACGCGTCTGAGCAAAACTCCCAAACGCTTCCAGGAAAGACACAGGCTCTCCCACAAGCACACAAGTGTTTGCCCTCAGCTATAGATCAGGGACAAGCCTGTGAAGAGATGCCCTGCTATTCTTTCGCCTTATGGCATCATGTGTTTCGTTCCTCTTGGAGATCGATTGTTAAACGTCTTTCCTAGGGCGACTGTGAAGCATTTGCCAGCGGAGGAGAAGTAGCACGGAGCAGCATTCAGTACTGCCTACGAGTGTCTTTGCTACCCTACTAGCGGAGCTCCAAGAACAGGCACACATCTTCAGGTACCTTCCAAATGTGGATTCCCCTGCAGCCCCGTAGGCGGGCGTGCAGTACGCCAACCGTCAACGGACGTTTTTCCCCTCAAGCCTGCCAGGACGTTGCTCGTCCGTCTTTCCCTCAATAGATGGGAGTAGGCGCGCTTGCGGATGTGTGCGTGTGTGTGGCCACGCGTTTGCTTAGGCATCAGTGTGTGAAAAGGTAGGTGCTTTTCTCTAGCTGCGTGTGCGTGCACGTGGTGCTGGGTGCACATCCCTGGGTGCTCGTGGAAAGGTTTCTGCATGGTTTTCGCTGAGGAATCGTGTGTGTGCACATGGACAAAGAGAAGGCGCAGCAACCAGGTTCCAGCGCCGAAGAAGGCAAAAGGCAAGGTTTCCGGCGCTATCTCCTTCTCTCCCCAGAGCTAGTCGCGCAAAACAAGCCGCTAAGCCGGCGACCGGCAAGAGAGCTACAACGAAGCATGCCGAACGGAGAAAATAGCAGCAGCTCATCTGTTCACACCTTGTTTCTGCCATGTGCTTGAACGCCAAGACGTTCGCGCTTCTGTGAGATGAAAGACGTCCTTCTGCATATGTGGTTGCTCACACCGGTGCACTTGTTAGTGTATCCATTCAGTCCTGGGCTGCGGGGCATTCAGAAGTGGCTCTGTGGAGACGTCTGCATAGAGGCAGCTGTCAGAACACGCACACTCGATTGTTCACCAAAACATATGCAGACGCGTCCTTAGCCTGTAGATTTGGATGCACAGAGTTCCCTGTGTTCGCAAGAGACAAGGGAATCGCGTCTGTACGCACAGAAGCAATAGCGGACCGTTTCCCTCGGAGTGAACGCGGAAGAGCCGTCTATGTACTCGGAGACACGGGAACGTGCCTCAATGCGGTCACAGAGGCAGCAGCTTTTGCACAGATGCTCTGGTGATTCTGGCACTTTCCAGGCACACTCCTGAAAGTCGCGCACACTGCTGTTCACTCGCTAAACGACCTCTTGGGAAACACGTCTCCGGTCGATGGACCGCTCAGATTGCTTCTCGTGTAACTGTGAACTGTGTCAGCGCAGGGAATCCGTCTCTGTTGAGCAGATGTCAATCCTGCCTCGCTTTTGCTTTGTTGCCTCTACCAAGATGATTTCCCGTTTCTCTCTTCACTGGAGCACGCAGACACAGCCAACGCACATCAAGTGTCAAGAGACACACTCTGCTGAGCTCAACGCTTGTGCAGATGCACATGTGCGACGAAGTCAACACACGTGCTTGTGGAGAGAAAGAAAGGGACTCCCAGGCGTGTGGAGCGACGGGGAGAAAGAGCGGGCGCTGAGGAACACAGTTTCAAACAGACTGTCTCCACACAAACAGGCACCTGTCTGCAGGTATCCTAGATCTTGATTCTTGAACTTGAGGAAACACGCGTCTGAGCAAAACTCCCAAACGCTTCCAGGAAAGACACAGGCTCTCCCACAAGCACACAAGTGTTTGCCCTCAGCTATAGATCAGGGACAAGCTTGTGAAGAGATGCCCTGCTATTCTTTCGCCTTATGGCATCATGTGTTTCGTTTCTCTTGGAGATCGATTGTTAAACGTCTTTCCTCGGGCGACTGTGAAGCATTTGCCAGCGGAGGAGAAGTAGCACGGAGCAGCATTCAGTACTGCCTACGAGTGTCTTTGCTACCCTACTAGCGGAGCTCCAAGAACAGGCACACATCTTCAGGTACCTTCCAAATGTGGATTCCCCTGCAGCCCCGTAGGCGGGCGTGCAGTACGCCAACCGTCAACGGACGTTTTTCCCCTCAAGCCTGCCAGGACGTTGCTCGTCCGTCTTTCCCTCAATAGATGGGAGTAGGCGCGCTTGCGGATGTGTGCGTGTGTGTGGCCACGCGTTTGCTTAGGCATCAGTGTGTGAAAAGGTAGGTGCTTTTCTCTAGCTGCGTGTGCGTGCACGTGGTGCTGGGTGCACATCCCTGGGTGCTCGTGGAAAGGTTTCTGCATGGTTTTCGCTGAGGAATCGTGTGTGTGCACATGGACAAAGAGAAGGCGCAGCAACCAGGTTCCAGCGCCGAAGAAGGCAAAAGGCAAGGTTTCCGGCGCTATCTCCTTCTCTCCCCAGAGCTAGTCGCGCAAAACAAGCCGCTAAGCCGGCGACCGGCAAGAGAGCTACAACGAAGCATGCCGAACGGAGAAAATAGCAGCAGCTCATCTGTTCACACCTTGTTTCTGCCATGTGCTTGAACGCCAAGACGTTCGCGCTTCTGTGAGATGAAAGACGTCCTTCTGCATATGTGGTTGCTCACACCGGTGCACTTGTTAGTGTATCCATTCAGTCCTGGGCTGCGGGGCATTCAGAAGTGGCTCTGTGGAGACGTCTGCATAGAGGCAGCTGTCAGAACACGCACACTCGATTGTTCACCAAAACATATGCAGACGCGTCCTTAGCCTGTAGATTTGGATGCACAGAGTTCCCTGTGTTCGCAAGAGACAAGGGAATCGCGTCTGTACGCACAGAAGCAATAGCGGACCGTTTCCCTCGGAGTGAACGCGGAAGAGCCGTCTATGTACTCGGAGACACGGGAACGTGCCTCAATGCGGTCACAGAGGCAGCAGCTTTTGCACAGATGCTCTGGTGATTCTGGCACTTTCCAGGCACACTCCTGAAAGTCGCGCACACTGCTGTTCACTCGCTAAACGACCTCTTGGGAAACACGTCTCCGGTCGATGGACCGCTCAGATTGCTTCTCGTGTAACTGTGAACTGTGTCAGCGCAGGGAATCCCTCTCTGTTGAGCAGATGTCAATCCTGCCTCGCTTTTGCTTTGTTGCCTCTACCAAGATGATTTCCCGTTTCTCTCTTCACTGGAGCACGCAGACACAGCCAACGCACATCAAGTGTCAAGAGACACACTCTGCTGAGCTCAACGCTTGTGCAGATGCACATGTGCGACGAAGTCAACACACGTGCTTGTGGAGAGAAAGAAAGGGACTCCCAGGCGTGTGGAGCGACGGGGAGAAAGAGCGGGCGCTGAGGAACACAGTTTCAAACAGACTGTCTCCACACAAACAGGCACCTGTCTGCAGGTATCCTAGATCTTGATTCTTGAACTTGAGGAAACACGCGTCTGAGCAAAACTCCCAAACGCTTCCAGGAAAGACACAGGCTCTCCCACAAGCACACAAGTGTTTGCCCTCAGCTATAGATCAGGGACAAGCTTGTGAAGAGATGCCCTGCTAT
Organism: Patagioenas fasciata; assembly: GCF_037038585.1. NCBI lineage: Eukaryota > Metazoa > Chordata > Aves > Columbiformes > Columbidae > Patagioenas > Patagioenas fasciata. The sequence continues at coordinate 131,583 of NW_027288777.1, read as the reverse complement.
TCTTTCGCCTTATGGCATCATGTGTTTCGTTTCTCTTGGAGATCGATTGTTAAACGTCTTTCCTCGGGCGACTGTGAAGCATTTGCCAGCGGAGGAGAAGTAGCACGGAGCAGCATTCAGTACTGCCTACGAGTGTCTTTGCTACCCTACTAGCGGAGCTCCAAGAACAGGCACACATCTTCAGGTACCTTCCAAATGTGGATTCCCCTGCAGCCCCGTCGGCGGGCGTGCAGTACGCCAACCGTCAACGGACGTTTTTCCCCTCAAGCCTGTCAGGACGTTGCTCGTCCGTCTTTCCCTCAATAGATGGGAGTAGGCGCGCTTGCGGATGTGTGCGTGTGTGTGGCCACGCGTTTGCTTAGGCATCAGTGTGTGAAAAGGTAGGTGCTTTTCTCTAGCTGCGTGTGCGTGCACGTGGTGCTGGGTGCACATCCCTGGGTGCTCGAGGTAAGGTTTCTGCATGGTTTTCGCTGAGGAATCGTGTGTGTGCACATGGACAAAGAGAAGGCGCAGCAACCAGGTTCCAGCGCCGAAGAAGGCAAAAGGCAAGGTTTCCGGCGCTATCTCCTTCTCTCCGCAGACCTAGTCGCGCAAAGCAAGCCGCTAAGCCGGCGACCGGCAAGAGAGCTACAACGAAGCATGCCGAACGGAGAAAATAGCAGCAGCTCATCTGTTCACACCTTGTTTCTGCCATGTGCTTGAACGCCAAGACGTTCGCGCTTCTGTGAGATGAAAGACGTCCTTCTGCATATGTGGTTGCTCACACCGGTGCACTTGTTAGTGTATCCATTCAGTCCTGGGCTGCGGGGCATTCAGAAGTGGCTCTGTGGAGACGTCTGCATAGAGGCAGCTGTCAGAACACGCACACTCGATTGTTCACCAAAACATATGCAGACGCGTCCTTAGCCGGTAGATTTGGATGCACAGAGTTCCCTGTGTTCGCAAGAGACAAGGGAATCGCGTCTGTACGCACAGAAGCAATAGCGGACCGTTTCCCTCGGAGTGAACGCGAAAGAGCCGTCTATGTACTCGGAGACACGGGAACGTGCCTCAATGCGGTCACAGAGGCAGCAGCTTTTGCACAGGTGCTCTGGTGATTCTGGCACTTTCCAGGCACACTCCTGAAAGTCGCGCACACTGCTGTTCACTCGCTAAACGACCTCTTGGGAAACACGTCTCCGGTCGATGGACCGCTCAGATTGCTTCTCGTGTAACTGTGAACTGTGTCAGCGCAGGGAATCCGTCTCTGTTGAGCAGATGTCAATCCTGCCTCGCTTTTGCTTTGTTGCCTCTACCAAGATGATTTCCCGTTTCTCTCTTCACTGGAGCAGGCAGACACAGCCAACGCACATCAAGTGTCAAGAGACACACTCTGCTGAGCTCAACGCTTGTGCAGATGCACATGTGCGACGAAGTCAACACACGTGCTTGTGGAGAGAAAGAAAGGGACTCCCAGGCGTGTGGAGCGACGGGGAGAAAGAGCGGGCGCTGAGGAACACAGTTTCAAACAGACTGTCTCCACACAAACAGGCACCTGTCTGCAGGTATCCTAGATCTTGATTCTTGAACTTGAGGAAACACGCGTCTGAGCAAAACTCCCAAACGCTTCCAGGAAAGACACAGGCTCTCCCACAAGCACACAAGTGTTTGCCCTCAGCTATAGATCAGGGACAAGCTTGTGAAGAGATGCCCTGCTATTCTTTCGCCTTATGGCATCATGTGTTTCGTTTCTCTTGGAGATCGATTGTTAAACGTCTTTCCTCGGGCGACTGTGAAGCATTTGCCAGCGGAGGAGAAGTAGCACGGAGCAGCATTCAGTACTGCCTACGAGTGTCTTTGCTACCCTACTAGCGGAGCTCCAAGAACAGGCACGCATCTTCAGGTACCTTCCAAATGTGGATTCCCCTGCAGCCCCGTAGGCGGGCGTGCAGTACGCCAACCATCAACGGACGTTTTTCCCCTCAAGCCTGTCAGGACGTTGCTCGTCCGTCTTTCCCTCAATAGATGGGAGTAGGCGCGCTTGCGGATGTGTGCGTGTGTGTGGCCACGCGTTTGCTTAGGCATCAGTGTGTGAAAAGGTAGGTGCTTTTCTCTAGCTGCGTGTGCGTGCACGTGGTGCTGGGTGCACATCCCTGGGTGCTCGAGGTAAGGTTTCTGCATGGTTTTCGCTGAGGAATCGTGTGTGTGCACATGGACAAAGAGAAGGCGCAGCAACCAGGTTCCAGCGCCGAAGAAGGCAAAAGGCAAGGTTTCCGGCGCTATCTCCTTCTCTCCGCAGACCTAGTCGCGCAAAGCAAGCCGCTAAGCCGGCGACCGGCAAGAGAGCTACAACGAAGCATGCCGAACGGAGAAAATAGCAGCAGCTCATCTGTTCACACCTTGTTTCCGCCATGTGCTTGAACGCCAAGACGTTCGCGCTTCTGTGAGATGAAAGACGTCCTTCTGCATATGTGGTTGCTCACACCGGTGCACTTGTTAGTGTATCCATTCAGTCCTGGGCTGCGGGGCATTCAGAAGTGGCTCTGTGGAGACGTCTGCATAGAGGCAGCTGTCAGAACACGCACACTCGATTGTTCACCAAAACATATGCAGACGCGTCCTTAGCCGGTAGATTTGGATGCACAGAGTTCCCTGTGTTCGCAAGAGACAAGGGAATCGCGTCTGTACGCACAGAAGCAATAGCGGACCGTTTCCCTCGGAGTGAACGCGGAAGAGCCGTCTATGTACTCGGAGACACGGGAACGTGCCTCAATGCGGTCACAGAGGCAGCAGCTTTTGCACAGATGCTCTGGTGATTCTGGCACTTTCCACGCACACTCCTGAAAGTCGCGCACACTGCTGTTCACTCGCTAAACGACCTCTTGGGAAACACGTCTCCGGTCGATGGACCGCTCAGATTGCTTCTCGTGTAACTGTGAACTGTGTCAGCGCAGGGAATCCGTCTCTGTTGAGCAGATGTCAATCCTGCCTCGGTTTTGCTTTGTTGCCTCTACCAAGATGATTTCCCGTTTCTCTCTTCACTGGAGCACGCAGACACAGCCAACGCACATCAAGTGTCAAGAGACACACTCTGCTGAGCTCAACGCTTGTGCAGATGCACATGTGCGACGAAGTCAACACACGTGCTTGTGGAGAGAAAGAAAGGGACTCCCAGGCGTGTGGAGCGACGGGGAGAAAGAGCGGGCGCTGAGGAACACAGTTTCAAACAGACTGTCTCCACACAAACAGGCACCTGTCTGCAGGTATCCTAGATCTTGATTCTTGAACTTGAGGAAACACGCGTCTGAGCAAAACTCCCAAACGCTTCCAGGAAAGACACAGGCTCTCCCACAAGCACACAAGTGTTTGCCCTCAGCTATAGATCAGGGACAAGCTTGTGAAGAGATGCCCTGCTATTCTTTCGCCTTATGGCATCATGTGTTTCGTTTCTCTTGGAGATCGATTGTTAAACGTCTTTCCTCGGGCGACTGTGAAGCATTTGCCAGCGGAGGAGAAGTAGCACGGAGCAGCATTCAGTACTGCCTACGAGTGTCTTTGCTACCCTACTAGCGGAGCTCCAAGAACAGGCACACATCTTCAGGTACCTTCCAAATGTGGATTCCCCTGCAGCCCCGTAGGCGGGCGTGCAGTACGCCAACCATCAACGGACGTTTTTCCCCTCAAGCCTGTCAGGACGTTGCTCGTCCGTCTTTCCCTCAATAGATGGGAGTAGGCGCGCTTGCGGATGTGTGCGTGTGTGTGGCCACGCGTTTGCTTAGGCATCAGTGTGTGAAAAGGTAGGTGCTTTTCTCTAGCTGCGTGTGCGTGCACGTGGTGCTGGGTGCACATCCCTGGGTGCTCGTGGAAAGGTTTCTGCATGGTTTTCGCTGAGGAATCGTGTGTGTGCACATGGACAAAGAGAAGGCGCAGCAACCAGGTTCCAGCGCCGAAGAAGGCAAAAGGCAAGGTTTCCGGCGCTATCTCCTTCTCTCCGCAGATCTAGTCGCGCAAAGCAAGCCGCTAAGCCGGCGACCGGCAAGAGAGCTACAACGAAGCATGCCGAACGGAGAAAATAGCAGCAGCTCATCTGTTCACACCTTGTTTCTGCCATGTGCTTGAACGCCAAGACGTTCGCGCTTCTGTGAGATGAAAGACGTCCTTCTGCATATGTGGTTGCTCACACCGGTGCACTTGTTAGTGTATCCATTCAGTCCTGGGCTGCGGGGCATTCAGAAGTGGCTCTGTGGAGACGTCTGCATAGAGGCAGCTGTCAGAACACGCACACTCGATTGTTCACCAAAACATATGCAGACGCGTCCTTAGCCGGTAGATTTGGATGCACAGAGTTCCCTGTGTTCGCAAGAGACAAGGGAATCGCGTCTGTACGCACAGAAGCAATAGCGGACCGTTTCCCTCGGAGTGAACGCGGAAGAGCCGTCTATGTACTCGGAGACACGGGAACGTGCCTCAATGCGGTCACAGAGGCAGCAGCTTTTGCACAGGTGCTCTGGTGATTCTGGCACTTTCCAGGCACACTCCTGAAAGTCGCGCACACTGCTGTTCACTCGCTAAACGACCTCTTGGGAAACACGTCTCCGGTCGATGGACCGCTCAGATTGCTTCTCGTGTAACTGTGAACTGTGTCAGCGCAGGGAATCCCTCTCTGTTGAGCAGATGTCAATCCTGCCTCGCTTTTGCTTTGTTGCCTCTACCAAGATGATTTCCCGTTTCTCTCTTCACTGGAGCAGGCAGACACAGCCAACGCACATCAAGTGTCAAGAGACACACTCTGCTGAGCTCAACGCTTGTGCAGATGCACATGTGCGACGAAGTCAACACACGTGCTTGTGGAGAGAAAGAAAGGGACTCCCAGGCGTGTGGAGCGACGGGGAGAAAGAGCGGGCGCTGAGGAACACAGTTTCAAACAGACTGTCTCCACACAAACAGGCACCTGTCTGCAGGTATCCTAGATCTTGATTCTTGAACTTGAGGAAACACGCGTCTGAGCAAAACTCCCAAACGCTTCCAGGAAAGACACAGGCTCTCCCACAAGCACACAAGTGTTTGCCCTCAGCTATAGATCAGGGACAAGCTTGTGAAGAGATGCCCTGCTATTCTTTCGCCTTATGGCATCATGTGTTTCGTTTCTCTTGGAGATCGATTGTTAAACGTCTTTCCTCGGGCGACTGTGAAGCATTTGCCAGCGGAGGAGAAGTAGCACGGAGCAGCATTCAGTACTGCCTACGAGTGTCTTTGCTACCATACTAGCGGAGCTCCAAGAACAGGCACACATCTTCAGGTACCTTCCAAATGTGGATTCCCCTGCAGCCCCGTAGGCGGGCGTGCAGTACGCCAACCATCAACGGACGTTTTTCCCCTCAAGCCTGTCAGGACGTTGCTCGTCCGTCTTTCCCTCAATAGATGGGAGTAGGCGCGCTTGCGGATGTGTGCGTGTGTGTGGCCACGCGTTTGCTTAGGCATCAGTGTGTGAAAAGGTAGGTGCTTTTCTCTAGCTGCGTGTGCGTGCACGTGGTGCTGGGTGCACATCCCTGGGTGCTCGTGGAAAGGTTTCTGCATGGTTTTCGCTGAGGAATCGTGTGTGTGCACATGGACAAAGAGAAGGCGCAGCAACCAGGTTCCAGCGCCGAAGAAGGCAAAAGGCAAGGTTTCCGGCGCTATCTCCTTCTCTCCGCAGACCTAGTCGCGCAAAGCATGCCGCTAAGCCGGCGACCGGCAAGAGAGCTACAACGAAGCATGCCGAACGGAGAAAATAGCAGCAGCTCATCTGTTCACACCTTGTTTCTGCCATGTGCTTGAACGCCAAGACGTTCGCGCTTCTGTGAGATGAAAGACGTCCTTCTGCATATGTGGTTGCTCACACCGGTGCACTTGTTAGTGTATCCATTCAGTCCTGGGCTGCGGGGCATTCAGAAGTGGCTCTGTGGAGACGTCTGCATAGAGGCAGCTGTCAGAACACGCACACTCGATTGTTCACCAAAACATATGCAGACGCGTCCTTAGCCGGTAGATTTGGATGCACAGAGTTCCCTGTGTTCGCAAGAGACAAGGGAATCGCGTCTGTACGCACAGAAGCAATAGCGGACCGTTTCCCTCGGAGTGAACGCGAAAGAGCCGTCTATGTACTCGCAGACACGGGAACGTGCCTCAATGCGGTCACAGAGGCAGCAGCTTTTGCACAGGTGCTCTGGTGATTCTGGCACTTTCCAGGCACACTCCTGAAAGTCGCGCACACTGCTGTTCACTCGCTAAACGACCTCTTGGGAAACACGTCTCCGGTCGATGGACCGCTCAGATTGCTTCTCGTGTAACTGTGAACTGTGTCAGCGCAGGGAATCCGTCTCTGTTGAGCAGATGTCAATCCTGCCTCGCTTTTGCTTTGTTGCCTCTACCAAGATGATTTCCCGTTTCTCTCTTCACTGGAGCAGGCAGACACAGCCAACGCACATCAAGTGTCAAGAGACACACTCTGCTGAGCTCAACGCTTGTGCAGATGCACATGTGCGACGAAGTCAACACACGTGCTTGTGGAGAGAAAGAAAGGGACTCCCAGGCGTGTGGAGCGACGGGGAGAAAGAGCGGGCGCTGAGGAACACAGTTTCAAACAGACTGTCTCCACACAAACAGGCACCTGTCTGCAGGTATCCTAGATCTTGATTCTTGAACTTGAGGAAACACGCGTCTGAGCAAAACTCCCAAACGCTTCCAGGAAAGACACAGGCTCTCCCACAAGCACACAAGTGTTTGCCCTCAGCTATAGATCAGGGACAAGCTTGTGAAGAGATGCCCTGCTATTCTTTCGCCTTATGGCATCATGTGTTTCGTTTCTCTTGGAGATCGATTGCTAAACGTCTTTCCTCGGGCGACTGTGAAGCATTTGCCAGCGGAGGAGAAGTAGCACGGAGCAGCATTCAGTACTGCCTACGAGTGTCTTTGCTACCCTACTAGCGGAGCTCCAAGAACAGGCACACATCTTCAGGTACCTTCCAAATGTGGATTCCCCTGCAGCCCCGTAGGCGGGCGTGCAGTACGCCAACCATCAACGGACGTTTTTCCCCTCAAGCCTGTCAGGACGTTGCTCGTCCGTCTTTCCCTCAATAGATGGGAGTAGGCGCGCTTGCGGATGTGTGCGTGTGTGTGGCCACGCGTTTGCTTAGGCATCAGTGTGTGAAAAGGTAGGTGCTTTTCTCTAGCTGCGTGTGCGTGCACGTGGTGCTGGGTGCACATCCCTGGGTGCTCGTGGAAAGGTTTCTGCATGGTTTTCGCTGAGGAATCGTGTGTGTGCACATGGACAAAGAGAAGGCGCAGCAACCAGGTTCCAGCGCCGAAGAAGGCAAAAGGCAAGGTTTCCGGCGCTATCTCCTTCTCTCCGAAGACCTAGTCGCGCAAAGCATGCCGCTAAGCCGGCGACCGGCAAGAGAGCTACAACGAAGCATGCCGAACGGAGAAAATAGCAGCAGCTCATCTGTTCACACCTTGTTTCTGCCATGTGCTTGAACGCCAAGACGTTCGCGCTTCTGTGAGATGAAAGACGTCCTTCTGCATATGTGGTTGCTCACACCGGTGCACTTGTTAGTGTATCCATTCAGTCCTGGGCTGCGGGGCATTCAGAAGTGGCTCTGTGGAGACGTCTGCATAGAGGCAGCTGTCAGAACACGCACACTCGATTGTTCACCAAAACATATGCAGACGCGTCCTTAGCCGGTAGATTTGGATGCACAGAGTTCCCTGTGTTCGCAAGAGACAAGGGAATCGCGTCTGTACGCACAGAAGCAATAGCGGACCGTTTCCCTCGGAGTGAACGCGAAAGAGCCGTCTATGTACTCGGAGACACGGGAACGTGCCTCAATGCGGTCACAGAGGCAGCAGCTTTTGCACAGGTGCTCTGGTGATTCTGGCACTTTCCAGGCACACTCCTGAAAGTCGCGCACACTGCTGTTCACTCGCTAAACGACCTCTTGGGAAACACGTCTCCGGTCGATGGACCGCTCAGATTGCTTCTCGTGTAACTGTGAACTGTGTCAGCGCAGGGAATCCGTCTCTGTTGAGCAGATGTCAATCCTGCCTCGCTTTTGCTTTGTTGCCTCTACCAAGATGATTTCCCGTTTCTCTCTTCACTGGAGCAGGCAGACACAGCCAACGCACATCAAGTGTCAAGAGACACACTCTGCTGAGCTCAACGCTTGTGCAGATGCACATGTGCGACGAAGTCAACACACGTGCTTGTGGAGAGAAAGAAAGGGACTCCCAGGCGTGTGGAGCGACGGGGAGAAAGAGCGGGCGCTGAGGAACACAGTTTCAAACAGACTGTCTCCACACAAACAGGCACCTGTCTGCAGGTATCCTAGATCTTGATTCTTGAACTTGAGGAAACACGCGTCTGAGCAAAACTCCCAAACGCTTCCAGGAAAGACACAGGCTCTCCCACAAGCACACAAGTGTTTGCCCTCAGCTATAGATCAGGGACAAGCTTGTGAAGAGATGCCCTGCTATTCTTTCGCCTTATGGCATCATGTGTTTCGTTTCTCTTGGAGATCGATTGCTAAACGTCTTTCCTCGGGCGACTGTGAAGCATTTGCCAGCGGAGGAGAAGTAGCACGGAGCAGCATTCAGTACTGCCTACGAGTGTCTTTGCTACCCTACTAGCGGAGCTCCAAGAACAGGCACACATCTTCAGGTACCTTCCAAATGTGGATTCCCCTGCAGCCCCGTAGGCGGGCGTGCAGTACGCCAACCATCAACGGACGTTTTTCCCCTCAAGCCTGTCAGGACGTTGCTCGTCCGTCTTTCCCTCAATAGATGGGAGTAGGCGCGCTTGCGGATGTGTGCGTGTGTGTGGCCACGCGTTTGCTTAGGCATCAGTGTGTGAAAAGGTAGGTGCTTTTCTCTAGCTGCGTGTGCGTGCACGTGGTGCTGGGTGCACATCCCTGGGTGCTCGTGGAAAGGTTTCTGCATGGTTTTCGCTGAGGAATCGTGTGTGTGCACATGGACAAAGAGAAGGCGCAGCAACCAGGTTCCAGCGCCGAAGAAGGCAAAAGGCAAGGTTTCCGGCGCTATCTCCTTCTCTCCGCAGACCTAGTCGCGCAAAGCAAGCCGCTAAGCCGGCGACCGGCAAGAGAGCTACAACGAAGCATGCCGAACGGAGAAAATAGCAGCAGCTCATCTGTTCACACCTTGTTTCTGCCATGTGCTTGAACGCCAAGACGTTCGCGCTTCTGTGAGATGAAAGACGTCCTTCTGCATATGTGGTTGCTCACACCGGTGCACTTGTTAGTGTATCCATTCAGTCCTGGGCTGCGGGGCATTCAGAAGTGGCTCTGTGGAGACGTCTGCATAGAGGCAGCTGTCAGAACACGCACACTCGATTGTTCACCAAAACATATGCAGACGCGTCCTTAGCCGGTAGATTTGGATGCACAGAGTTCCCTGTGTTCGCAAGAGACAAGGGAATCGCGTCTGTACGCACAGAAGCAATAGCGGACCGTTTCCCTCGGAGTGAACGCGAAAGAGCCGTCTATGTACTCGGAGACACGGGAACGTGCCTCAATGCGGTCACAGAGGCAGCAGCTTTTGCACAGGTGCTCTGGTGATTCTGGCACTTTCCAGGCACACTCCTGAAAGTCGCGCACACTGCTGTTCACTCGCTAAACGACCTCTTGGGAAACACGTCTCCGGTCGATGGACCGCTCAGATTGCTTCTCGTGTAACTGTGAACTGTGTCAGCGCAGGGAATCCGTCTCTGTTGAGCAGATGTCAATCCTGCCTCGCTTTTGCTTTGTTGCCTCTACCAAGATGATTTCCCGTTTCTCTCTTCACTGGAGCAGGCAGACACAGCCAACGCACATCAAGTGTCAAGAGACACACTCTGCTGAGCTCAACGCTTGTGCAGATGCACATGTGCGACGAAGTCAACACACGTGCTTGTGGAGAGAAAGAAAGGGACTCCCAGGCGTGTGGAGCGACGGGGAGAAAGAGCGGGCGCTGAGGAACACAGTTTCAAACAGACTGTCTCCACACAAACAGGCACCTGTCTGCAGGTATCCTAGATCTTGATTCTTGAACTTGAGGAAACACGCGTCTGAGCAAAACTCCCAAAAGCTTCCAGGAAAGACACACGCTCTCCCACAAGCACACAAGTGTTTGCCCTCAGCTATAGATCAGGGACAAGCCTGTGAAGAGATGCCCTGCTATTCTTTCGCCTTATGGCATCATGTGTTTCGTTTCTCTTGGAGATCGATTGCTAAACGTCTTTCCTCGGGCGACTGTGAAGCATTTGCCAGCGGAGGAGAAGTAGCACGGAGCAGCATTCAGTACTGCCTACGAGTGTCTTTGCTACCCTACTAGCGGAGCTCCAAGAACAGGCACACATCTTCAGGTACCTTCCAAATGTGGATTCCCCTGCAGCCCCGTAGGCGGGCGTGCAGTACGCCAACCATCAACGGACGTTTTTCCCCTCAAGCCTGTCAGGACGTTGCTCGTCCGTCTTTCCCTCAATAGATGGGAGTAGGCGCGCTTGCGGATGTGTGCGTGTGTGTGGCCACGCGTTTGCTTAGGCATCAGTGTGTGAAAAGGTAGGTGCTTTTCTCTAGCTGCGTGTGCGTGCACGTGGTGCTGGGTGCACATCCCTGGGTGCTCGTGGAAAGGTTTCTGCATGGTTTTCGCTGAGGAATTGTGTGTGTGCACATGGACAAAGAGGAGGCGCAGCAACCAGGTTCCAGCGCCAAAGAAGGCAAAAGGCAAGGTTTCCGGCGCTATCTCCTTCTCTCCGCAGACCTAGTCGCGCAAAGCAAGCCGCTAAGCCGGCGACCGGCAAGAGAGCTACAACGATGCATGCCGAACGGAGAAAATAGCAGCAGCTCATCTCTTCACACCTTGTTTCTGCCATGTGCTTGAACGCCAAGACGTTCGCGCTTCTGTGAGATGAAAGACGTCCTTCTGCATATGTGGTTGCTCACACCGGTGCACTTGTTAGTGTATCCATTCAGTCCTGGGCTGCGGGGCATTCAGAAGTGGCTCTGTGGAGACGTCTGCATAGAGGCAGCTGTCAGAACACGCACACTCGATTGTTCACCAAAACATATGCAGACGCGTCCTTAGCTGGTAGATTTGGATGCACAGAGTTCCCTGTGTTCGCAAGAGACAAGGGAATCGCGTCTGTACGCACAGAAGCAATAGCGGACCGTTTCCCTCGGAGTGAACGCGGAAGAGCCGTCTATGTACTCGCAGACACGGGAACGTGCCTCAATGCGGTCACAGAGGCAGCAGCTTTTGCACAGGTGCTCTGGTGATTCTGGCACTTTCCAGGCACACTCCTGAAAGTCGCGCACACTGCTGTTCACTCGCTAAACGACCTCTTGGGAAACACGTCTCCGGTCGATGGACCGCTCAGATTGCTTCTCGTGTAACTGTGAACTGTGTCAGCGCAGGGAATCCGTCTCTGTTGAGCAGATGTCAATCCTGCCTCGCTTTTGCTTTGTTGCCTCTACCAAGATGATTTCCCGTTTCTCTCTTCACTGGAGCACGCAGACACAGCCAACGCACATCAAGTGTCAAGAGACACACTCTGCTGAGCTCAACGCTTGTGCAGATGCACATGTGCGACGAAGTCAACACACGTGCTTGTGGAGAGAAAGAAAGGGACTCCCAGGCGTGTGGAGCGACAGGGAGAAAGAGCGGGCACTGAGGAACACAGTTTCAAACAGACTGTCTCCACACAAACAGGCACCTGTCTGCAGGTATCCTAGATCTTGATTCTTGAACTTGAGGAAACACGCGTCTGAGCAAAACTCCCAAACGCTTCCAGGAAAGACACAGGCTCTCCCACAAGCACACAAGTGTTTGCCCTCAGCTATAGATCAGGGACAAGCTTGTGAAGAGATGCCCTGCTATTCTTTCGCCTTATGGCATCATGTGTTTCGTTTCTCTTGGAGATCGATTGCTAAACGTCTTTCCTCGGGCGACTGTGAAGCATTTGCCAGCGGAGGAGAAGTAGCACGGAGCAGCATTCAGTACTGCCTACGAGTGTCTTTGCTACCCTACTAGCGGAGCTCCAAGAACAGGCACACATCTTCAGGTACCTTCCAAATGTGGATTCCCCTGCAGCCCCGTAGGCGGGCGTGCAGTACGCCAACCATCAACGGACGTTTTTCCCCTCAAGCCTGTCAGGACGTTGCTCGTCCGTCTTTCCCTCAATAGATGGGAGTAGGCGCGCTTGCGGATGTGTGCGTGTGTGTGGCCACGCGTTTGCTTAGGCATCAGTGTGTGAAAAGGTAGGTGCTTTTCTCTAGCTGCGTGTGCGTGCACGTGGTGCTGGGTGCACATCCCTGGGTGCTCGTGGAAAGGTTTCTGCATGGTTTTCGCTGAGGAATCGTGTGTGTGCACATGGACAAAGAGAAGGCGCAGCAACCAGGTTCCAGCGCCGAAGAAGGCAAAAGGCAAGGTTTCCGGCGCTATCTCCTTCTCTCCGCAGACCTAGTCGCGCAAAGCAAGCCGCTAAGCCGGCGACCGGCAAGAGAGCTACAACGAAGCATGCCGAACGGAGAAAATAGCAGCAGCTCATCTGTTCACACCTTGTTTCTGCCATGTGCTTGAACGCCAAGACGTTCGCGCTTCTGTGAGATGAAAGACGTCCTTCTGCATATGTGGTTGCTCACACCGGTGCACTTGTTAGTGTATCCATTCAGTCCTGGGCTGCGGGGCATTCAGAAGTGGCTCTGTGGAGACGTCTGCATAGAGGCAGCTGTCAGAACACGCACACTCGATTGTTCACCAAAACATATGCAGACGCGTCCTTAGCCTGTAGATTTGGATGCACAGAGTTCCCTGTGTTCGCAAGAGACAAGGGAATCGCGTCTGTACGCACAGAAGCAATAGCGGACCGTTTCCCTCGGAGTGAACGCGAAAGAGCCGTCTATGTACTCGGAGACACGGGAACGTGCCTCAATGCGGTCACAGATGCAGCAGCTTTTGCACAGATGCTCTGGTGATTCTGGCACTTTCCAGGCACACTCCTGAAAGTCGCGCACACTGCTGTTCACTCGCTAAACGACCTCTTGGGAAACACGTCTCCGGTCGATGGACCGCTCAGATTGCTTCTCGTGTAACTGTGAACTGTGTCAGCGCAGGGAATCCGTCTCTGTTGAGCAGATGTCAATCCTGCCTCGCTTTTGCTTTGTTGCCTCTACCAAGATGATTTCCCGTTTCTCTCTTCACTGGAGCAGGCAGACACAGCCAACGCACATCAAGTGTCAAGAGACACACTCTGCTGAGCTCAACGCTTGTGCAGATGCACATGTGCGACGAAGTCAACACACGTGCTTGTGGAGAGAAAGAAAGGGACTCCCAGGCGTGTGGAGCGACGGGGAGAAAGAGCGGGCGCTGAGGAACACAGTTTCAAACAGACTGTCTCCACACAAACAGGCACCTGTCTGCAGGTATCCTAGATCTTGATTCTTGAACTTGAGGAAACACGCGTCTGAGCAAAACTCCCAAACGCTTCCAGGAAAGACACAGGCTCTCCCACAAGCACACAAGTGTTTGCCCTCAGCTATAGATCAGGGACAAGCTTGTGAAGAGATGCCCTGCTATTCTTTCGCCTTATGGCATCATGTGTTTCGTTTCTCTTGGAGATCGATTGCTAAACGTCTTTCCTCGGGCGACTGTGAAGCATTTGCCAGCGGAGGAGAAGTAGCACGGAGCAGCATTCAGTACTGCCTACGAGTGTCTTTGCTACCCTACTAGCGGAGCTCCAAGAACAGGCACACATCTTCAGGTACCTTCCAAATGTGGATTCCCCTGCAGCCCCGTAGGCGGGCGTGCAGTACGCCAACCATCAACGGACGTTTTTCCCCTCAAGCCTGTCAGGACGTTGCTCGTCCGTCTTTCCCTCAATAGATGGGAGTAGGCGCGCTTGCGGATGTGTGCGTGTGTGTGGCCACGCGTTTGCTTAGGCATCAGTGTGTGAAAAGGTAGGTGCTTTTCTCTAGCTGCGTGTGCGTGCACGTGGTGCTGGGTGCACATCCCTGGGTGCTCGTGGAAAGGTTTCTGCATGGTTTTCGCTGAGGAATCGTGTGTGTGCACATGGACAAAGAGAAGGCGCAGCAACCAGGTTCCAGCGCCGAAGAAGGCAAAAGGCAAGGTTTCCGGCGCTATCTCCTTCTCTCCGCAGACCTAGTCGCGCAAAGCAAGCCGCTAAGCCGGCGACCGGCAAGAGAGCTACAACGAAGCATGCCGAACGGAGAAAATAGCAGCAGCTCATCTGTTCACACCTTGTTTCTGCCATGTGCTTGAACGCCAAGACGTTCGCGCTTCTGTGAGATGAAAGACGTCCTTCTGCATATGTGGTTGCTCACACCGGTGCACTTGTTAGTGTATCCATTCAGTCCTGGGCTGCGGGGCATTCAGAAGTGGCTCTGTGGAGACGTCTGCATAGAGGCAGCTGTCAGAACACGCACACTCGATTGTTCACCAAAACATATGCAGACGCGTCCTTAGCCGGTAGATTTGGATGCACAGAGTTCCCTGTGTTCGCAAGAGACAAGGGAATCGCGTCTGTACGCACAGAAGCAATAGCGGACCGTTTCCCTCGGAGTGAACGCGAAAGAGCCGTCTATGTACTCGGAGACACGGGAACGTGCCTCAATGCGGTCACAGAGGCAGCAGCTTTTGCACAGGTGCTCTGGTGATTCTGGCACTTTCCAGGCACACTCCTGAAAGTCGCGCACACTGCTGTTCACTCGCTAAACGACCTCTTGGGAAACACGTCTCCGGTCGATGGACCGCTCAGATTGCTTCTCGTGTAACTGTGAACTGTGTCAGCGCAGGGAATCCGTCTCTGTTGAGCAGATGTCAATCCTGCCTCGCTTTTGCTTTGTTGCCTCTACCAAGATGATTTCCCGTTTCTCTCTTCACTGGAGCAGGCAGACACAGCCAACGCACATCAAGTGTCAAGAGACACACTCTGCTGAGCTCAACGCTTGTGCAGATGCACATGTGCGACGAAGTCAACACACGTGCTTGTGGAGAGAAAGAAAGGGACTCCCAGGCGTGTGGAGCGACGGGGAGAAAGAGCGGGCGCTGAGGAACACAGTTTCAAACAGACTGTCTCCACACAAACAGGCACCTGTCTGCAGGTATCCTAGATCTTGATTCTTGAACTTGAGGAAACACGCGTCTGAGCAAAACTCCCAAAAGCTTCCAGGAAAGACACACGCTCTCCCACAAGCACACAAGTGTTTGCCCTCAGCTATAGATCAGGGACAAGCTTGTGAAGAGATGCCCTGCTATTCTTTCGCCTTATGGCATCATGTGTTTCGTTTCTCTTGGAGATCGATTGCTAAACGTCTTTCCTCGGGCGACTGTGAAGCATTTGCCAGCGGAGGAGAAGTAGCACGGAGCAGCATTCAGTACTGCCTACGAGTGTCTTTGCTACCCTACTAGCGGAGCTCCAAGAACAGGCACACATCTTCAGGTACCTTCCAAATGTGGATTCCCCTGCAGCCCCGTAGGCGGGCGTGCAGTACGCCAACCATCAACGGACGTTTTTCCCCTCAAGCCTGTCAGGACGTTGCTCGTCCGTCTTTCCCTCAATAGATGGGAGTAGGCGCGCTTGCGGATGTGTGCGTGTGTGTGGCCACGCGTTTGCTTAGGCATCAGTGTGTGAAAAGGTAGGTGCTTTTCTCTAGCTGCGTGTGCGTGCACGTGGTGCTGGGTGCACATCCCTGGGTGCTCGTGGAAAGGTTTCTGCATGGTTTTCGCTGAGGAATTGTGTGTGTGCACATGGACAAAGAGGAGGCGCAGCAACCAGGTTCCAGCGCCAAAGAAGGCAAAAGGCAAGGTTTCCGGCGCTATCTCCTTCTCTCCGCAGACCTAGTCGCGCAAAGCAAGCCGCTAAGCCGGCGACCGGCAAGAGAGCTACAACGATGCATGCCGAACGGAGAAAATAGCAGCAGCTCATCTCTTCACACCTTGTTTCTGCCATGTGCTTGAACGCCAAGACGTTCGCGCTTCTGTGAGATGAAAGACGTCCTTCTGCATATGTGGTTGCTCACACCGGTGCACTTGTTAGTGTATCCATTCAGTCCTGGGCTGCGGGGCATTCAGAAGTGGCTCTGTGGAGACGTCTGCATAGAGGCAGCTGTCAGAACACGCACACTCGATTGTTCACCAAAACATATGCAGACGCGTCCTTAGCTGGTAGATTTGGATGCACAGAGTTCCCTGTGTTCGCAAGAGACAAGGGAATCGCGTCTGTACGCACAGAAGCAATAGCGGACCGTTTCCCTCGGAGTGAACGCGGAAGAGCCGTCTATGTACTCGCAGACACGGGAACGTGCCTCAATGCGGTCACAGAGGCAGCAGCTTTTGCACAGGTGCTCTGGTGATTCTGGCACTTTCCAGGCACACTCCTGAAAGTCGCGCACACTGCTGTTCACTCGCTAAACGACCTCTTGGGAAACACGTCTCCGGTCGATGGACCGCTCAGATTGCTTCTCGTGTAACTGTGAACTGTGTCAGCGCAGGGAATCCGTCTCTGTTGAGCAGATGTCAATCCTGCCTCGCTTTTGCTTTGTTGCCTCTACCAAGATGATTTCCCGTTTCTCTCTTCACTGGAGCACGCAGACACAGCCAACGCACATCAAGTGTCAAGAGACACACTCTGCTGAGCTCAACGCTTGTGCAGATGCACATGTGCGACGAAGTCAACACACGTGCTTGTGGAGAGAAAGAAAGGGACTCCCAGGCGTGTGGAGCGACAGGGAGAAAGAGCGGGCACTGAGGAACACAGTTTCAAACAGACTGTCTCCACACAAACAGGCACCTGTCTGCAGGTATCCTAGATCTTGATTCTTGAACTTGAGGAAACACGCGTCTGAGCAAAACTCCCAAACGCTTCCAGGAAAGACACAGGCTCTCCCACAAGCACACAAGTGTTTGCCCTCAGCTATAGATCAGGGACAAGCTTGTGAAGAGATGCCCTGCTATTCTTTCGCCTTATGGCATCATGTGTTTCGTTTCTCTTGGAGATCGATTGCTAAACGTCTTTCCTCGGGCGACTGTGAAGCATTTGCCAGCGGAGGAGAAGTAGCACGGAGCAGCATTCAGTACTGCCTACGAGTGTCTTTGCTACCCTACTAGCGGAGCTCCAAGAACAGGCACACATCTTCAGGTACCTTCCAAATGTGGATTCCCCTGCAGCCCCGTAGGCGGGCGTGCAGTACGCCAACCATCAACGGACGTTTTTCCCCTCAAGCCTGTCAGGACGTTGCTCGTCCGTCTTTCCCTCAATAGATGGGAGTAGGCGCGCTTGCGGATGTGTGCGTGTGTGTGGCCACGCGTTTGCTTAGGCATCAGTGTGTGAAAAGGTAGGTGCTTTTCTCTAGCTGCGTGTGCGTGCACGTGGTGCTGGGTGCACATCCCTGGGTGCTCGTGGAAAGGTTTCTGCATGGTTTTCGCTGAGGAATCGTGTGTGTGCACATGGACAAAGAGAAGGCGCAGCAACCAGGTTCCAGCGCCGAAGAAGGCAAAAGGCAAGGTTTCCGGCGCTATCTCCTTCTCTCCGCAGACCTAGTCGCGCAAAGCAAGCCGCTAAGCCGGCGACCGGCAAGAGAGCTACAACGAAGCATGCCGAACGGAGAAAATAGCAGCAGCTCATCTGTTCACACCTTGTTTCTGCCATGTGCTTGAACGCCAAGACGTTCGCGCTTCTGTGAGATGAAAGACGTCCTTCTGCATATGTGGTTGCTCACACCGGTGCACTTGTTAGTGTATCCATTCAGTCCTGGGCTGCGGGGCATTCAGAAGTGGCTCTGTGGAGACGTCTGCATAGAGGCAGCTGTCAGAACACGCACACTCGATTGTTCACCAAAACATATGCAGACGCGTCCTTAGCCTGTAGATTTGGATGCACAGAGTTCCCTGTGTTCGCAAGAGACAAGGGAATCGCGTCTGTACGCACAGAAGCAATAGCGGACCGTTTCCCTCGGAGTGAACGCGAAAGAGCCGTCTATGTACTCGGAGACACGGGAACGTGCCTCAATGCGGTCACAGATGCAGCAGCTTTTGCACAGATGCTCTGGTGATTCTGGCACTTTCCAGGCACACTCCTGAAAGTCGCGCACACTGCTGTTCACTCGCTAAACGACCTCTTGG
Source organism: Patagioenas fasciata (assembly GCF_037038585.1). Lineage (NCBI taxonomy): Eukaryota > Metazoa > Chordata > Aves > Columbiformes > Columbidae > Patagioenas > Patagioenas fasciata. Next base: position 113,436 of record NW_027288777.1, on the reverse strand, counting down.
GAAACACGTCTCCGGTCGATGGACCGCTCAGATTGCTTCTCGTGTAACTGTGAACTGTGTCAGCGCAGGGAATCCGTCTCTGTTGAGCAGATGTCAATCCTGCCTCGCTTTTGCTTTGTTGCCTCTACCAAGATGATTTCCCGTTTCTCTCTTCACTGGAGCACGCAGACACAGCCAACGCACATCAAGTGTCAAGAGACACACTCTGCTGAGCTCAACGCTTGTGCAGATGCACATGTGCGACGAAGTCAACACACGTGCTTGTGGAGAGAAAGAAAGGGACTCCCAGGCGTGTGGAGCGACAGGGAGAAAGAGCGGGCACTGAGGAACACAGTTTCAAACAGACTGTCTCCACACAAACAGGCACCTGTCTGCAGGTATCCTAGATCTTGATTCTTGAACTTGAGGAAACACGCGTCTGAGCAAAACTCCCAAACGCTTCCAGGAAAGACACAGGCTCTCCCACAAGCACACAAGTGTTTGCCCTCAGCTATAGATCAGGGACAAGCTTGTGAAGAGATGCCCTGCTATTCTTTCGCCTTATGGCATCATGTGTTTCGTTTCTCTTGGAGATCGATTGCTAAACGTCTTTCCTCGGGCGACTGTGAAGCATTTGCCAGCGGAGGAGAAGTAGCACGGAGCAGCATTCAGTACTGCCTACGAGTGTCTTTGCTACCCTACTAGCGGAGCTCCAAGAACAGGCACACATCTTCAGGTACCTTCCAAATGTGGATTCCCCTGCAGCCCCGTAGGCGGGCGTGCAGTACGCCAACCATCAACGGACGTTTTTCCCCTCAAGCCTGTCAGGACGTTGCTCGTCCGTCTTTCCCTCAATAGATGGGAGTAGGCGCGCTTGCGGATGTGTGCGTGTGTGTGGCCACGCGTTTGCTTAGGCATCAGTGTGTGAAAAGGTAGGTGCTTTTCTCTAGCTGCGTGTGCGTGCACGTGGTGCTGGGTGCACATCCCTGGGTGCTCGTGGAAAGGTTTCTGCATGGTTTTCGCTGAGGAATCGTGTGTGTGCACATGGACAAAGAGAAGGCGCAGCAACCAGGTTCCAGCGCCGAAGAAGGCAAAAGGCAAGGTTTCCGGCGCTATCTCCTTCTCTCCGCAGACCTAGTCGCGCAAAGCAAGCCGCTAAGCCGGCGACCGGCAAGAGAGCTACAACGAAGCATGCCGAACGGAGAAAATAGCAGCAGCTCATCTGTTCACACCTTGTTTCTGCCATGTGCTTGAACGCCAAGACGTTCGCGCTTCTGTGAGATGAAAGACGTCCTTCTGCATATGTGGTTGCTCACACCGGTGCACTTGTTAGTGTATCCATTCAGTCCTGGGCTGCGGGGCATTCAGAAGTGGCTCTGTGGAGACGTCTGCATAGAGGCAGCTGTCAGAACACGCACACTCGATTGTTCACCAAAACATATGCAGACGCGTCCTTAGCCTGTAGATTTGGATGCACAGAGTTCCCTGTGTTCGCAAGAGACAAGGGAATCGCGTCTGTACGCACAGAAGCAATAGCGGACCGTTTCCCTCGGAGTGAACGCGAAAGAGCCGTCTATGTACTCGGAGACACGGGAACGTGCCTCAATGCGGTCACAGATGCAGCAGCTTTTGCACAGATGCTCTGGTGATTCTGGCACTTTCCAGGCACACTCCTGAAAGTCGCGCACACTGCTGTTCACTCGCTAAACGACCTCTTGGGAAACACGTCTCCGGTCGATGGACCGCTCAGATTGCTTCTCGTGTAACTGTGAACTGTGTCAGCGCAGGGAATCCGTCTCTGTTGAGCAGATGTCAATCCTGCCTCGCTTTTGCTTTGTTGCCTCTACCAAGATGATTTCCCGTTTCTCTCTTCACTGGAGCAGGCAGACACAGCCAACGCACATCAAGTGTCAAGAGACACACTCTGCTGAGCTCAACGCTTGTGCAGATGCACATGTGCGACGAAGTCAACACACGTGCTTGTGGAGAGAAAGAAAGGGACTCCCAGGCGTGTGGAGCGACGGGGAGAAAGAGCGGGCGCTGAGGAACACAGTTTCAAACAGACTGTCTCCACACAAACAGGCACCTGTCTGCAGGTATCCTAGATCTTGATTCTTGAACTTGAGGAAACACGCGTCTGAGCAAAACTCCCAAACGCTTCCAGGAAAGACACAGGCTCTCCCACAAGCACACAAGTGTTTGCCCTCAGCTATAGATCAGGGACAAGCTTGTGAAGAGATGCCCTGCTATTCTTTCGCCTTATGGCATCATGTGTTTCGTTTCTCTTGGAGATCGATTGCTAAACGTCTTTCCTCGGGCGACTGTGAAGCATTTGCCAGCGGAGGAGAAGTAGCACGGAGCAGCATTCAGTACTGCCTACGAGTGTCTTTGCTACCCTACTAGCGGAGCTCCAAGAACAGGCACACATCTTCAGGTACCTTCCAAATGTGGATTCCCCTGCAGCCCCGTAGGCGGGCGTGCAGTACGCCAACCATCAACGGACGTTTTTCCCCTCAAGCCTGTCAGGACGTTGCTCGTCCGTCTTTCCCTCAATAGATGGGAGTAGGCGCGCTTGCGGATGTGTGCGTGTGTGTGGCCACGCGTTTGCTTAGGCATCAGTGTGTGAAAAGGTAGGTGCTTTTCTCTAGCTGCGTGTGCGTGCACGTGGTGCTGGGTGCACATCCCTGGGTGCTCGTGGAAAGGTTTCTGCATGGTTTTCGCTGAGGAATCGTGTGTGTGCACATGGACAAAGAGAAGGCGCAGCAACCAGGTTCCAGCGCCGAAGAAGGCAAAAGGCAAGGTTTCCGGCGCTATCTCCTTCTCTCCGCAGACCTAGTCGCGCAAAGCATGCCGCTAAGCCGGCGACCGGCAAGAGAGCTACAACGAAGCATGCCGAACGGAGAAAATAGCAGCAGCTCATCTGTTCACACCTTGTTTCTGCCATGTGCTTGAACGCCAAGACGTTCGCGCTTCTGTGAGATGAAAGACGTCCTTCTGCATATGTGGTTGCTCACACCGGTGCACTTGTTAGTGTATCCATTCAGTCCTGGGCTGCGGGGCATTCAGAAGTGGCTCTGTGGAGACGTCTGCATAGAGGCAGCTGTCAGAACACGCACACTCGATTGTTCACCAAAACATATGCAGACGCGTCCTTAGCCTGTAGATTTGGATGCACAGAGTTCCCTGTGTTCGCAAGAGACAAGGGAATCGCGTCTGTACGCACAGAAGCAATAGCGGACCGTTTCCCTCGGAGTGAACGCGAAAGAGCCGTCTATGTACTCGGAGACACGGGAACGTGCCTCAATGCGGTCACAGATGCAGCAGCTTTTGCACAGATGCTCTGGTGATTCTGGCACTTTCCAGGCACACTCCTGAAAGTCGCGCACACTGCTGTTCACTCGCTAAACGACCTCTTGGGAAACACGTCTCCGGTCGATGGACCGCTCAGATTGCTTCTCGTGTAACTGTGAACTGTGTCAGCGCAGGGAATCCGTCTCTGTTGAGCAGATGTCAATCCTGCCTCGCTTTTGCTTTGTTGCCTCTACCAAGATGATTTCCCGTTTCTCTCTTCACTGGAGCAGGCAGACACAGCCAACGCACATCAAGTGTCAAGAGACACACTCTGCTGAGCTCAACGCTTGTGCAGATGCACATGTGCGACGAAGTCAACACACGTGCTTGTGGAGAGAAAGAAAGGGACTCCCAGGCGTGTGGAGCGACGGGGAGAAAGAGCGGGCGCTGAGGAACACAGTTTCAAACAGACTGTCTCCACACAAACAGGCACCTGTCTGCAGGTATCCTAGATCTTGATTCTTGAACTTGAGGAAACACGCGTCTGAGCAAAACTCCCAAACGCTTCCAGGAAAGACACAGGCTCTCCCACAAGCACACAAGTGTTTGCCCTCAGCTATAGATCAGGGACAAGCTTGTGAAGAGATGCCCTGCTATTCTTTCGCCTTATGGCATCATGTGTTTCGTTTCTCTTGGAGATCGATTGTTAAACGTCTTTCCTCGGGCGACTGTGAAGCATTTGCCAGCGGAGGAGAAGTAGCACGGAGCAGCATTCAGTACTGCCTACGAGTGTCTTTGCTACCCTACTAGCGGAGCTCCAAGAACAGGCACACATCTTCAGGTACCTTCCAAATGTGGATTCCCCTGCAGCCCCGTAGGCGGGCGTGCAGTACGCCAACCATCAACGGACGTTTTTCCCCTCAAGCCTGTCAGGACGTTGCTCGTCCGTCTTTCCCTCAATAGATGGGAGTAGGCGCGCTTGCGGATGTGTGCGTGTGTGTGGTCACGCGTTTGCTTAGGCATCAGTGTGTGAAAAGGTAGGTGCTTTTCTCTAGCTGCGTGTGCGTGCACGTGGTGCTGGGTGCACATCCCTGGGTGCTCGAGGTAAGGTTTCTGCATGGTTTTCGCTGAGGAATCGTGTGTGTGCACATGGACAAAGAGAAGGCGCAGCAACCAGGTTCCAGCGCCGAAGAAGGCAAAAGGCAAGGTTTCCGGCGCTATCTCCTTCTCTCCGCAGACCTAGTCGCGCAAAGCAAGCCGCTAAGCCGGCGACCGGCAAGAGAGCTACAACGAAGCATGCCGAACGGAGAAAATAGCAGCAGCTCATCTGTTCACACCTTGTTTCTGCCATGTGCTTGAACGCCAAGACGTTCGCGCTTCTGTGAGATGAAAGACGTCCTTCTGCATATGTGGTTGCTCACACCGGTGCACTTGTTAGTGTATCCATTCAGTCCTGGGCTGCGGGGCATTCAGAAGTGGCTCTGTGGAGACGTCTGCATAGAGGCAGCTGTCAGAACACGCACACTCGATTGTTCACCAAAACATATGCAGACGCGTCCTTAGCCGGTAGATTTGGATGCACAGAGTTCCCTGTGTTCGCAAGAGACAAGGGAATCGCGTCTGTACGCACAGAAGCAATAGCGGACCGTTTCCCTCGGAGTGAACGCGAAAGAGCCGTCTATGTACTCGCAGACACGCGAACGTGCCTCAATGCGGTCACAGAGGCAGCAGCTTTTGCACAGATGCTCCTGGTGATTCTGGCACTTTCCAGGCACACTCCTGAAAGTCGCGCACACTGCTGTTCACTCGCTAAACGACCTCTTGGGAAACATGTCTCCGGTCGATGGACCGCTCAGATTGCTTCTCGTGTAACTGTGAACTGTGTCAGCGCAGGGAATCCGTCTCTGTTGAGCAGATGTCAATCCTGCCTCGCTTTTGCTTTGTTGCCTCTACCAAGATGATTTCCCGTTTCTCTCTTCACTGGAGCACGCAGACACAGCCAACGCACATCAAGTGTCAAGAGACACACTCTGCTGAGCTCAACGCTTGTGCAGATGCACATGTGCGACGAAGTCAACACACGTGCTTGTGGAGAGAAAGAAAGGGACTCCCAGGCGTGTGGAGCGACGGGGAGAAAGAGCGGGCGCTGAGGAACACAGTTTCAAACAGACTGTCTCCACACAAACAGGCACCTGTCTGCAGGTATCCTAGATCTTGATTCTTGAACTTGAGGAAACACGCATCTGAGCAAAACTCCCAAACGCTTCCAGGAAAGACACAGGCTCTCACACAAGCACACAAGTGTTTGCCCTCAGCTATAGATCAGGGACAAGCTTGTGAAGAGATGCCCTGCTATTCTTTCGCCTTATGGCATCATGTGTTTCGTTTCTCTTGGAGATCGATTGTTAAACGTCTTTCCTCGGGTGACTGTGAAGCATTTGCCAGCGGAGGAGAAGTAGCACGGAGCAGCATTCAGTACTGCCTACGAGTGTCTTTGCTACCCTACTAGCGGAGCTCCAAGAACAGGCACACATCTTCAGGTACCTTCCAAATGTGGATTCCCCTGCAGCCCCGTAGGCGGGCGTGCAGTACGCCAACCATCAACGGACGTTTTTCCCCTCAAGCCTGTCAGGACGTTGCTCGTCCGTCTTTCCCTCAATAGATGGGAGTAGGCGCGCTTGCGGATGTGTGCGTGTGTGTGGTCACGCGTTTGCTTAGGCATCAGTGTGTGAAAAGGTAGGTGCTTTTCTCTAGCTGCGTGTGCGTGCACGTGGTGCTGGGTGCACATCCCTGGGTGCTCGTGGAAAGGTTTCTGCATGGTTTTCGCTGAGGAATCGTGTGTGTGCACATGGACAAAGAGAAGGCGCAGCAACCAGGTTCCAGCGCCGAAGAAGGCAAAAGGCAAGGTTTCCGGTGCTATCTCCTTCTCTCCGCAGACCTAGTCGCGCAAAGCAAGCCGCTAAGCCGGCGACCGGCAAGAGAGCTACAACGAAGCATGCCGAACGGAGAAAATAGCAGCAGCGCATCTGTTCACACCTTGTTTCTGCCATGTGCTTGAACGCCAAGACGTTCGCGCTTCTGTGAGATGAAAGACGTCCTTCTGCATATGTGGTTGCTCACACCGGTGCACTTGTTAGTGTATCCATTCAGTCCTGGGCTGCGGGGCATTCAGAAGTGGCTCTGTGGAGACGTCTGCATAGAGGCAGCTGTCAGAACACGCACACTCGATTGTTCACCAAAACATATGCAGACGCGTCCTTAGCCGGTAGATTTGGATGCACAGAGTTCCCTGTGTTCGCAAGAGACAAGGGAATCGCGTCTGTACGCACAGAAGCAATAGCGGACCGTTTCCCTCGGAGTGAACGCGAAAGAGCCGTCTATGTACTCGGAGACACGGGAACGTGCCTCAATGCGGTCACAGAGGCAGCAGCTTTTGCACAGGTGCTCTGGTGATTCTGGCACTTTCCAGGCACACTCCTGAAAGTCGCGCACACTGCTGTTCACTCGCTAAACGACCTCTTGGGAAACACGTCTCCGGTCGATGGACCGCTCAGATTGCTTCTCGTGTAACTGTGAACTGTGTCAGCGCAGGGAATCCGTCTCTGTTGAGCAGATGTCAATCCTGCCTCGCTTTTGCTTTGTTGCCTCTACCAAGATGATTTCCCGTTTCTCTCTTCACTGGAGCAGGCAGACACAGCCAACGCACATCAAGTGTCAAGAGACACACTCTGCTGAGCTCAACGCTTGTGCAGATGCACATGTGCGACGAAGTCAACACACGTGCTTGTGGAGAGAAAGAAAGGGACTCCCAGGCGTGTGGAGCGACGGGGAGAAAGAGCGGGCGCTGAGGAACACAGTTTCAAACAGACTGTCTCCACACAAACAGGCACCTGTCTGCAGGTATCCTAGATCTTGATTCTTGAACTTGAGGAAACACGCGTCTGAGCAAAACTCCCAAACGCTTCCAGGAAAGACACAGGCTCTCCCACAAGCACACAAGTGTTTGCCCTCAGCTATAGATCAGGGACAAGCTTGTGAAGAGATGCCCTGCTATTCTTTCGCCTTATGGCATCATGTGTTTCGTTTCTCTTGGAGATCGATTGCTAAACGTCTTTCCTCGGGCGACTGTGAAGCATTTGCCAGCGGAGGAGAAGTAGCACGGAGCAGCATTCAGTACTGCCTACGAGTGTCTTTGCTACCCTACTAGCGGAGCTCCAAGAACAGGCACACATCTTCAGGTACCTTCCAAATGTGGATTCCCCTGCAGCCCCGTAGGCGGGCGTGCAGTACGCCAACCATCAACGGACGTTTTTCCCCTCAAGCCTGTCAGGACGTTGCTCGTCCGTCTTTCCCTCAATAGATGGGAGTAGGCGCGCTTGCGGATGTGTGCGTGTGTGTGGTCACGCGTTTGCTTAGGCATCAGTGTGTGAAAAGGTAGGTGCTTTTCTCTAGCTGCGTGTGCGTGCACGTGGTGCTGGGTGCACATCCCTGGGTGCTCGTGGAAAGGTTTCTGCATGGTTTTCGCTGAGGAATCGTGTGTGTGCACATGGACAAAGAGAAGGCGCAGCAACCAGGTTCCAGCGCCGAAGAAGGCAAAAGGCAAGGTTTCCGGCGCTATCTCCTTCTCTCCGCAGACCTAGTCGCGCAAAGCAAGCCGCTAAGCCGGCGACCGGCAAGAGAGCTACAACGAAGCATGCCGAACGGAGAAAATAGCAGCAGCGCATCTGTTCACACCTTGTTTCTGCCATGTGCTTGAACGCCAAGACGTTCGCGCTTCTGTGAGATGAAAGACGTCCTTCTGCATATGTGGTTGCTCACACCGGTGCACTTGTTAGTGTATCCATTCAGTCCTGGGCTGCGGGGCATTCAGAAGTGGCTCTGTGGAGACGTCTGCATAGAGGCAGCTGTCAGAACACGCACACTCGATTGTTCACCAAAACATATGCAGACGCGTCCTTAGCCGGTAGATTTGGATGCACAGAGTTCCCTGTGTTCGCAAGAGACAAGGGAATCGCGTCTGTACGCACAGAAGCAATAGCGGACCGTTTCCCTCGGAGTGAACGCGAAAGAGCCGTCTATGTACTCGGAGACACGGGAACGTGCCTCAATGCGGTCACAGAGGCAGCAGCTTTTGCACAGGTGCTCTGGTGATTCTGGCACTTTCCAGGCACACTCCTGAAAGTCGCGCACACTGCTGTTCACTCGCTAAACGACCTCTTGGGAAACACGTCTCCGGTCGATGGACCGCTCAGATTGCTTCTCGTGTAACTGTGAACTGTGTCAGCGCAGGGAATCCGTCTCTGTTGAGCAGATGTCAATCCTGCCTCGCTTTTGCTTTGTTGCCTCTACCAAGATGATTTCCCGTTTCTCTCTTCACTGGAGCAGGCAGACACAGCCAACGCACATCAAGTGTCAAGAGACACACTCTGCTGAGCTCAACGCTTGTGCAGATGCACATGTGCGACGAAGTCAACACACGTGCTTGTGGAGAGAAAGAAAGGGACTCCCAGGCGTGTGGAGCGACGGGGAGAAAGAGCGGGCGCTGAGGAACACAGTTTCAAACAGACTGTCTCCACACAAACAGGCACCTGTCTGCAGGTATCCTAGATCTTGATTCTTGAACTTGAGGAAACACGCGTCTGAGCAAAACTCCCAAACGCTTCCAGGAAAGACACAGGCTCTCCCACAAGCACACAAGTGTTTGCCCTCAGCTATAGATCAGGGACAAGCTTGTGAAGAGATGCCCTGCTATTCTTTCGCCTTATGGCATCATGTGTTTCGTTTCTCTTGGAGATCGATTGCTAAACGTCTTTCCTCGGGCGACTGTGAAGCATTTGCCAGCGGAGGAGAAGTAGCACGGAGCAGCATTCAGTACTGCCTACGAGTGTCTTTGCTACCCTACTAGCGGAGCTCCAAGAACAGGCACACATCTTCAGGTACCTTCCAAATGTGGATTCCCCTGCAGCCCCGTAGGCGGGCGTGCAGTACGCCAACCATCAACGGACGTTTTTCCCCTCAAGCCTGTCAGGACGTTGCTCGTCCGTCTTTCCCTCAATAGATGGGAGTAGGCGCGCTTGCGGATGTGTGCGTGTGTGTGGTCACGCGTTTGATTAGGCATCAGTGTGTGAAAAGGTAGGTGCTTTTCTCTAGCTGCGTGTGCGTGCACGTGGTGCTGGGTGCACATCCCTGGGTGCTCGTGGAAAGGTTTCTGCATGGTTTTCGCTGAGGAATCGTGTGTGTGCACATGGACAAAGAGAAGGCGCAGCAACCAGGTTCCAGCGCCGAAGAAGGCAAAAGGCAAGGTTTCCGGCGCTATCTCCTTCTCTCCGCAGACCTAGTCGCGCAAAGCAAGCCGCTAAGCCGGCGACCGGCAAGAGAGCTACAACGAAGCATGCCGAACGGAGAAAATAGCAGCAGCGCATCTGTTCACACCTTGTTTCTGCCATGTGCTTGAACGCCAAGACGTTCGCGCTTCTGTGAGATGAAAGACGTCCTTCTGCATATGTGGTTGCTCACACCGGTGCACTTGTTAGTGTATCCATTCAGTCCTGGGCTGCGGGGCATTCAGAAGTGGCTCTGTGGAGACGTCTGCATAGAGGCAGCTGTCAGAACACGCACACTCGATTGTTCACCAAAACATATGCAGACGCGTCCTTAGCCGGTAGATTTGGATGCACAGAGTTCCCTGTGTTCGCAAGAGACAAGGGAATCGCGTCTGTACGCACAGAAGCAATAGCGGACCGTTTCCCTCGGAGTGAACGCGAAAGAGCCGTCTATGTACTCGGAGACACGGGAACGTGCCTCAATGCGGTCACAGAGGCAGCAGCTTTTGCACAGGTGCTCTGGTGATTCTGGCACTTTCCAGGCACACTCCTGAAAGTCGCGCACACTGCTGTTCACTCGCTAAACGACCTCTTGGGAAACACGTCTCCGGTCGATGGACCGCTCAGATTGCTTCTCGTGTAACTGTGAACTGTGTCAGCGCAGGGAATCCGTCTCTGTTGAGCAGATGTCAATCCTGCCTCGCTTTTGCTTTGTTGCCTCTACCAAGATGATTTCCCGTTTCTCTCTTCACTGGAGCAGGCAGACACAGCCAACGCACATCAAGTGTCAAGAGACACACTCTGCTGAGCTCAACGCTTGTGCAGATGCACATGTGCGACGAAGTCAACACACGTGCTTGTGGAGAGAAAGAAAGGGACTCCCAGGCGTGTGGAGCGACGGGGAGAAAGAGCGGGCGCTGAGGAACACAGTTTCAAACAGACTGTCTCCACACAAACAGGCACCTGTCTGCAGGTATCCTAGATCTTGATTCTTGAACTTGAGGAAACACGCGTCTGAGCAAAACTCCCAAACGCTTCCAGGAAAGACACAGGCTCTCCCACAAGCACACAAGTGTTTGCCCTCAGCTATAGATCAGGGACAAGCTTGTGAAGAGATGCCCTGCTATTCTTTCGCCTTATGGCATCATGTGTTTCGTTTCTCTTGGAGATCGATTGCTAAACGTCTTTCCTCGGGCGACTGTGAAGCATTTGCCAGCGGAGGAGAAGTAGCACGGAGCAGCATTCAGTACTGCCTACGAGTGTCTTTGCTACCCTACTAGCGGAGCTCCAAGAACAGGCACACATCTTCAGGTACCTTCCAAATGTGGATTCCCCTGCAGCCCCGTAGGCGGGCGTGCAGTACGCCAACCATCAACGGACGTTTTTCCCCTCAAGCCTGTCAGGACGTTGCTCGTCCGTCTTTCCCTCAATAGATGGGAGTAGGCGCGCTTGCGGATGTGTGCGTGTGTGTGGCCACGCGTTTGCTTAGGCATCAGTGTGTGAAAAGGTAGGTGCTTTTCTCTAGCTGCGTGTGCGTGCACGTGGTGCTGGGTGCACATCCCTGGGTGCTCGTGGAAAGGTTTCTGCATGGTTTTCGCTGAGGAATCGTGTGTGTGCACATGGACAAAGAGAAGGCGCAGCAACCAGGTTCCAGCGCCGAAGAAGGCAAAAGGCAAGGTTTCCGGCGCTATCTCCTTCTCTCCGCAGACCTAGTCGCGCAAAGCATGCCGCTAAGCCGGCGACCGGCAAGAGAGCTACAACGAAGCATGCCGAACGGAGAAAATAGCAGCAGCTCATCTGTTCACACCTTGTTTCTGCCATGTGCTTGAACGCCAAGACGTTCGCGCTTCTGTGAGATGAAAGACGTCCTTCTGCATATGTGGTTGCTCACACCGGTGCACTTGTTAGTGTATCCATTCAGTCCTGGGCTGCGGGGCATTCAGAAGTGGCTCTGTGGAGACGTCTGCATAGAGGCAGCTGTCAGAACACGCACACTCGATTGTTCACCAAAACATATGCAGACGCGTCCTTAGCCTGTAGATTTGGATGCACAGAGTTCCCTGTGTTCGCAAGAGACAAGGGAATCGCGTCTGTACGCACAGAAGCAATAGCGGACCGTTTCCCTCGGAGTGAACGCGAAAGAGCCGTCTATGTACTCGGAGACACGGGAACGTGCCTCAATGCGGTCACAGATGCAGCAGCTTTTGCACAGATGCTCTGGTGATTCTGGCACTTTCCAGGCACACTCCTGAAAGTCGCGCACACTGCTGTTCACTCGCTAAACGACCTCTTGGGAAACACGTCTCCGGTCGATGGACCGCTCAGATTGCTTCTCGTGTAACTGTGAACTGTGTCAGCGCAGGGAATCCGTCTCTGTTGAGCAGATGTCAATCCTGCCTCGCTTTTGCTTTGTTGCCTCTACCAAGATGATTTCCCGTTTCTCTCTTCACTGGAGCAGGCAGACACAGCCAACGCACATCAAGTGTCAAGAGACACACTCTGCTGAGCTCAACGCTTGTGCAGATGCACATGTGCGACGAAGTCAACACACGTGCTTGTGGAGAGAAAGAAAGGGACTCCCAGGCGTGTGGAGCGACGGGGAGAAAGAGCGGGCGCTGAGGAACACAGTTTCAAACAGACTGTCTCCACACAAACAGGCACCTGTCTGCAGGTATCCTAGATCTTGATTCTTGAACTTGAGGAAACACGCGTCTGAGCAAAACTCCCAAACGCTTCCAGGAAAGACACAGGCTCTCCCACAAGCACACAAGTGTTTGCCCTCAGCTATAGATCAGGGACAAGCTTGTGAAGAGATGCCCTGCTATTCTTTCGCCTTATGGCATCATGTGTTTCGTTTCTCTTGGAGATCGATTGTTAAACGTCTTTCCTCGGGCGACTGTGAAGCATTTGCCAGCGGAGGAGAAGTAGCACGGAGCAGCATTCAGTACTGCCTACGAGTGTCTTTGCTACCCTACTAGCGGAGCTCCAAGAACAGGCACACATCTTCAGGTACCTTCCAAATGTGGATTCCCCTGCAGCCCCGTAGGCGGGCGTGCAGTACGCCAACCATCAACGGACGTTTTTCCCCTCAAGCCTGTCAGGACGTTGCTCGTCCGTCTTTCCCTCAATAGATGGGAGTAGGCGCGCTTGCGGATGTGTGCGTGTGTGTGGTCACGCGTTTGCTTAGGCATCAGTGTGTGAAAAGGTAGGTGCTTTTCTCTAGCTGCGTGTGCGTGCACGTGGTGCTGGGTGCACATCCCTGGGTGCTCGAGGTAAGGTTTCTGCATGGTTTTCGCTGAGGAATCGTGTGTGTGCACATGGACAAAGAGAAGGCGCAGCAACCAGGTTCCAGCGCCGAAGAAGGCAAAAGGCAAGGTTTCCGGCGCTATCTCCTTCTCTCCGCAGACCTAGTCGCGCAAAGCAAGCCGCTAAGCCGGCGACCGGCAAGAGAGCTACAACGAAGCATGCCGAACGGAGAAAATAGCAGCAGCTCATCTGTTCACACCTTGTTTCTGCCATGTGCTTGAACGCCAAGACGTTCGCGCTTCTGTGAGATGAAAGACGTCCTTCTGCATATGTGGTTGCTCACACCGGTGCACTTGTTAGTGTATCCATTCAGTCCTGGGCTGCGGGGCATTCAGAAGTGGCTCTGTGGAGACGTCTGCATAGAGGCAGCTGTCAGAACACGCACACTCGATTGTTCACCAAAACATATGCAGACGCGTCCTTAGCCGGTAGATTTGGATGCACAGAGTTCCCTGTGTTCGCAAGAGACAAGGGAATCGCGTCTGTACGCACAGAAGCAATAGCGGACCGTTTCCCTCGGAGTGAACGCGAAAGAGCCGTCTATGTACTCGCAGACACGCGAACGTGCCTCAATGCGGTCACAGAGGCAGCAGCTTTTGCACAGATGCTCCTGGTGATTCTGGCACTTTCCAGGCACACTCCTGAAAGTCGCGCACACTGCTGTTCACTCGCTAAACGACCTCTTGGGAAACACGTCTCCGGTCGATGGACCGCTCAGATTGCTTCTCGTGTAACTGTGAACTGTGTCAGCGCAGGGAATCCGTCTCTGTTGAGCAGATGTCAATCCTGCCTCGCTTTTGCTTTGTTGCCTCTACCAAGATGATTTCCCGTTTCTCTCTTCACTGGAGCAGGCAGACACAGCCAACGCACATCAAGTGTCAAGAGACACACTCTGCTGAGCTCAACGCTTGTGCAGATGCACATGTGCGACGAAGTCAACACACGTGCTTGTGGAGAGAAAGAAAGGGACTCCCAGGCGTGTGGAGCGACGGGGAGAAAGAGCGGGCGCTGAGGAACACAGTTTCAAACAGACTGTCTCCACACAAACAGGCACCTGTCTGCAGGTATCTTAGATCTTGATTCTTGAACTTGAGGAAACACGCGTCTGAGCAAAACTCCCAAACGCTTCCAGGAAAGACACAGGCTCTCCCACAAGCACACAAGTGTTTGCCCTCAGCTATAGATCAGGGACAAGCTTGTGAAGAGATGCCCTGCTATTCTTTCGCCTTATGGCATCATGTGTTTCGTTTCTCTTGGAGATCGATTGCTAAACGTCTTTCCTCGGGCGACTGTGAAGCATTTGCCAGCGGAGGAGAAGTAGCACGGAGCAGCATTCAGTACTGCCTACGAGTGTCTTTGCTACCCTACTAGCGGAGCTCCAAGAACAGGCACACATCTTCAGGTACCTTCCAAATGTGGATTCCCCTGCAGCCCCGTAGGCGGGCGTGCAGTACGCCAACCATCAACGGACGTTTTTCCCCTCAAGCCTGTCAGGACGTTGCTCGTCCGTCTTTCCCTCAATAGATGGGAGTAGGCGCGCTTGCGGATGTGTGCGTGTGTGTGGCCACGCGTTTGCTTAGGCATCAGTGTGTGAAAAGGTAGGTGCTTTTCTCTAGCTGCGTGTGCGTGCACGTGGTGCTGGGTGCACATCCCTGGGTGCTCGTGGAAAGGTTTCTGCATGGTTTTCGCTGAGGAATCGTGTGTGTGCACATGGACAAAGAGAAGGCGCAGCAACCAGGTTCCAGCGCCGAAGAAGGCAAAAGGCAAGGTTTCCGGCGCTATCTCCTTCTCTCCGCAGACCTAGTCGCGCAAAGCATGCCGCTAAGCCGGCGACCGGCAAGAGAGCTACAACGAAGCATGCCGAACGGAGAAAATAGCAGCAGCTCATCTGTTCACACCTTGTTTCTGCCATGTGCTTGAACGCCAAGACGTTCGCGCTTCTGTGAGATGAAAGACGTCCTTCTGCATATGTGGTTGCTCACACCGGTGCACTTGTTAGTGTATCCATTCAGTCCTGGGCTGCGGGGCATTCAGAAGTGGCTCTGTGGAGACGTCTGCATAGAGGCAGCTGTCAGAACACGCACACTCGATTGTTCACCAAAACATATGCAGACGCGTCCTTAGCCGGTAGATTTGGATGCACAGAGTTCCCTGTGTTCGCAAGAGACAAGGGAATCGCGTCTGTACGCACAGAAGCAATAGCGCACCGTTTCCCTCGGAGTGAACGCGAAAGAGCCGTCTATGTACTCGGAGACACGGGAACGTGCCTCAATGCGGTCACAGATGCAGCAGCTTTTGCACAGATGCTCTGGTGATTCTGGCACTTTCCAGGCACACTCCTGAAAGTCGCGCACACTGCTGTTCACTCGCTAAACGACCTCTTGGGAAACACGTCTCCGGTCGATGGACCGCTCAGATTGCTTCTCGTGTAACTGTGAACTGTGTCAGCGCAGGGAATCCGTCTCTGTTGAGCAGATGTCAATCCTGCCTCGCTTTTGCTTTGTTGCCTCTACCAAGATGATTTCCCGTTTCTCTCTTCACTGGAGCACACAGACACAGCCAACGCACATCAAGTGTCAAGAGACACACTCTGCTGAGCTCAACGCTTGTGCAGATGCACATGTGCGACGAAGTCAACACACGTGCTTGTGGAGAGAAAGAAAGGGACTCCCAGGCGTGTGGAGCGACGGGGAGAAAGAGCGGGCGCTGAGGAACACAGTTTCAAACAGACTGTCTCCACACAAACAGGCACCTGTCTGCAGGTATCCTAGATCTTGATTCTTGAACTTGAGGAAACACGCGTCTGAGCAAAACTCCCAAACGCTTCCAGGAAAGACACACGCTCTCCCACAAGCACACAAGTGTTTGCCCTCAGCTATAGATCAGGGACAAGCTTGTGAAGAGATGCCCTGCTATTCTTTCGCCTTATGGCATCATGTGTTTCGTTTCTCTTGGAGATCGATTGTTAAACGTCTTTCCTCGGGCGACTGTGAAGCATTTGCCAGCGGAGGAGAAGTAGCACGGAGCAGCATTCAGTACTGCCTACGAGTGTCTTTGCTACCCTACTAGCGGAGCTCCAAGAACAGGCACACATCTTCAGGTACCTTCCAAATGTGGATTCCCCTGCAGCCCCGTAGGCGGGCGTGCAGTACGCCAACCATCAACGGACGTTTTTCCCCTCAAGCCTGTCAGGACGTTGCTCGTCCGTCTTTCCCTCAATAGATGGGAGTAGGCGCGCTTGCGGATGTGTGCGTGTGTGTGGCCACGCGTTTGCTTAGGCATCAGTGTGTGAAAAGGTAGGTGCTTTTCTCTAGCTGCGTGTGCGTGCACGTGGTGCTGGGTGCACATCCCTGGGTGCTCGTGGAAAGGTTTCTGCATGGTTTTCGCTGAGGAATTGTGTGTGTGCACATGGACAAAGAGGAGGCGCAGCAACCAGGTTCCAGCGCCAAAGAAGGCAAAAGGCAAGGTTTCCGGCGCTATCTCCTTCTCTCCGCAGACCTAGTCGCGCAAAGCAAGCCGCTAAGCCGGCGACCGGCAAGAGAGCTACAACGATGCATGCCGAACGGAGAAAATAGCAGCAGCTCATCTGTTCACACCTTGTTTCTGCCATGTGCTTGAACGCCAAGACGTTCGCGCTTCTGTGAGATGAAAGACGTCCTTCTGCATATGTGGTTGCTCACACCGGTGCACTTGTTAGTGTATCCATTCAGTCCTGGGCTGCGGGGCATTCAGAAGTGGCTCTGTGGAGACGTCTGCATAGAGGCAGCTGTCAGAACACGCACACTCGATTGTTCACCAAAACATATGCAGACGCGTCCTTAGCCGGTAGATTTGGATGCACAGAGTTCCCTGTGTTCGCAAGAGACAAGGGAATCGCGTCTGTACGCACAGAAGCAATAGCGGACCGTTTCCCTCGGAGTGAACGCGGAAGAGCCGTCTATGTACTCGCAGACACGGGAACGTGCCTCAATGCGGTCACAGAGGCAGCAGCTTTTGCACAGGTGCTCTGGTGATTCTGGCACTTTCCAGGCACACTCCTGAAAGTCGCGCACACTGCTGTTCACTCGCTAAACGACCTCTTGGGAAACACGTCTCCGGTCGACGGACCGCTCAGATTGCTTCTCGTGTAACTGTGAACTGTGTCAGCGCAGGGAATCCGTCTCTGTTGAGCAGATGTCAATCCTGCCTCGCTTTTGCTTTGTTGCCTCTACCAAGATGATTTCCCGTTTCTCTCTTCACTGGAGCACGCAGACACAGCCAACGCACATCAAGTGTCAAGAGACACACTCTGCTGAGCTCAACGCTTGTGCAGATGCACATGTGCGACGAAGTCAACACACGTGCTTGTGGAGAGAAAGAAAGGGACTCCCAGGCGTGTGGAGCGACGGGGAGAAAGAGCGGGCGCTGAGGAACACAGTTTCAAACAGACTGTCTCCACACAAACAGGCACCTGTCTGCAGGTATCCTAGATCTTGATTCTTGAACTTGAGGAAACACGCGTCTGAGCAAAACTCCCAAACGCTTCCAGGAAAGACACACGCTCTCCCACAAGCACACAAGTGTTTGCCCTCAGCTATAGATCAGGGACAAGCTTGTGAAGAGATGCCCTGCTATTCTTTCGCCTTATGGCATCATGTGTTTCGTTTCTCTTGGAGATCGATTGCTAAACGTCTTTCCTCGGGCGACTGTGAAGCATTTGCCAGCGGAGGAGAAGTAGCACGGAGCAGCATTCAGTACTGCCTACGAGTGTCTTTGCTACCCTACTAGCGGAGCTCCAAGAACAGGCACACATCTTCAGGTACCTTCCAAATGTGGATTCCCCTGCAGCCCCGTAGGCGGGCGTGCAGTACGCCAACCATCAACGGACGTTTTTCCCCTCAAGCCTGTCAGGACGTTGCTCGTCCGTCTTTCCCTCAATAGATGGGAGTAGGCGCGCTTGCGGATGTGTGCGTGTGTGTGGCCACGCGTTTGCTTAGGCATCAGTGTGTGAAAAGGTAGGTGCTTTTCTCTAGCTGCGTGTGCGTGCACGTGGTGCTGGGTGCACATCCCTGGGTGCTCGTGGAAAGGTTTCTGCATGGTTTTCGCTGAGGAATTGTGTGTGTGCACATGGACAAAGAGGAGGCGCAGCAACCAGGTTCCAGCGCCAAAGAAGGCAAAAGGCAAGGTTTCCGGCGCTATCTCCTTCTCTCCGCAGACCTAGTCGCGCAAAGCAAGCCGCTAAGCCGGCGACCGGCAAGAGAGCTACAACGATGCATGCCGAACGGAGAAAATAGCAGCAGCTCATCTCTTCACACCTTGTTTCTGCCATGTGCTTGAACGCCAAGACGTTCGCGCTTCTGTGAGATGAAAGACGTCCTTCTGCATATGTGGTTGCTCACACCGGTGCACTTGTTAGTGTATCCATTCAGTCCTGGGCTGCGGGGCATTCAGAAGTGGCTCTGTGGAGACGTCTGCATAGAGGCAGCTGTCAGAACACGCACACTCGATTGTTCACCAAAACATATGCAGACGCGTCCTTAGCCGGTAGATTTGGATGCACAGAGTTCCCTGTGTTCGCAAGAGACAAGGGAATCGCGTCTGTACGCACAGAAGCAATAGCGGACCGTTTCCCTCGGAGTGAACGCGGAAGAGCCGTCTATGTACTCGCAGACACGGGAACGTGCCTCAATGCGGTCACAGAGGCAGCAGCTTTTGCACAGGTGCTCTGGTGATTCTGGCACTTTCCAGGCACACTCCTGAAAGTCGCGCACACTGCTGTTCACTCGCTAAACGACCTCTTGGGAAACACGTCTCCGGTCGATGGACCGCTCAGATTGCTTCTCGTGTAACTGTGAACTGTGTCAGCGCAGGGAATCCGTCTCTGTTGAGCAGATGTCAATCCTGCCTCGCTTTTGCTTTGTTGCCTCTACCAAGATGATTTCCCGTTTCTCTCTTCACTGGAGCACGCAGACACAGCCAACGCACATCAAGTGTCAAGAGACACACTCTGCTGAGCTCAACGCTTGTGCAGATGCACATGTGCGACGAAGTCAACACACGTGCTTGTGGACAGAAAGAAAGGGACTCCCAGGCGTGTGGAGCGACGGGGAGAAAGAGCGGGCGCTGAGGAACACAGTTTCAAACAGACTGTCTCCACACAAACAGGCACCTGTCTGCAGGTATCCTAGATCTTGATTCTTGAACTTGAGGAAACACGCGTCTGAGCAAAACTCCCAAACGCTTCCAGGAAAGACACACGCTCTCCCACAAGCACACAAGTGTTTGCCCTCAGCTATAGATCAGGGACAAGCTTGTGAAGAGATGCCCTGCTATTCTTTCGCCTTATGGCATCATGTGTTTCGTTTCTCTTGGAGATCGATTGTTAAACGTCTTTCCTCGGGCGACTGTGAAGCATTTGCCAGCGGAGGAGAAGTAGCACGGAGCAGCATTCAGTACTGCCTACGAGTGTCTTTGCTACCCTACTAGCGGAGCTCCAAGAACAGGCACACATCTTCAGGTACCTTCCAAATGTGGATTCCCCTGCAGCCCCGTAGGCGGGCGTGCAGTACGCCAACCATCAACGGACGTTTTTCCCCTCAAGCCTGTCAGGACGTTGCTCGTCCGTCTTTCCCTCAATAGATGGGAGTAGGCGCGCTTGCGGATGTGTGCGTGTGTGTGGCCACGCGTTTGCTTAGGCATCAGTGTGTGAAAAGATAGGTGCTTTTCTCTAGCTGCGTGTGCGTGCACGTGGTGCTGGGTGCACATCCCTGGGTGCTCGAGGTAAGGTTTCTGCATGGTTTTCGCTGAGGAATCGTGTGTGTGCACATGGACAAAGAGAAGGCGCAGCAACCAGGTTCCAGCGCCGAAGAAGGCAAAAGGCAAGGTTTCCGGCGCTATCTCCTTCTCTCCGCAGACCTAGTCGCGCAAAGCAAGCCGCTAAGCCGGCGACCGGCAAGAGAGCTACAACGAAGCATGCCGAACGGAGAAAATAGCAGCAGCTCATCTGTTCACACCTTGTTTCTGCCATGTGCTTGAACGCCAAGACGTTCGCGCTTCTGTGAGATGAAAGACGTCCTTCTGCATATGTGGTTGCTCACACCGGTGCACTTGTTAGTGTATCCATTCAGTCCTGGGCTGCGGGGCATTCAGAAGTGGCTCTGTGGAGACGTCTGCATAGAGGCAGCTGTCAGAACACGCACACTCGATTGTTCACCAAAACATATGCAGACGCGTCCTTAGCCTGTAGATTTGGATGCACAGAGTTCCCTGTGTTCGCAAGAGACAAGGGAATCGCGTCTGTACGCACAGAAGCAATAGCGGACCGTTTCCCTCGGAGTGAACGCGAAAGAGCCGTCTATATACTCGCAGACAGGGGAACGTGCCTCAATGCGGTCACAGAGGCAGCAGCTTTTGCACAGGTGCTCTGGTGATTCTGGCACTTTCCAGGCACACTCCTGAAAGTCGCGCACACTGCTGTTCACTCGCTAAACGACCTCTTGGGAAACACGTCTCCGGTCGACGGACCGCTCAGATTGCTTCTCGTGTAACTGTGAACTGTGTCAGCGCAGGGAATCCGTCTCTGTTGAGCAGATGTCAATCCTGCCTCGCTTTTGCTTTGTTGCCTCTACCAAGATGATTTCCCGTTTCTCTCTTCACTGGAGCACGCAGACACAGCCAACGCACATCAAGTGTCAAGAGACACACTCTGCTGAGCTCAACGCTTGTGCAGATGCACATGTGCGACGAAGTCAACACACGTGCTTGTGGAGAGAAAGAAAGGGACTCCCAGGCGTGTGGAGCGACGGGGAGAAAGAGCGGGCGCTGAGGAACACAGTTTCAAACAGACTGTCTCCACACAAACAGGCACCTGTCTGCAGGTATCCTAGATCTTGATTCTTGAACTTGAGGAAACACGCGTCTGAGCAAAACTCCCAAACGCTTCCAGGAAAGACACACGCTCTCCCACAAGCACACAAGTGTTTGCCCTCAGCTATAGATCAGGGACAAGCTTGTGAAGAGATGCCCTGCTATTCTTTCGCCTTATGGCATCATGTGTTTCGTTTCTCTTGGAGATCGATTGCTAAACGTCTTTCCTCGGGCGACTGTGAAGCATTTGCCAGCGGAGGAGAAGTAGCACGGAGCAGCATTCAGTACTGCCTACGAGTGTCTTTGCTACCCTACTAGCGGAGCTCCAAGAACAGGCACACATCTTCAGGTACCTTCCAAATGTGGATTCCCCTGCAGCCCCGTAGGCGGGCGTGCAGTACGCCAACCATCAACGGACGTTTTTCCCCTCAAGCCTGTCAGGACGTTGCTCGTCCGTCTTTCCCTCAATAGATGGGAGTAGGCGCGCTTGCGGATGTGTGCGTGTGTGTGGCCACGCGTTTGCTTAGGCATCAGTGTGTGAAAAGGTAGGTGCTTTTCTCTAGCTGCGTGTGCGTGCACGTGGTGCTGGGTGCACATCCCTGGGTGCTCGTGGAAAGGTTTCTGCATGGTTTTCGCTGAGGAATTGTGTGTGTGCACATGGACAAAGAGGAGGCGCAGCAACCAGGTTCCAGCGCCAAAGAAGGCAAAAGGCAAGGTTTCCGGCGCTATCTCCTTCTCTCCGCAGACCTAGTCGCGCAAAGCAAGCCGCTAAGCCGGCGACCGGCAAGAGAGCTACAACGATGCATGCCGAACGGAGAAAATAGCAGCAGCTCATCTCTTCACACCTTGTTTCTGCCATGTGCTTGAACGCCAAGACGTTCGCGCTTCTGTGAGATGAAAGACGTCCTTCTGCATATGTGGTTGCTCACACCGGTGCACTTGTTAGTGTATCCATTCAGTCCTGGGCTGCGGGGCATTCAGAAGTGGCTCTGTGGAGACGTCTGCATAGAGGCAGCTGTCAGAACACGCACACTCGATTGTTCACCAAAACATATGCAGACGCGTCCTTAGCCGGTAGATTTGGATGCACAGAGTTCCCTGTGTTCGCAAGAGACAAGGGAATCGCGTCTGTACGCACAGAAGCAATAGCGGACCGTTTCCCTCGGAGTGAACGCGGAAGAGCCGTCTATGTACTCGCAGACACGGGAACGTGCCTCAATGCGGTCACAGAGGCAGCAGCTTTTGCACAGGTGCTCTGGTGATTCTGGCACTTTCCAGGCACACTCCTGAAAGTCGCGCACACTGCTGTTCACTCGCTAAACGACCTCTTGGGAAACACGTCTCCGGTCGATGGACCGCTCAGATTGCTTCTCGTGTAACTGTGAACTGTGTCAGCGCAGGGAATCCGTCTCTGTTGAGCAGATGTCAATCCTGCCTCGCTTTTGCTTTGTTGCCTCTACCAAGATGATTTCCCGTTTCTCTCTTCACTGGAGCACGCAGACACAGCCAACGCACATCAAGTGTCAAGAGACACACTCTGCTGAGCTCAACGCTTGTGCAGATGCACATGTGCGACGAAGTCAACACACGTGCTTGTGGACAGAAAGAAAGGGACTCCCAGGCGTGTGGAGCGACGGGGAGAAAGAGCGGGCGCTGAGGAACACAGTTTCAAACAGACTGTCTCCACACAAACAGGCACCTGTCTGCAGGTATCCTAGATCTTGATTCTTGAACTTGAGGAAACACGCGTCTGAGCAAAACTCCCAAACGCTTCCAGGAAAGACACACGCTCTCCCACAAGCACACAAGTGTTTGCCCTCAGCTATAGATCAGGGACAAGCTTGTGAAGAGATGCCCTGCTATTCTTTCGCCTTATGGCATCATGTGTTTCGTTTCTCTTGGAGATCGATTGTTAAACGTCTTTCCTCGGGCGACTGTGAAGCATTTGCCAGCGGAGGAGAAGTAGCACGGAGCAGCATTCAGTACTGCCTACGAGTGTCTTTGCTACCCTACTAGCGGAGCTCCAAGAACAGGCACACATCTTCAGGTACCTTCCAAATGTGGATTCCCCTGCAGCCCCGTAGGCGGGCGTGCAGTACGCCAACCATCAACGGACGTTTTTCCCCTCAAGCCTGTCAGGACGTTGCTCGTCCGTCTTTCCCTCAATAGATGGGAGTAGGCGCGCTTGCGGATGTGTGCGTGTGTGTGGCCACGCGTTTGCTTAGGCATCAGTGTGTGAAAAGATAGGTGCTTTTCTCTAGCTGCGTGTGCGTGCACGTGGTGCTGGGTGCACATCCCTGGGTGCTCGAGGTAAGGTTTCTGCATGGTTTTCGCTGAGGAATCGTGTGTGTGCACATGGACAAAGAGAAGGCGCAGCAACCAGGTTCCAGCGCCGAAGAAGGCAAAAGGCAAGGTTTCCGGCGCTATCTCCTTCTCTCCGCAGACCTAGTCGCGCAAAGCAAGCCGCTAAGCCGGCGACCGGCAAGAGAGCTACAACGAAGCATGCCGAACGGAGAAAATAGCAGCAGCTCATCTGTTCACACCTTGTTTCTGCCATGTGCTTGAACGCCAAGACGTTCGCGCTTCTGTGAGATGAAAGACGTCCTTCTGCATATGTGGTTGCTCACACCGGTGCACTTGTTAGTGTATCCATTCAGTCCTGGGCTGCGGGGCATTCAGAAGTGGCTCTGTGGAGACGTCTGCATAGAGGCAGCTGTCAGAACACGCACACTCGATTGTTCACCAAAACATATGCAGACGCGTCCTTAGCCTGTAGATTTGGATGCACAGAGTTCCCTGTGTTCGCAAGAGACAAGGGAATCGCGTCTGTACGCACAGAAGCAATAGCGGACCGTTTCCCTCGGAGTGAACGCGAAAGAGCCGTCTATATACTCGCAGACAGGGGAACGTGCCTCAATGCGGTCACAGAGGCAGCAGCTTTTGCACAGGTGCTCTGGTGATTCTGGCACTTTCCAGGCACACTCCTGAAAGTCGCGCACACTGCTGTTCACTCGCTAAACGACCTCTTGGGAAACACGTCTCCGGTCGATGGACCGCTCAGATTGCTTCTCGTGTAACTGTGAACTGTGTCAGCGCAGGGAATCCGTCTCTGTTGAGCAGATGTCAATCCTGCCTCGCTTTTGCTTTGTTGCCTCTACCAAGATGATTTCCCGTTTCTCTCTTCACTGGAGCACGCAGACACAGCCAACGCACATCAAGTGTCAAGAGACACACTCTGCTGAGCTCAACGCTTGTGCAGATGCACATGTGCGACGAAGTCAACACACGTGCTTGTGGAGAGAAAGAAAGGGACTCCCAGGCGTGTGGAGCGACGGGGAGAAAGAGCGGGCGCTGAGGAACACAGTTTCAAACAGACTGTCTCCACACAAACAGGCACCTGTCTGCAGGTATCCTAGATCTTGATTCTTGAACTTGAGGAAACACGCGTCTGAGCAAAACTCCCAAACGCTTCCAGGAAAGACACACGCTCTCCCACAAGCACACAAGTGTTTGCCCTCAGCTATAGATCAGGGACAAGCTTGTGAAGAGATGCCCTGCTATTCTTTCGCCTTATGGCATCATGTGTTTCGTTTCTCTTGGAGCTCGATTGTTAAACGTGTTTCCTAGGGCGACTGTGAAGCATTTGCCAGCGGAGGAGAAGTAGCACGGAGCAGCATTCAGTACTGCCTACGAGTGTCTTTGCTACCCTACTAGCGGAGCTCCAAGAACAGGCACACATCTTCAGGTACCTTCCAAATGTGGATTCCCCTGCAGCCCCGTAGGCGGGCGTGCAGTACGCCAACCATCAACGGACGTTTTTCCCCTCAAGCCTGTCAGGACGTTGCTCGTCCGTCTTTCCCTCAATAGATGGGAGTAGGCGCGCTTGCGGATGTGTGCGTGTGTGTGGCCACGCGTTTGCTTAGGCATCAGTGTGTGAAAAGATAGGTGCTTTTCTCTAGCTGCGTGTGCGTGCACGTGGTGCTGGGTGCACATCCCTGGGTGCTCGAGGTAAGGTTTCTGCATGGTTTTCGCTGAGGAATCCTGTGTGTGCACATGGACAAAGAGAAGGCGCAGCAACCAGGTTCCAGCGCCGAAGAAGGCAAAAGGCAAGGTTTCCGGCGCTATCTCCTTCTCTCCGCAGACCTAGTCGCGCAAAGCAAGCCGCTAAGCCGGCGACCGGCAAGAGAGCTACAACGAAGCATGCCGAACGGAGAAAATAGCAGCAGCTCATCTGTTCACACCTTGTTTCTGCCATGTGCTTGAACGCCAAGACGTTCGCGCTTCTGTGAGATGAAAGACGTCCTTCTGCATATGTGGTTGCTCACACCGGTGCACTTGTTAGTGTATCCATTCAGTCCTGGGCTGCGGGGCATTCAGAAGTGGCTCTGTGGAGACGTCTGCATAGAGGCAGCTGTCAGAACACGCACACTCGATTGTTCACCAAAACATATGCAGACGCGTCCTTAGCCGGTAGATTTGGATGCACAGAGTTCCCTGTGTTCGCAAGAGACAAGGGAATCGCGTCTGTACGCACAGAAGCAATAGCGGACCGTTTCCCTCGGAGTGAACGCGGAAGAGCCGTCTATGTACTCGCAGACACGGGAACGTGCCTCAATGCGGTCACAGAGGCAGCAGCTTTTGCACAGGTGCTCTGGTGATTCTGGCACTTTCCAGGCACACTCCTGAAAGTCGCGCACACTGCTGTTCACTCGCTAAACGACCTCTTGGGAAACACGTCTCCGGTCGATGGACCGCTCAGATTGCTTCTCGTGTAACTGTGAACTGTGTCAGCGCAGGGAATCCGTCTCTGTTGAGCAGATGTCAATCCTGCCTCGCTTTTGCTTTGTTGCCTCTACCAAGATGATTTCCCGTTTCTCTCTTCACTGGAGCAGGCAGACACAGCCAACGCACATCAAGTGTCAAGAGACACACTCTGCTGAGCTCAACGCTTGTGCAGATGCACATGTGCGACGAAGTCAACACACGTGCTTGTGGAGAGAAAGAAAGGGACTCCCAGGCGTGTGGAGCGACGGGGAGAAAGAGCGGGCGCTGAGGAACACAGTTTCAAACAGACTGTCTCCACACAAACAGGCACCTGTCTGCAGGTATCCTAGATCTTGATTCTTGAACTTGAGGAAACACGCGTCTGAGCAAAACTCCCAAACGCTTCCAGGAAAGACACACGCTCTCCCACAAGCACACAAGTGTTTGCCCTCAGCTATAGATCAGGGACAAGCTTGTGAAGAGATGCCCTGCTATTCTTTCGCCTTATGGCATCATGTGTTTCGTTTCTCTTGGAGATCGATTGTTAAACGTCTTTCCTCGGGCGACTGTGAAGCATTTGCCAGCGGAGGAGAAGTAGCACGGAGCAGCATTCAGTACTGCCTACGAGTGTCTTTGCTACCCTACTAGCGGAGCTCCAAGAACAGGCACACATCTTCAGGTACCTTCCAAATGTGGATTCCCCTGCAGCCCCGTAGGCGGGCGTGCAGTACGCCAACCATCAACGGACGTTTTTCCCCTCAAGCCTGTCAGGACGTTGCTCGTCCGTCTTTCCCTCAATAGATGGGAGTAGGCGCGCTTGCGGATGTGTGCGTGTGTGTGGCCACGCGTTTGCTTAGGCATCAGTGTGTGAAAAGATAGGTGCTTTTCTCTAGCTGCGTGTGCGTGCACGTGGTGCTGGGTGCACATCCCTGGGTGCTCGAGGTAAGGTTTCTGCATGGTTTTCGCTGAGGAATCGTGTGTGTGCACATGGACAAAGAGAAGGCGCAGCAACCAGGTTCCAGCGCCGAAGAAGGCAAAAGGCAAGGTTTCCGGCGCTATCTCCTTCTCTCCGCAGACCTAGTCGCGCAAAGCAAGCCGCTAAGCCGGCGACCGGCAAGAGAGCTACAACGAAGCATGCCGAACGGAGAAAATAGCAGCAGCTCATCTGTTCACACCTTGTTTCTGCCATGTGCTTGAACGCCAAGACGTTCGCGCTTCTGTGAGATGAAAGACGTCCTTCTGCATATGTGGTTGCTCACACCGGTGCACTTGTTAGTGTATCCATTCAGTCCTGGGCTGCGGGGCATTCAGAAGTGGCTCTGTGGAGACGTCTGCATAGAGGCAGCTGTCAGAACACGCACACTCGATTGTTCACCAAAACATATGCAGACGCGTCCTTAGCCTGTAGATTTGGATGCACAGAGTTCCCTGTGTTCGCAAGAGACAAGGGAATCGCGTCTGTACGCACAGAAGCAATAGCGGACCGTTTCCCTCGGAGTGAACGCGAAAGAGCCGTCTATATACTCGCAGACAGGGGAACGTGCCTCAATGCGGTCACAGAGGCAGCAGCTTTTGCACAGGTGCTCTGGTGATTCTGGCACTTTCCAGGCACACTCCTGAAAGTCGCGCACACTGCTGTTCACTCGCTAAACGACCTCTTGGGAAACACGTCTCCGGTCGATGGACCGCTCAGATTGCTTCTCGTGTAACTGTGAACTGTGTCAGCGCAGGGAATCCGTCTCTGTTGAGCAGATGTCAATCCTGCCTCGCTTTTGCTTTGTTGCCTCTACCAAGATGATTTCCCGTTTCTCTCTTCACTGGAGCACGCAGACACAGCCAACGCACATCAAGTGTCAAGAGACACACTCTGCTGAGCTCAACGCTTGTGCAGATGCACATGTGCGACGAAGTCAACACACGTGCTTGTGGAGAGAAAGAAAGGGACTCCCAGGCGTGTGGAGCGACGGGGAGAAAGAGCGGGCGCTGAGGAACACAGTTTCAAACAGACTGTCTCCACACAAACAGGCACCTGTCTGCAGGTATCCTAGATCTTGATTCTTGAACTTGAGGAAACACGCGTCTGAGCAAAACTCCCAAACGCTTCCAGGAAAGACACAGGCTCTCCCACAAGCACACAAGTGTTTGCCCTCAGCTATAGATCAGGGACAAGCTTGTGAAGAGATGCCCTGCTATTCTTTCGCCTTATGGCATCATGTGTTTCGTTTCTCTTGGAGCTCGATTGTTAAACGTGTTTCCTAGGGCGACTGTGAAGCATTTGCCAGCGGAGGAGAAGTAGCACGGAGCAGCATTCAGTACTGCCTACGAGTGTCTTTGCTACCCTACTAGCGGAGCTCCAAGAACAGGCACACATCTTCAGGTACCTTCCAAATGTGGATTCCCCTGCAGCCCCGTAGGCGGGCGTGCAGTACGCCAACCATCAACGGACGTTTTTCCCCTCAAGCCTGTCAGGACGTTGCTCGTCCGTCTTTCCCTCAATAGATGGGAGTAGGCGCGCTTGCGGATGTGTGCGTGTGTGTGGCCACGCGTTTGCTTAGGCATCAGTGTGTGAAAAGATAGGTGCTTTTCTCTAGCTGCGTGTGCGTGCACGTGGTGCTGGGTGCACATCCCTGGGTGCTCGAGGTAAGGTTTCTGCATGGTTTTCGCTGAGGAATCCTGTGTGTGCACATGGACAAAGAGAAGGCGCAGCAACCAGGTTCCAGCGCCGAAGAAGGCAAAAGGCAAGGTTTCCGGCGCTATCTCCTTCTCTCCGCAGACCTAGTCGCGCAAAGCAAGCCGCTAAGCCGGCGACCGGCAAGAGAGCTACAACGAAGCATGCCGAACGGAGAAAATAGCAGCAGCTCATCTGTTCACACCTTGTTTCTGCCATGTGCTTGAACGCCAAGACGTTCGCGCTTCTGTGAGATGAAAGACGTCCTTCTGCATATGTGGTTGCTCACACCGGTGCACTTGTTAGTGTATCCATTCAGTCCTGGGCTGCGGGGCATTCAGAAGTGGCTCTGTGGAGACGTCTGCATAGAGGCAGCTGTCAGAACACGCACACTCGATTGTTCACCAAAACATATGCAGACGCGTCCTTAGCCGGTAGATTTGGATGCACAGAGTTCCCTGTGTTCGCAAGAGACAAGGGAATCGCGTCTGTACGCACAGAAGCAATAGCGGACCGTTTCCCTCGGAGTGAACGCGGAAGAGCCGTCTATGTACTCGCAGACACGGGAACGTGCCTCAATGCGGTCACAGAGGCAGCAGCTTTTGCACAGGTGCTCTGGTGATTCTGGCACTTTCCAGGCACACTCCTGAAAGTCGCGCACACTGCTGTTCACTCGCTAAACGACCTCTTGGGAAACACGTCTCCGGTCGATGGACCGCTCAGATTGCTTCTCGTGTAACTGTGAACTGTGTCAGCGCAGGGAATCCGTCTCTGTTGAGCAGATGTCAATCCTGCCTCGCTTTTGCTTTGTTGCCTCTACCAAGATGATTTCCCGTTTCTCTCTTCACTGGAGCACGCAGACACAGCCAACGCACATCAAGTGTCAAGAGACACACTCTGCTGAGCTCAACGCTTGTGCAGATGCACATGTGCGACGAAGTCAACACACGTGCTTGTGGAGAGAAAGAAAGGGACTCCCAGGCGTGTGGAGCGACGGGGAGAAAGAGCGGGCGCTGAGGAACACAGTTTCAAACAGACTGTCTCCACACAAACAGGCACCTGTCTGCAGGTATCCTAGATCTTGATTCTTGAACTTGAGGAAACACGCGTCTGAGCAAAACTCCCAAACGCTTCCAGGAAAGACACACGCTCTCCCACAAGCACACAAGTGTTTGCCCTCAGCTATAGATCAGGGACAAGCTTGTGAAGAGATGCCCTGCTATTCTTTCGCCTTATGGCATCATGTGTTTCGTTTCTCTTGGAGCTCGATTGTTAAACGTGTTTCCTAGGGCGACTGTGAAGCATTTGCCAGCGGAGGAGAAGTAGCACGGAGCAGCATTCAGTACTGCCTACGAGTGTCTTTGCTACCCTACTAGCGGAGCTCCAAGAACAGGCACACATCTTCAGGTACCTTCCAAATGTGGATTCCCCTGCAGCCCCGTAGGCGGGCGTGCAGTACGCCAACCATCAACGGACGTTTTTCCCCTCAAGCCTGTCAGGACGTTGCTCGTCCGTCTTTCCCTCAATAGATGGGAGTAGGCGCGCTTGCGGATGTGTGCGTGTGTGTGGCCACGCGTTTGCTTAGGCATCAGTGTGTGAAAAGATAGGTGCTTTTCTCTAGCTGCGTGTGCGTGCACGTGGTGCTGGGTGCACATCCCTGGGTGCTCGAGGTAAGGTTTCTGCATGGTTTTCGCTGAGGAATCGTGTGTGTGCACATGGACAAAGAGAAGGCGCAGCAACCAGGTTCCAGCGCCGAAGAAGGCAAAAGGCAAGGTTTCCGGCGCTATCTCCTTCTCTCCGCAGACCTAGTCGCGCAAAGCAAGCCGCTAAGCCGGCGACCGGCAAGAGAGCTACAACGAAGCATGCCGAACGGAGAAAATAGCAGCAGCTCATCTGTTCACACCTTGTTTCTGCCATGTGCTTGAACGCCAAGACGTTCGCGCTTCTGTGAGATGAAAGACGTCCTTCTGCATATGTGGTTGCTCACACCGGTGCACTTGTTAGTGTATCCATTCAGTCCTGGGCTGCGGGGCATTCAGAAGTGGCTCTGTGGAGACGTCTGCATAGAGGCAGCTGTCAGAACACGCACACTCGATTGTTCACCAAAACATATGCAGACGCGTCCTTAGCCGGTAGATTTGGATGCACAGAGTTCCCTGTGTTCGCAAGAGACAAGGGAATCGCGTCTGTACGCACAGAAGCAATAGCGGACCGTTTCCCTCGGAGTGAACGCGGAAGAGCCGTCTATGTACTCGCAGACACGGGAACGTGCCTCAATGCGGTCACAGAGGCAGCAGCTTTTGCACAGGTGCTCTGGTGATTCTGGCACTTTCCAGGCACACTCCTGAAAGTCGCGCACACTGCTGTTCACTCGCTAAACGACCTCTTGGGAAACACGTCTCCGGTCGATGGACCGCTCAGATTGCTTCTCGTGTAACTGTGAACTGTGTCAGCGCAGGGAATCCGTCTCTGTTGAGCAGATGTCAATCCTGCCTCGCTTTTGCTTTGTTGCCTCTACCAAGATGATTTCCCGTTTCTCTCTTCACTGGAGCACGCAGACACAGCCAACGCACATCAAGTGTCAAGAGACACACTCTGCTGAGCTCAACGCTTGTGCAGATGCACATGTGCGACGAAGTCAACACACGTGCTTGTGGAGAGAAAGAAAGGGACTCCCAGGCGTGTGGAGCGACGGGGAGAAAGAGCGGGCGCTGAGGAACACAGTTTCAAACAGACTGTCTCCACACAAACAGGCACCTGTCTGCAGGTATCCTAGATCTTGATTCTTGAACTTGAGGAAACACGCGTCTGAGCAAAACTCCCAAACGCTTCCAGGAAAGACACACGCTCTCCCACAAGCACACAAGTGTTTGCCCTCAGCTATAGATCAGGGACAAGCTTGTGAAGAGATGCCCTGCTATTCTTTCGCCTTATGGCATCATGTGTTTCGTTTCTCTTGGAGCTCGATTGTTAAACGTGTTTCCTAGGGCGACTGTGAAGCATTTGCCAGCGGAGGAGAAGTAGCACGGAGCAGCATTCAGTACTGCCTACGAGTGTCTTTGCTACCCTACTAGCGGAGCTCCAAGAACAGGCACACATCTTCAGGTACCTTCCAAATGTGGATTCCCCTGCAGCCCCGTAGGCGGGCGTGCAGTACGCCAACCATCAACGGACGTTTTTCCCCTCAAGCCTGTCAGGACGTTGCTCGTCCGTCTTTCCCTCAATAGATGGGAGTAGGCGCGCTTGCGGATGTGTGCGTGTGTGTGGCCACGCGTTTGCTTAGGCATCAGTGTGTGAAAAGGTAGGTGCTTTTCTCTAGCTGCGTGTGCGTGCACGTGGTGCTGGGTGCACATCCCTGGGTGCTCGAGGTAAGGTTTCTGCATGGTTTTCGCTGAGGAATCGTGTGTGTGCACATGGACAAAGAGAAGGCGCAGCAACCAGGTTCCAGCGCCGAAGAAGGCAAAAGGCAAGGTTTCCGGCGCTATCTCCTTCTCTCCGCAGACCTAGTCGCGCAAAGCAAGCCGCTAAGCCGGCGACCGGCAAGAGAGCTACAACGAAGCATGCCGAACGGAGAAAATAGCAGCAGCTCATCTGTTCACACCTTGTTTCTGCCATGTGCTTGAACGCCAAGACGTTCGCGCTTCTGTGAGATGAAAGACGTCCTTCTGCATATGTGGTTGCTCACACCGGTGCACTTGTTAGTGTATCCATTCAGTCCTGGGCTGCGGGGCATTCAGAAGTGGCTCTGTGGAGACGTCTGCATAGAGGCAGCTGTCAGAACACGCACACTCGATTGTTCACCAAAACATATGCAGACGCGTCCTTAGCCGGTAGATTTGGATGCACAGAGTTCCCTGTGTTCGCAAGAGACAAGGGAATCGCGTCTGTACGCACAGAAGCAATAGCGGACCGTTTCCCTCGGAGTGAACGCGGAAGAGCCGTCTATGTACTCGCAGACACGGGAACGTGCCTCAATGCGGTCACAGAGGCAGCAGCTTTTGCACAGGTGCTCTGGTGATTCTGGCACTTTCCAGGCACACTCCTGAAAGTCGCGCACACTGCTGTTCACTCGCTAAACGACCTCTTGGGAAACACGTCTCCGGTCGATGGACCGCTCAGATTGCTTCTCGTGTAACTGTGAACTGTGTCAGCGCAGGGAATCCGTCTCTGTTGAGCAGATGTCAATCCTGCCTCGCTTTTGCTTTGTTGCCTCTACCAAGATGATTTCCCGTTTCTCTCTTCACTGGAGCACGCAGACACAGCCAACGCACATCAAGTGTCAAGAGACACACTCTGCTGAGCTCAACGCTTGTGCAGATGCACATGTGCGACGAAGTCAACACACGTGCTTGTGGAGAGAAAGAAAGGGACTCCCAGGCGTGTGGAGCGACGGGGAGAAAGAGCGGGCGCTGAGGAACACAGTTTCAAACAGACTGTCTCCACACAAACAGGCACCTGTCTGCAGGTATCCTAGATCTTGATTCTTGAACTTGAGGAAACACGCGTCTGAGCAAAACTCCCAAACGCTTCCAGGAAAGACACACGCTCTCCCACAAGCACACAAGTGTTTGCCCTCAGCTATAGATCAGGGACAAGCTTGTGAAGAGATGCCCTGCTATTCTTTCGCCTTATGGCATCATGTGTTTCGTTTCTCTTGGAGCTCGATTGTTAAACGTGTTTCCTAGGGCGACTGTGAAGCATTTGCCAGCGGAGGAGAAGTAGCACGGAGCAGCATTCAGTACTGCCTACGAGTGTCTTTGCTACCCTACTAGCGGAGCTCCAAGAACAGGCACACATCTTCAGGTACCTTCCAAATGTGGATTCCCCTGCAGCCCCGTAGGCGGGCGTGCAGTACGCCAACCATCAACGGACGTTTTTCCCCTCAAGCCTGTCAGGACGTTGCTCGTCCGTCTTTCCCTCAATAGATGGGAGTAGGCGCGCTTGCGGATGTGTGCGTGTGTGTGGCCACGCGTTTGCTTAGGCATCAGTGTGTGAAAAGATAGGTGCTTTTCTCTAGCTGCGTGTGCGTGCACGTGGTGCTGGGTGCACATCCCTGGGTGCTCGAGGTAAGGTTTCTGCATGGTTTTCGCTGAGGAATCCTGTGTGTGCACATGGACAAAGAGAAGGCGCAGCAACCAGGTTCCAGCGCCGAAGAAGGCAAAAGGCAAGGTTTCCGGCGCTATCTCCTTCTCTCCGCAGACCTAGTCGCGCAAAGCAAGCCGCTAAGCCGGCGACCGGCAAGAGAGCTACAACGAAGCATGCCGAACGGAGAAAATAGCAGCAGCTCATCTGTTCACACCTTGTTTCTGCCATGTGCTTGAACGCCAAGACGTTCGCGCTTCTGTGAGATGAAAGACGTCCTTCTGCATATGTGGTTGCTCACACCGGTGCACTTGTTAGTGTATCCATTCAGTCCTGGGCTGCGGGGCATTCAGAAGTGGCTCTGTGGAGACGTCTGCATAGAGGCAGCTGTCAGAACACGCACACTCGATTGTTCACCAAAACATATGCAGACGCGTCCTTAGCCGGTAGATTTGGATGCACAGAGTTCCCTGTGTTCGCAAGAGACAAGGGAATCGCGTCTGTATGCACAGAAGCAATAGCGGACCGTTTCCCTCGGAGTGAACGCGGAAGAGCCGTCTATGTACTCGCAGACACGGGAACGTGCCTCAATGCGGTCACAGAGGCAGCAGCTTTTGCACAGGTGCTCTGGTGATTCTGGCACTTTCCAGGCACACTCCTGAAAGTCGCGCACACTGCTGTTCACTCGCTAAACGACCTCTTGGGAAACACGTCTCCGGTCGATGGACCGCTCAGATTGCTTCTCGTGTAACTGTGAACTGTGTCAGCGCAGGGAATCCGTCTCTGTTGAGCAGATGTCAATCCTGCCTCGCTTTTGCTTTGTTGCCTCTACCAAGATGATTTCCCGTTTCTCTCTTCACTGGAGCAGGCAGACACAGCCAACGCACATCAAGTGTCAAGAGACACACTCTGCTGAGCTCAACGCTTGTGCAGATGCACATGTGCGACGAAGTCAACACACGTGCTTGTGGAGAGAAAGAAAGGGACTCCCAGGCGTGTGGAGCGACGGGGAGAAAGAGCGGGCGCTGAGGAACACAGTTTCAAACAGACTGTCTCCACACAAACAGGCACCTGTCTGCAGGTATCCTAGATCTTGATTCTTGAACTTGAGGAAACACGCGTCTGAGCAAAACTCCCAAACGCTTCCAGGAAAGACACACGCTCTCCCACAAGCACACAAGTGTTTGCCCTCAGCTATAGATCAGGGACAAGCTTGTGAAGAGATGCCCTGCTATTCTTTCGCCTTATGGCATCATGTGTTTCGTTTCTCTTGGAGATCGATTGTTAAACGTCTTTCCTCGGGCGACTGTGAAGCATTTGCCAGCGGAGGAGAAGTAGCACGGAGCAGCATTCAGTACTGCCTACGAGTGTCTTTGCTACCCTACTAGCGGAGCTCCAAGAACAGGCACACATCTTCAGGTACCTTCCAAATGTGGATTCCCCTGCAGCCCCGTAGGCGGGCGTGCAGTACGCCAACCATCAACGGACGTTTTTCCCCTCAAGCCTGTCAGGACGTTGCTCGTCCGTCTTTCCCTCAATAGATGGGAGTAGGCGCGCTTGCGGATGTGTGCGTGTGTGTGGCCACGCGTTTGCTTAGGCATCAGTGTGTGAAAAGGTAGGTGCTTTTCTCTAGCTGCGTGTGCGTGCACGTGGTGCTGGGTGCACATCCCTGGGTGCTCGTGGAAAGGTTTCTGCATGGTTTTCGCTGAGGAATCGTGTGTGTGCACATGGACAAAGAGAAGGCGCAGCAACCAGGTTCCAGCGCCGAAGAAGGCAAAAGGCAAGGTTTCCGGCGCTATCTCCTTCTCTCCGCAGACCTAGTCGCGCAAAGCAAGCCGCTAAGCCGGCGACCGGCAAGAGAGCTACAACGAAGCATGCCGAACGGAGAAAATAGCAGCAGCTCATCTGTTCACACCTTGTTTCTGCCATGTGCTTGAACGCCAAGACGTTCGCGCTTCTGTGAGATGAAAGACGTCCTTCTGCATATGTGGTTGCTCACACCGGTGCACTTGTTAGTGTATCCATTCAGTCCTGGGCTGCGGGGCATTCAGAAGTGGCTCTGTGGAGACGTCTGCATAGAGGCAGCTGTCAGAACACGCACACTCGATTGTTCACCAAAACATATGCAGACGCGTCCTTAGCCGGTAGATTTGGATGCACAGAGTTCCCTGTGTTCGCAAGAGAGAAGGGAATCGCGTCTGTACGCACAGAAGCAATAGCGGACCGTTTCCCTCGGAGTGAACGCGAAAGAGCCGTCTATATACTCGCAGAAACGGGAACGTGCCTCAGTGCGGTCACAGAGGCAGCAGCTTTTGCACAGGTGCTCTGGTGATTCTGGCACTTTCCAGGCACACTCCTGAAAGTCGCGCACACTGCTGTTCACTCGCTAAACGACCTCTTGGGAAACACGTCTCCGGTCGATGGACCGCTCAGATTGCTTCTCGTGTAACTGTGAACTGTGTCAGCGCAGGGAATCCGTCTCTGTTGAGCAGATGTCAATCCTGCCTCGCTTTTGCTTTGTTGCCTCTACCAAGATGATTTCCCGTTTCTCTCTTCACTGGAGCACGCAGACACAGCCAACGCACATCAAGTGTCAAGAGACACACTCTGCTGAGCTCAACGCTTGTGCAGATGCACATGTGCGACGAAGTCAACACACGTGCTTGTGGAGAGAAAGAAAGGGACTCCCAGGCGTGTGGAGCGACGGGGAGAAAGAGCGGGCGCTGAGGAACACAGTTTCAAACAGACTGTCTCCACACAAACAGGCACCTGTCTGCAGGTATCCTAGATCTTGATTCTTGAACTTGAGGAAACACGCGTCTGAGCAAAACTCCCAAACGCTTCCAGGAAAGACACAGGCTCTCCCACAAGCACACAAGTGTTTGCCCTCAGCTATAGATCAGGGACAAGCTTGTGAAGAGATGCCCTGCTATTCTTTCGCCTTATGCCATCATGTGTTTCGTTTCTCTTGGAGATCGATTGTTAAACGTCTTTCCTCGGGCGACTGTGAAGCATTTGCCAGCGGAGGAGAAGTAGCACGGAGCAGCATTCAGTACTGCCTACGAGTGTCTTTGCTACCCTACTAGCGGAGCTCCAAGAACAGGCACACATCTTCAGGTACCTTCCAAATGTGGATTCCCCTGCAGCCCCGTAGGCGGGCGTGCAGTACGCCAACCATCAACGGACGTTTTTCCCCTCAAGCCTGTCAGGACGTTGCTCGTCCGTCTTTCCCTCAATAGATGGGAGTAGGCGCGCTTGCGGATGTGTGCGTGTGTGTGGCCACGCGTTTGCTTAGGCATCAGTGTGTGAAAAGGTAGGTGCTTTTCTCTAGCTGCGTGTGCGTGCACGTGGTGCTGGGTGCACATCCCTGGGTGCTCGTGGAAAGGTTTCTGCATGGTTTTCGCTGAGGAATCGTGTGTGTGCACATGGACAAAGAGAAGGCGCAGCAACCAGGTTCCAGCGCCGAAGAAGGCAAAAGGCAAGGTTTCCGGCGCTATCTCCTTCTCTCCGCAGACCTAGTCGCGCAAAGCAAGCCGCTAAGCCGGCGACCGGCAAGAGAGCTACAACGAAGCATGCCGAACGGAGAAAATAGCAGCAGCGCATCTGTTCACACCTTGTTTCTGCCATGTGCTTGAACGCCAAGACGTTCGCGCTTCTGTGAGATGAAAGACGTCCTTCTGCATATGTGGTTGCTCACACCGGTGCACTTGTTAGTGTATCCATTCAGTCCTGGGCTGCGGGGCATTCAGAAGTGGCTCTGTGGAGACGTCTGCATAGAGGCAGCTGTCAGAACACGCACACTCGATTGTTCACCAAAACATGTGGAGACGCGTCCTTAGCCGGTAGATTTGGATGCACAGAGTTCCCTGTGTTCGCAAGAGACAAGGGAATCGCGTCTGTACGCACAGAAGCAATAGCGGACCGTTTCCCTCGGAGTGAACGCGAAAGAGCCGTCTATATACTCGCAGACACGGGAACGTGCCTCAGTGCGGTCACAGAGGCAGCAGCTTTTGCACAGGTGCTCTGGTGATTCTGGCACTTTCCAGGCACACTCCTGAAAGTCGCGCACACTGCTGTTCACTCGCTAAACGACCTCTTGGGAAACACGTCTCCGGTCGATGGACCGCTCAGATTGCTTCTCGTGTAACTGTGAACTGTGTCAGCGCAGGGAATCCGTCTCTGTTGAGCAGATGTCAATCCTGCCTCGCTTTTGCTTTGTTGCCTCTACCAAGATGATTTCCCGTTTCTCTCTTCACTGGAGCACGCAGACACAGCCAACGCACATCAAGTGTCAAGAGACACACTCTGCTGAGCTCAACGCTTGTGCAGATGCACATGTGCGACGAAGTCAACACACGTGCTTGTGGAGAGAAAGAAAGGGACTCCCAGGCGTGTGGAGCGATGGGGAGAAAGAGCGGGCGCTGAGGAACACAGTTTCAAACAGACTGTCTCCACACAAACAGGCACCTGTCTGCAGGTATCCTAGATCTTGATTCTTGAACTTGAGGAAACACGCGTCTGAGCAAAACTCCCAAACGCTTCCAGGAAAGACACACGCTCTCCCACAAGCACACAAGTGTTTGCCCTCAGCTATAGATCAGGGACAAGCTTGTGAAGAGATGCCCTGCTATTCTTTCGCCTTATGGCATCATGTGTTTCGTTTCTCTTGGAGATCGATTGTTAAACGTCTTTCCTCGGGCGACTGTGAAGCATTTGCCAGCGGAGGAGAAGTAGCACGGAGCAGCATTCAGTACTGCCTACGAGTGTCTTTGCTACCCTACTAGCGGAGCTCCAAGAACAGGCACACATCTTCAGGTACCTTCCAAATGTGGATTCCCCTGCAGCCCCGTAGGCGGGCGTGCAGTACGCCAACCATCAACGGACGTTTTTCCCCTCAAGCCTGTCAGGACGTTGCTCGTCCGTCTTTCCCTCAATAGATGGGAGTAGGCGCGCTTGCGGATGTGTGCGTGTGTGTGGCCACGCGTTTGCTTAGGCATCAGTGTGTGAAAAGGTAGGTGCTTTTCTCTAGCTGCGTGTGCGTGCACGTGGTGCTGGGTGCACATCCCTGGGTGCTCGTGGAAAGGTTTCTGCATGGTTTTCGCTGAGGAATCGTGTGTGTGCACATGGACAAAGAGAAGGCGCAGCAACCAGGTTCCAGCGCCGAAGAAGGCAAAAGGCAAGGTTTCCGGCGCTATCTCCTTCTCTCCGCAGACCTAGTCGCGCAAAGCAAGCCGCTAAGCCGGCGACCGGCAAGAGAGCTACAACGAAGCATGCCGAACGGAGAAAATAGCAGCAGCTCATCTGTTCACACCTTGTTTCTGCCATGTGCTTGAACGCCAAGACGTTCGCGCTTCTGTGAGATGAAAGACGTCCTTCTGCATATGTGGTTGCTCACACCGGTGCACTTGTTAGTGTATCCATTCAGTCCTGGGCTGCGGGGCATTCAGAAGTGGCTCTGTGGAGACGTCTGCATAGAGGCAGCTGTCAGAACACGCACACTCGATTGTTCACCAAAACATATGCAGACGCGTCCTTAGCCGGTAGATTTGGATGCACAGAGTTCCCTGTGTTCGCAAGAGACAAGGGAATCGCGTCTGTACGCACAGAAGCAATAGCGGACCGTTTCCCTCGGAGTGAACGCGGAAGAGCCGTCTATGTACTCGCAGACACGGGAACGTGCCTCAATGCGGTCACAGAGGCAGCAGCTTTTGCACAGGTGCTCTGGTGATTCTGGCACTTTCCAGGCACACTCCTGAAAGTCGCGCACACTGCTGTTCACTCGCTAAACGACCTCTTGGGAAACACGTCTCCGGTCGATGGACCGCTCAGATTGCTTCTCGTGTAACTGTGAACTGTGTCAGCGCAGGGAATCCGTCTCTGTTGAGCAGATGTCAATCCTGCCTCGCTTTTGCTTTGTTGCCTCTACCAAGATGATTTCCCGTTTCTCTCTTCACTGGAGCACGCAGACACAGCCAACGCACATCAAGTGTCAAGAGACACACTCTGCTGAGCTCAACGCTTGTGCAGATGCACATGTGCGACGAAGTCAACACACGTGCTTGTGGAGAGAAAGAAAGGGACTCCCAGGCGTGTGGAGCGACGGGGAGAAAGAGCGGGCGCTGAGGAACACAGTTTCAAACAGACTGTCTCCACACAAACAGGCACCTGTCTGCAGGTATCCTAGATCTTGATTCTTGAACTTGAGGAAACACGCGTCTGAGCAAAACTCCCAAACGCTTCCAGGAAAGACACACGCTCTCCCACAAGCACACAAGTGTTTGCCCTCAGCTATAGATCAGGGACAAGCTTGTGAAGAGATGCCCTGCTATTCTTTCGCCTTATGGCATCATGTGTTTCGTTTCTCTTGGAGCTCGATTGTTAAACGTGTTTCCTAGGGCGACTGTGAAGCATTTGCCAGCGGAGGAGAAGTAGCACGGAGCAGCATTCAGTACTGCCTACGAGTGTCTTTGCTACCCTACTAGCGGAGCTCCAAGAACAGGCACACATCTTCAGGTACCTTCCAAATGTGGATTCCCCTGCAGCCCCGTAGGCGGGCGTGCAGTACGCCAACCATCAACGGACGTTTTTCCCCTCAAGCCTGTCAGGACGTTGCTCGTCCATCTTTCCCTCAATAGATGGGAGTAGGCGCGCTTGCGGATGTTTGCGTGTGTGTGGCCACGCGTTTGCTTAGGCATCAGTGTGTGAAAAGGTAGGTGCTTTTCTCTAGCTGCGTGTGCGTGCACGTGGTGCTGGGTGCACATCCGTGGGTGCTCGTGGAAAGGTTTCTGCATGGTTTTCGCTGAGGAATCGTGTGTGTGCACATGGACAAAGAGAAGGCGCAGCAACCAGGTTCCAGCGTTGAAGAAGGCAAAAGGCAAGGTTTCCGGCGCTATCTCCTTCTCTCCGCAGACCTAGTCGCGCAAAGCAAGCCGCTAAGCCGGCGACCGGCAAGAGAGCTACAACGAAGCATGCCGAACGGAGAAAATAGCAGCAGCTCATCTGTTCACACCTTGTTTCTGCCATGTGCTTGAACGCCAAGACGTTCGCGCTTCTGTGAGATGAAAGACGTCCTTCTGCATATGTGGTTGCTCACACCGGTGCACTTGTTAGTGTATCCATTCAGTCCTGGGCTGCGGGGCATTCAGAAGTGGCTCTGTGGAGACGTCTGCATAGAGGCAGCTGTCAGAACACGCACACTCGATTGTTCACCAAAACATATGCAGACGCGTCCTTAGCCTGTAGATTTGGATGCACAGAGTTCCCTGTGTTCGCAAGAGACAAGGGAATCGCGTCTGTACGCACAGAAGCAATAGCGGACCGTTTCCCTCGGAGTGAACGCGAAAGAGCTGTCTATATACTCGCAGACACGGGAATGT
Source organism: Patagioenas fasciata (assembly GCF_037038585.1). Classification (NCBI taxonomy): domain Eukaryota; kingdom Metazoa; phylum Chordata; class Aves; order Columbiformes; family Columbidae; genus Patagioenas; species Patagioenas fasciata. The sequence continues at coordinate 72,802 of NW_027288777.1, read as the reverse complement.
GCCTCAGTGCGGTCACAGAGGCAGCAGCTTTTGCACAGATGCTCCTGGTGATTCTGGCACTTTCCAGGCACACTCCTGAAAGTCGCGCACACTGCTGTTCACTCGCTAAACGACCTCTTGGGAAACACGTCTCCGGTCGATGGACCGCTCAGATTGCTTCTCGTGTAACTGTGAACTGTGTCAGCGCAGGGAATCCGTCTCTGTTGAGCAGATGTCAATCCTGCCTCGCTTTTGCTTTGTTGCCTCTACCAAGATGATTTCCTGTTTCTCTCTTCACTGGAGCACGCAGACACAGCCAACGCACATCAAGTGTCAAGAGACACACTCTGCTGAGCTCAACGCTTGTGCAGATGCACATGTGCGACGAAGTCAACACACGTGCTTGTGGAGAGAAAGAAAGGGACTCCCAGGCGTGTGGAGCGACGGGGAGAAAGAGCGGGCGCTGAGGAACACAGTTTCAAACAGACTGTCTCCACACAAACAGGCACCTGTCTGCAGGTATCCTAGATCTTGATTCTTGAACTTGAGGAAACACGCGTCTGAGCAAAACTCCCAAACGCTTCCAGGAAAGACACACGCTCTCCCACAAGCACACAAGTGTTTGCCCTCAGCTATAGATCAGGGACAAGCTTGTGAAGAGATGCCCTGCTATTCTTTCGCCTTATGCCATCATGTGTTTCGTTTCTCTTGGAGATCGATTGTTAAACGTCTTTCCTCGGGCGACTGTGAAGCATTTGCCAGCGGAGGAGAAGTAGCACGGAGCAGCATTCAGTACTGCCTACGAGTGTCTTTGCTACCCTACTAGCGGAGCTCCAAGAACAGGCACACATCTTCAGGTACCTTCCAAATGTGGATTCCCCTGCAGCCCCGTAGGCGGGCGTGCAGTACGCCAACCATCAACGGACGTTTTTCCCCTCAAGCCTGTCAGGACGTTGCTCGTCCGTCTTTCCCTCAATAGATGGGAGTAGGCGCGCTTGCGGATGTGTGCGTGTGTGTGGCCACGCGTTTGCTTAGGCATCAGTGTGTGAAAAGGTAGGTGCTTTTCTCTAGCTGCGTGTGCGTGCACGTGGTGCTGGGTGCACATCCCTGGGTGCTCGAGGTAAGGTTTCTGCATGGTTTTCGCTGAGGAATCGTGTGTGTGCACATGGACAAAGAGAAGGCGCAGCAACCAGGTTCCAGCGCCGAAGAAGGCAAAAGGCAAGGTTTCCGGCGCTATCTCCTTCTCTCCGCAGACCTAGTCGCGCAAAGCAAGCCGCTAAGCCGGCGACCGGCAAGAGTGCTACAACAAAGCATGCCGAACGGAGAAAATAGCAGCAGCGCATCTGTTCACACCTTGTTTCTGCCATGTGCTTGAACGCCAAGACGTTCGCGCTTCTGTGAGATGAAAGACGTCCTTCTGCATATGTGGTTGCTCACACCGGTGCACTTGTTAGTGTATCCATTCAGTCCTGGGCTGCGGGGCATTCAGAAGTGGCTCTGTGGAGACGTCTGCATAGAGGCAGCTGTCAGAACACGCACACTCGATTGTTCACCAAAACATATGCAGACGCGTCCTTAGCCTGTAGATTTGGATGCACAGAGTTCCCTGTGTTCGCAAGAGACAAGGGAATCGCGTCTGTACGCACAGAAGCAATAGCGGACCGTTTCCCTCGGAGTGAACGCGAAAGAGCCGTCTATATACTCGCAGACACGGGAACGTGCCTCAGTGCGGTCACAGAGGCAGCAGCTTTTGCACAGGTGCTCTGGTGATTCTGGCACTTTCCAGGCACACTCCTGAAAGTCGCGCACACTGCTGTTCACTCGCTAAACGACCTCTTGGGAAACACGTCTCCGGTCGATGGACCGCTCAGATTGCTTCTCGTGTAACTGTGAACTGTGTCAGCGCAGGGAATCCGTCTCTGTTGAGCAGATGTCAATCCTGCCTCGCTTTTGCTTTGTTGCCTCTACCAAGATGATTTCCCGTTTCTCTCTTCACTGGAGCACGCAGACACAGCCAACGCACATCAAGTGTCAAGAGACACACTCTGCTGAGCTCAACGCTTGTGCAGATGCACATGTGCGACGAAGTCAACACACGTGCTTGTGGAGAGAAAGAAAGGGACTCCCAGGCGTGTGGAGCGACGGGGAGAAAGAGCGGGCGCTGAGGAACACAGTTTCAAACAGACTGTCTCCACACAAACAGGCACCTGTCTGCAGGTATCCTAGATCTTGATTCTTGAACTTGAGGAAACACGCGTCTGAGCAAAACTCCCAAACGCTTCCAGGAAAGACACACGCTCTCCCACAAGCACACAAGTGTTTGCCCTCAGCTATAGATCAGGGACAAGCTTGTGAAGAGATGCCCTGCTATTCTTTCGCCTTATGGCATCATGTGTTTCGTTTCTCTTGGAGATCGATTGTTAAATGTCTTTCCTCCGGCGACTGTGAAGCATTTGCCACCGGAGGAGAAGTAGCACGGAGCAGCATTCAGTACTGCCTACGAGTGTCTTTGCTACCCTACTAGCGGAGCTCCAAGAACAGGCACACATCTTCAGGTACCTTCCAAATGTGGATTCCCCTGCAGCCCCGTAGGCGGGCGTGCAGTACGCCAACCATCAACGGACGTTTTTCCCCTCAAGCCTGTCAGGACGTTGCTCGTCCGTCTTTCCCTCAATAGATGGGAGTAGGCGCGCTTGCGGATGTGTGCGTGTGTGTGGCCACGCGTTTGCTTAGGCATCAGTGTGTGAAAAGGTAGGTGCTTTTCTCTAGCTGCGTGTGCGTGCACGTGGTGCTGGGTGCACATCCCTGGGTGCTCGAGGTAAGGTTTCTGCATGGTTTTCGCTGAGGAATCGTGTGTGTGCACATGGACAAAGAGAAGGCGCAGCAACCAGGTTCCAGCGCCGAAGAAGGCAAAAGGCAAGGTTTCCGGCGCTATCTCCTTCTCTCCGCAGACCTAGTCGCGCAAAGCAAGCCGCTAAGCCGGCGACCGGCAAGAGTGCTACAACAAAGCATGCCGAACGGAGAAAATAGCAGCAGCGCATCTGTTCACACCTTGTTTCTGCCATGTGCTTGAACGCCAAGACGTTCGCGCTTCTGTGAGATGAAAGACGTCCTTCTGCATATGTGGTTGCTCACACCGGTGCACTTGTTAGTGTATCCATTCAGTCCTGGGCTGCGGGGCATTCAGAAGTGGCTCTGTGGAGACGTCTGCATAGAGGCAGCTGTCAGAACACGCACACTCGATTGTTCACCAAAACATATGCAGACGCGTCCTTAGCCTGTAGATTTGGATGCACAGAGTTCCCTGTGTTCGCAAGAGACAAGGGAATCGCGTCTGTACGCACAGAAGCAATAGCGGACCGTTTCCCTCGGAGTGAACGCGAAAGAGCCGTCTATATACTCGCAGACACGGGAACGTGCCTCAGTGCGGTCACAGAGGCAGCAGCTTTTGCACAGGTGCTCTGGTGATTCTGGCACTTTCCAGGCACACTCCTGAAAGTCGCGCACACTGCTGTTCACTCGCTAAACGACCTCTTGGGAAACACGTCTCCGGTCGATGGACCGCTCAGATTGCTTCTCGTGTAACTGTGAACTGTGTCAGCGCAGGGAATCCGTCTCTGTTGAGCAGATGTCAATCCTGCCTCGCTTTTGCTTTGTTGCCTCTACCAAGATGATTTCCCGTTTCTCTCTTCACTGGAGCACGCAGACACAGCCAACGCACATCAAGTGTCAAGAGACACACTCTGCTGAGCTCAACGCTTGTGCAGATGCACATGTGCGACGAAGTCAACACACGTGCTTGTGGAGAGAAAGAAAGGGACTCCCAGGCGTGTGGAGCGACGGGGAGAAAGAGCGGGCGCTGAGGAACACAGTTTCAAACAGACTGTCTCCACACAAACAGGCACCTGTCTGCAGGTATCCTAGATCTTGATTCTTGAACTTGAGGAAACACGCGTCTGAGCAAAACTCCCAAACGCTTCCAGGAAAGACACACGCTCTCCCACAAGCACACAAGTGTTTGCCCTCAGCTATAGATCAGGGACAAGCTTGTGAAGAGATGCCCTGCTATTCTTTCGCCTTATGGCATCATGTGTTTCGTTTCTCTTGGAGATCGATTGTTAAATGTCTTTCCTCCGGCGACTGTGAAGCATTTGCCACCGGAGGAGAAGTAGCACGGAGCAGCATTCAGTACTGCCTACGAGTGTCTTTGCTACCCTACTAGCGGAGCTCCAAGAACAGGCACACATCTTCAGGTACCTTCCAAATGTGGATTCCCCTGCAGCCCCGTAGGCGGGCGTGCAGTACGCCAACCATCAACGGACGTTTTTCCCCTCAAACCTGTCAGGACGTTGCTCGTCCGTCTTTCCCTCAATAGATGGGAGTAGGCGCGCTTGCGGATGTGTGCGTGTGTGTGGCCACGCGTTTGCTTAGGCATCAGTGTGTGAAAAGGTAGGTGCTTTTCTCTAGCTGCGTGTGCGTGCACGTGGTGCTGGGTGCACATCCCTGGGTGCTCGTGGAAAGGTTTCTGCATGGTTTTCGCTGAGGAATCGTGTGTGTGCACATGGACAAAGAGAAGGCGCAGCAACCAGGTTCCAGCGCTGAAGAAGGCAAAAGGCAAGGTTTCCGGCGCTATCTCCTTCTCTCCGCAGACCTAGTCGCGCAAAGCAAGCCGCTAAGCCGGCGACCGGCAAGAGAGCTACAACGAAGCATGCCGAACGGAGAAAATAGCAGCAGCTCATCTGTTCACACCTTGTTTCTGCCATGTGCTTGAACGCCAAGACGTTCGCGCTTCTGTGAGATGAAAGACGTCCTTCTGCATATGTGGTTGCTCACACCGGTGCACTTGTTAGTGTATCCATTCAGTCCTGGGCTGCGGGGCATTCAGAAGTGGCTCTGTGGAGACGTCTGCATAGAGGCAGCTGTCAGAACACGCACACTCGATTGTTCACCAAAACATATGCAGACGCGTCCTTAGCCAGTAGATTTGGATGCACAGAGTTCCCTGTGTTCGCAAGAGACAAGGGAATCGCGTCTGTACGCACAGAAGCAATAGCGGACCGTTTCCCTCGGAGTGAACGCGGAAGAGCCGTCTATGTACTCGGAGACACGGGAACGTGCCTCAATGCGGTCACAGAGGCAGCAGCTTTTGCACAGGTGCTCTGGTGATTCTGGCACTTTCCAGGCACACTCCTGAAAGTCGCGCACACTGCTGTTCACTCGCTAAACGACCTCTTGGGAAACACGTCTCCGGTCGATGGACCGCTCAGATTGCTTCTCGTGTAACTGTGAACTGTGTCAGCGCAGGGAATCCGTCTCTGTTGAGCAGATGTCAATCCTGCCTCGCTTTTGCTTTGTTGCCTCTACCAAGATGATTTCCCGTTTCTCTCTTCACTGGAGCACGCAGACACAGCCAACGCACATCAAGTGTCAAGAGACACACTCTGCTGAGCTCAACGCTTGTGCAGATGCACATGTGCGACGAAGTCAACACACGTGCTTGTGGAGAGAAAGAAAGGGACTCCCAGGCGTGTGGAGCGACGGGGAGAAAGAGCGGGCGCTGAGGAACACAGTTTCAAACAGACTGTCTCCACACAAACAGGCACCTGTCTGCAGGTATCCTAGATCTTGATTCTTGAACTTGAGGAAACACGCGTCTGAGCAAAACTCCCAAACGCTTCCAGGAAAGACACAGGCTCTCCCACAAGCACACAAGTGTTTGCCCTCAGCTATAGATCAGGGACAAGCTTGTGAAGAGATGCCCTGCTATTCTTTCGCCTTATGGCATCATGTGTTTCGTTTCTCTTGGAGATCGATTGTTAAACGTCTTTCCTCGGGCGACTGTGAAGCATTTGCCAGCGGAGGAGAAGTAGCACGGAGCAGCATTCAGTACTGCCTACGAGTGTCTTTGCTACCCTACTAGCGGAGCTCCAAGAACAGGCACACATCTTCAGGTACCTTCCAAATGTGGATTCCCCTGCAGCCCCGTAGGCGGGCGTGCAGTACGCCAACCATCAACGGACGTTTTTCCCCTCAAGCCTGTCAGGACGTTGCTCGTCCGTCTTTCCCTCAATAGATGGGAGTAGGTGCGCTTGCGGATGTGTGCGTGTGTGTGGCCACACGTTTGCTTAGGCATCAGTGTGTGAAAAGGTAGGTGCTTTTCTCTAGCTGCGTGTGCGTGCACGTGGTGCTGGGTGCACATCCCTGGGTGCTCGTGGAAAGGTTTCTGCATGGTTTTCGCTGAGGAATCGTGTGTGTGCACATGGACAAAGAGAAGGCGCAGCAACCAGGTTCCAGCGCCGAAGAAGGCAAAAGGCAAGGTTTCCGGCGCTATCTCCTTCTCTCCGCAGACCTAGTCGCGCAAAGCAAGCCGCTAAGCCGGCGACCGGCAAGAGTGCTACAACAAAGCATGCCGAACGGAGAAAATAGCAGCAGCTCATCTGTTCACACCTTGTTTCTGCCATGTGCTTGAACGCCAAGACGTTCGCGCTTCTGTGAGATGAAAGACGTCCTTCTGCATATGTGGTTGCTCACACCGGTGCACTTGTTAGTGTATCCATTCAGTCCTGGGCTGCGGGGCATTCAGAAGTGGCTCTGTGGAGACGTCTGCATAGAGGCAGCTGTCAGAACACGCACACTCGATTGTTCACCAAAACATATGCAGACGCGTCCTTAGCCTGTAGATTTGGATGCACAGAGTTCCCTGTGTTCGCAAGAGACAAGGGAATCGCGTCTGTACGCACAGAAGCAATAGCGGACCGTTTCCCTCGGAGTGAACGCGAAAGAGCCGTCTATATACTCGCAGACACGGGAACGTGCCTCAGTGCGGTCACAGAGGCAGCAGCTTTTGCACAGGTGCTCTGGTGATTCTGGCACTTTCCAGGCACACTCCTGAAAGTCGCGCACACTGCTGTTCACTCGCTAAACGACCTCTTGGGAAACACGTCTCCGGTCGATGGACCGCTCAGATTGCTTCTCGTGTAACTGTGAACTGTGTCAGCGCAGGGAATCCGTCTCTGTTGAGCAGATGTCAATCCTGCCTCGCTTTTGCTTTGTTGCCTCTACCAAGATGATTTCCCGTTTCTCTCTTCACTGGAGCACGCAGACACAGCCAACGCACATCAAGTGTCAAGAGACACGCTCTGCTGAGCTCAACGCTTGTGCAGATGCACATGTGCGACGAAGTCAACACACGTGCTTGTGGAGAGAAAGAAAGGGACTCCCAGGCGTGTGGAGCGACGGGGAGAAAGAGCGGGCGCTGAGGAACACAGTTTCAAACACACTGTCTCCACACAAACAGGCACCTGTCTGCAGGTATCCTAGATCTTGATTCTTGAACTTGAGGAAACACGCGTCTGAGCAAAACTCCCAAACGCTTCCAGGAAAGACACAGGCTCTCCCACAAGCACACAAGTGTTTGCCCTCAGCTATAGATCAGGGACAAGCTTGTGAAGAGATGCCCTGCTATTCTTTCGCCTTATGGCATCATGTGTTTCGTTTCTCTTGGAGATCGATTGTTAAACGTCTTTCCTCCGGCGACTGTGAAGCATTTGCCACCGGAGGAGAAGTAGCACGGAGCAGCATTCAGTACTGCCTACGAGTGTCTTTGCTACCCTACTAGCGGAGCTCCAAGAACAGGCACACATCTTCAGGTACCTTCCAAATGTGGATTCCCCTGCAGCCCCGTAGGCGGGCGTGCAGTACGCCAACCATCAACGGACGTTTTTCCCCTCAAGCCTGTCAGGACGTTGCTCGTCCGTCTTTCCCTCAATAGATGGGAGTAGGCGCGCTTGCGGATGTGTGCGTGTGTGTGGCCACGCGTTTGCTTAGGCATCGGTGTGTGAAAAGGTAGGTGCTTTTCTCTAGCTGCGTGTGCGTGCACGTGGTGCTGGGTGCACATCCCTGGGTGCTCGAGGTAAGGTTTCTGCATGGTTTTCGCTGAGGAATCGTGTGTGTGCACATGGACAAAGAGAAGGCGCAGCAACCAGGTTCCAGCGCCGAAGAAGGCAAAAGGCAAGGTTTCCGGCGCTATCTCCTTCTCTCCCCAGACCTAGTCACGCAAAGCAAGCCGCTAAGCCGGCGACCGGCAAGAGAGCTACAACGAAGCATGCCGAACGGAGAAAATAGCAGCAGCTCATCTGTTCACACCTTGTTTCTGCCATGTGCTTGAACGCCAAGATGTTCGCGCTTCTGTGAGATGAAAGACGTCCTTCTGCATATGTGGTTGCTCACACCGGTGCACTTGTTAGTGTATCCATTCAGTCCTGGGCTGCGGGGCATTCAGAAGTGGCTCTGTGGAGACGTCTGCATAGAGGCAGCTGTCAGAACACGCACACTCGATTGTTCACCAAAACATATGCAGACGCGTCCTTAGCCGGTAGATTTGGATGCACAGAGTTCCCTGTGTTCGCAAGAGACAAGGGAATCGCGTCTGTACGCACAGAAGCAATAGCGGACCGTTTCCCTCGGAGTGAACGCGGAAGAGCCGTCTATATACTCGCAGACACGGGAACGTGCCTCAATGCGGTCACAGAGGCAGCAGCTTTTGCACAGATGCTCTGGTGATTCTGGCACTTTCCAGGCACACTCCTGAAAGTCGCGCACACTGCTGTTCACTCGCTAAACGACCTCTTGGGAAACACGTCTCCGGTCGATGGACCGCTCAGATTGCTTCTCGTGTAACTGTGAACTGTGTCAGCGCAGGGAATCCGTCTCTGTTGAGCAGATGTCAAGCCTGCCTCGCTTTTGCTTTGTTGCCTCTACCAAGATGATTTCCCGTTTCTCTCTTCACTGGAGCACGCAGACACAGCCAACGCACATCAAGTGTCAAGAGACACACTCTGCTGAGCTCAACGCTTGTGCAGATGCACATGTGCGACGAAGTCAACACACGTGCTTGTGGAGAGAAAGAAAGGGACTCCCAGGCGTGTGGAGCGACGGGGAGAAAGAGCGGGCGCTGAGGAACACAGTTTCAAACAGACTGTCTCCACACAAACAGGCACCTGTCTGCAGGTATCCTAGATCTTGATTCTTGAACTTGAGGAAACACGCGTCTGAGCAAAACTCCCAAACGCTTCCAGGAAAGACACAGGCTCTCCCACAAGCACACAAGTGTTTGCCCTCAGCTATAGATCAGGGACAAGCTTGTGAAGAGATGCCCTGCTATTCTTTCGCCTTATGGCATCATGTGTTTCGTTTCTCTTGGAGATCGATTGTTAAACGTCTTTCCTCGGGCGACTGTGAAGCATTTGCCAGCGGAGGAGAAGTAGCACGGAGCAGCATTCAGTACTGCCTACGAGTGTCTTTGCTACCCTACTAGCGGAGCTCCAAGAACAGGCACACATCTTCAGGTACCTTCCAAATGTGGATTCCCCTGCAGCCCCGTAGGCGGGCGTGCAGTACGCCAACCATCAACGGACGTTTTTCCCCTCAAGCCTGTCAGGACGTTGCTCGTCCGTCTTTCCCTCAATAGATGGGAGTAGGTGCGCTTGCGGATGTGTGCGTGTGTGTGGCCACACGTTTGCTTAGGCATCAGTGTGTGAAAAGGTAGGTGCTTTTCTCTAGCTGCGTGTGCGTGCACGTGGTGCTGGGTGCACATCCCTGGGTGCTCGTGGAAAGGTTTCTGCATGGTTTTCGCTGAGGAATCGTGTGTGTGCACATGGACAAAGAGAAGGCGCAGCAACCAGGTTCCAGCGCCGAAGAAGGCAAAAGGCAAGGTTTCCGGCGCTATCTCCTTCTCTCCGCAGACCTAGTCGCGCAAAGCAAGCCGCTAAGCCGGCGACCGGCAAGAGTGCTACAACAAAGCATGCCGAACGGAGAAAATAGCAGCAGCTCATCTGTTCACACCTTGTTTCTGCCATGTGCTTGAACGCCAAGACGTTCGCGCTTCTGTGAGATGAAAGACGTCCTTCTGCATATGTGGTTGCTCACACCGGTGCACTTGTTAGTGTATCCATTCAGTCCTGGGCTGCGGGGCATTCAGAAGTGGCTCTGTGGAGACGTCTGCATAGAGGCAGCTGTCAGAACACGCACACTCGATTGTTCACCAAAACATATGCAGACGCGTCCTTAGCCTGTAGATTTGGATGCACAGAGTTCCCTGTGTTCGCAAGAGACAAGGGAATCGCGTCTGTACGCACAGAAGCAATAGCGGACCGTTTCCCTCGGAGTGAACGCGAAAGAGCCGTCTATATACTCGCAGACACGGGAACGTGCCTCAGTGCGGTCACAGAGGCAGCAGCTTTTGCACAGGTGCTCTGGTGATTCTGGCACTTTCCAGGCACACTCCTGAAAGTCGCGCACACTGCTGTTCACTCGCTAAACGACCTCTTGGGAAACACGTCTCCGGTCGATGGACCGCTCAGATTGCTTCTCGTGTAACTGTGAACTGTGTCAGCGCAGGGAATCCGTCTCTGTTGAGCAGATGTCAATCCTGCCTCGCTTTTGCTTTGTTGCCTCTACCAAGATGATTTCCCGTTTCTCTCTTCACTGGAGCACGCAGACACAGCCAACGCACATCAAGTGTCAAGAGACACGCTCTGCTGAGCTCAACGCTTGTGCAGATGCACATGTGCGACGAAGTCAACACACGTGCTTGTGGAGAGAAAGAAAGGGACTCCCAGGCGTGTGGAGCGACGGGGAGAAAGAGCGGGCGCTGAGGAACACAGTTTCAAACACACTGTCTCCACACAAACAGGCACCTGTCTGCAGGTATCCTAGATCTTGATTCTTGAACTTGAGGAAACACGCGTCTGAGCAAAACTCCCAAACGCTTCCAGGAAAGACACAGGCTCTCCCACAAGCACACAAGTGTTTGCCCTCAGCTATAGATCAGGGACAAGCTTGTGAAGAGATGCCCTGCTATTCTTTCGCCTTATGGCATCATGTGTTTCGTTTCTCTTGGAGATCGATTGTTAAACGTCTTTCCTCCGGCGACTGTGAAGCATTTGCCACCGGAGGAGAAGTAGCACGGAGCAGCATTCAGTACTGCCTACGAGTGTCTTTGCTACCCTACTAGCGGAGCTCCAAGAACAGGCACACATCTTCAGGTACCTTCCAAATGTGGATTCCCCTGCAGCCCCGTAGGCGGGCGTGCAGTACGCCAACCATCAACGGACGTTTTTCCCCTCAAGCCTGTCAGGACGTTGCTCGTCCGTCTTTCCCTCAATAGATGGGAGTAGGCGCGCTTGCGGATGTGTGCGTGTGTGTGGCCACGCGTTTGCTTAGGCATCGGTGTGTGAAAAGGTAGGTGCTTTTCTCTAGCTGCGTGTGCGTGCACGTGGTGCTGGGTGCACATCCCTGGGTGCTCGAGGTAAGGTTTCTGCATGGTTTTCGCTGAGGAATCGTGTGTGTGCACATGGACAAAGAGAAGGCGCAGCAACCAGGTTCCAGCGCCGAAGAAGGCAAAAGGCAAGGTTTCCGGCGCTATCTCCTTCTCTCCCCAGAGCTAGTCACGCAAAGCAAGCCGCTAAGCCGGCGACCGGCAAGAGAGCTACAACGAAGCATGCCGAACGGAGAAAATAGCAGCAGCTCATCTGTTCACACCTTGTTTCTGCCATGTGCTTGAACGCCAAGATGTTCGCGCTTCTGTGAGATGAAAGACGTCCTTCTGCATATGTGGTTGCTCACACCGGTGCACTTGTTAGTGTATCCATTCAGTCCTGGGCTGCGGGGCATTCAGAAGTGGCTCTGTGGAGACGTCTGCATAGAGGCAGCTGTCAGAACACGCACACTCGATTGTTCACCAAAACATATGCAGACGCGTCCTTAGCCGGTAGATTTGGATGCACAGAGTTCCCTGTGTTCGCAAGAGACAAGGGAATCGCGTCTGTACGCACAGAAGCAATAGCGGACCGTTTCCCTCGGAGTGAACGCGGAAGAGCCGTCTATATACTCGCAGACACGGGAACGTGCCTCAATGCGGTCACAGAGGCAGCAGCTTTTGCACAGATGCTCTGGTGATTCTGGCACTTTCCAGGCACACTCCTGAAAGTCGCGCACACTGCTGTTCACTCGCTAAACGACCTCTTGGGAAACACGTCTCCGGTCGATGGACCGCTCAGATTGCTTCTCGTGTAACTGTGAACTGTGTCAGCGCAGGGAATCCGTCTCTGTTGAGCAGATGTCAAGCCTGCCTCGCTTTTGCTTTGTTGCCTCTACCAAGATGATTTCCCGTTTCTCTCTTCACTGGAGCACGCAGACACAGCCAACGCACATCAAGTGTCAAGAGACACACTCTGCTGAGCTCAACGCTTGTGCAGATGCACATGTGCGACGAAGTCAACACACGTGCTTGTGGAGAGAAAGAAAGGGACTCCCAGGCGTGTGGAGCGACGGGGAGAAAGAGCGGGCGCTGAGGAACACAGTTTCAAGCAGACTATCTCCACACAAACAGGCACCTGTCTGCAGAAGCACGAACGTCTTGGCGTTCAAGCACATGGCAGAAACAAGGTGTGAACAGATGTGCTGCTGCTATTTTCTCCGTTCGGCATGCTTCGTTGTAGCTCTCTTGCCGGTCGCCGGCTTAGCGGCTTGCTTTGCGCGACTAGGTCTGCGGAGAGAAGGAGATAGCGCCGGAAACCTTGCCTTTTGCCTTCTTCGGCGCTGGAACCTGGTTGCTGCGCCTTCTCTTTGTCCATGTGCACACACACGATTCCTCAGCGAAAACCATGCAGAAACCTTTCCACGAGCACCCAGGGATGTGCACCCAGCACCACGTGCACGCACACGCAGCTAGAGGAAAGCACCTACCTTTTCACACACTGATGCCTAAGCAAACGCGTGGCCACACACACGCACACATCCGCAAGCGCGCCTACTCCCATCTATTGAGGGAAAGACGGACGAGCAACGTCCTGACAGGCTTGAGGGGAAAAACGTCCGTTGATGGTTGGCGTACTGCACGCCCGCCTACGGGGCCGCAGGGGAATCCACATTTGGAAGGTACCTGAAGATGTGTGCCTGTTCTTGGAGCTCCGCTAGTAGGGTAGCAAAGACACTCGTAGGCAGTACTGAATGCTGCTCCGTGCTACTTCTCCTCCGCTGGCAAATGCTTCACAGTCGCCCGAGGAAAGACGTTTAACAATCGATCTCCAAGAGAAACGAAACACATGATGCCATAAGGCGAAAGAATAGCAGGGCATCTCTTCACAAGCTTGTCCCTGATCTATAGCTGAGGGCAAACACTTGTGTGCTTGTGGGAGAGCCTGTGTCTTTCCTGGAAGCGTTTGGGAGTTTTGCTCAGACGCGTGTTTCCTCAAGTTCAAGAATCAAGATCTAGGATACCTGCAGGCAGGTGCCTGTTTGTGTGGAGACAGTCTGTTTGAAACTGTGTTCCAGGGTGTCACCATCGACCTTGGGGAGAAAGTGGGGTCCCCTGAATGTCACAATGGGCCTTGGGGACAATGGGGGGTCCTGGGATGTCACCATGGGCCCTGGGGGCAATGGGTGGTGCTGGGATGTCACAACTTTCCCTGGGGACAAAGGGGGTCCCCATGGTGCCACAAGGGGCCCTGGGACAAAGGGGGGTCCCCAGGATGTCACAATGGTCCCTGAGGACAAGGGGAGGTCCCCATGGTGTCACAATGGGTCCCCAGTGACAAGGGGGTCCCCCATGGTTCACAATGGGCCCTGGGGAGAAGGGGTTAGGGGGTTGGAGGATTAGGTGGTGCAGGATTTGGGGGTGCAAGGCCGGGGGAGCAGGATTTTGCGGGGCCTGATTTGGGGCTACAGGGTCTGGGGTTGCAGGTTCCAGGGGTGCAGGTTTTGGGGGTTCAGGGTGTAGGGCAGTAGGGTCTTTGGGTGCAGGAGTTTGGGGTGCCGGGTTTGGGGGCCAGGATTTGGGGTTGCAGGATTTAGGGGTGCAGTGGTTTGGAGTGCAGTGTTTTGGGGTGCAGGGTTTGGGGAAGGAGGATATGGGGGTGTAGGGTTTAGGGGAGCAGGATCTTGGGGTGCAGGGGTTTGGGGTGGGCGGCTTGGTAGGGCAGGATTTGGGGGTGGAAAGTTTTGGGGGTAGGGTTGGGGGTGCAGGATTTGGGGGTGAAGGGGTTGTGGGGTGCAGGGTTGTGGGGTGCAGGGTTTGGGAGATCGGTACGTGGGGCTGGAGGATTTGGGGGTGCAGGGTTTGGAGCAGCAGGATCTGGGGGTGCAGAGTTGGGGGGTGCAAGATTGGGGGTAGCAGGGTTTTGGGGAGCAGGGTTTCGGGGTCAGGCTTTAGGGGGACAGGGTTTGGGGGGCAGGGCTGGGAGGGATGATTTTGGGGTGCAGGGTTTAGGGCAGCAGGATCTTGGGGTGAAGGGGTTTGGGGTGAAGGGTTTGGTAGGACAGGATTTGGGGTGCAGGTTTTTAGGGTGCAACTTGTGGGGGTCAGGATTTGGGGTACAGGGTTTGGGGTGCAGGGTTTAGTGGTGCAGGGTTTGGGGGTGCAGGTCTTGTGGAGGCAGAATTGGGGGTGCAGGTTTTTGGAGTTAAGGGATTTGGGGGTGCAGATTTTGGGTGTTCAGGACCTGGGGGTGCAGGATTTGGGGATGTAGGTTTGGTGGGGGCAGGGCTTAGGGTTTCAGTATCTTGGGTTGAAGAGGTTTGGGGTGAAGGGTTGTGTACGGCAGGATTTGGGGGTGCAGGGCTTTGGGCTGCAGGTTTGGGGGTGCAGGGTTCGCATGTTCAGGAACTGGGGGTGCAGGATTTGGGTTTGCAGGTTTGGGGAATTTTGGGGTAAAGGATTTGGGGTGTAGGGTTGGGGGACGCAGGATCTGAGGGTGCAGCGTTTGGGGTGCAGAGTTAGCGGCTGCAGGAACTGGGGGTGCAGGGTTTGGGGGGCACTGTGTTGGGGGGAAGGATTTGGGGGATGCAGGGTTTAAGGGTTTAAGATTTGGAGGTGTCGAATTTTGGGGTGCAGGAGGTGCAGGATTTGCAGTTTGCAGGATTTGGGAGAGAACAGTTTGGGGTGCTGGGGTTTTGGGGATGCAAGATTTGAGGCTGCAGGGTTTCGGGGTTTGGGACATGGGGCTGGAGGATTCGGGGGTGCAGGATTTGGGGTGCAGTGTGTGGGGGTGCAAAATCTTGGGGTGTACGAGCTTTGGGTGTGGGATTTGAAGGACAATGATTTGGGGGTGCAGAGATTGGGGGTGCAGGGTTTGGGGTTGCTGCGTTTGGAGATTCGGGATGTGGAGGTCAAGGATTTAGGGGTACACGGTTTGGTTGCAGGATTTGGGGTGCAGGGTTTGAAGTGCAGGGCTAAAGGGGGCAGGATTTGGAGGTGCAATATTTGGTGGTCTGGGGTATTGGGGTGCAGGGTTTTGGGGTGAGGGATTTGGGGGTCAGGATGTGGGGTGGAGGATTTGAGCGTGCGTGCTGTTGGGGCACAGAGTTTCGGGGGACAGATCTGGGGGTGCAGGGTTTGTGGGGCAGCATTTAGGGCTGTAGGCTTTGGGGGTGGAGTGTTTTGGGGAGGATTTGGGGTGCAGGGTTGAAGGGTTTAGATCTGGAGGTGCAGAGTTCTGGGGTGCAGGGTGTTGGGTGCAGGATCTGGGGCTCCAGGATTTATGGGTGCAGGCTCTTGGGGTTCAGGGTAGGAGGATCGTGGGGTGCGGGGCTGAAGGGTTTGGTAGGGCCGGATTTGGGGCTGCAGGGCTTTAGGGTGAGGCTTTGGGGGTGCAGGTTTCATGTCTTTAGGAACTGGGGGGGCAGGATTTTGTGGTGCGGACTTTTGAGTGCAAGTTTGAGGGGCCTTGATTTTGGGGTGCACGGTTTGGGGGGGCAGGATTCCGGGTGTAAGGTTTTGGGGTGCAGACTTGGGGGTGTGGGTTTCACACATTAAGGAACTGGGGGCTGCAGAAGTTGGGGGTGCAGCGTTTTGGGGTGCAGGGTTGAAGGGTGCAGGATTCAGGGGTACAGGTTTTGGGAGATAAGGATCTGGGGGTGCAGGTTGTAGGGATCAGAATATGGGGGTGCATTGTTTGGGATTGCAGGATATTGGGTGCAGGATCTGAGGGTACAAGGTTTGGGGTAGCAGGGTTTTGGGGAGCAGGGTTTCGGGGTCAGGCTTTAGGGGGACAGGGTTTGGGGGGCAGGGCTGGGAGGGATGATTTGGGGGTGCAGGGTTTAGTTCAGCAGGATCTTGGGGTGAAGGGGTTTGGGGTGAAGGGTTGGGTAGGACAGGATTTGGGGTGCAGGATTTTAGGGTGCAACTTGTGGGGTTCAGGATTTGGGGTACAGGGGATTGGGGGTCCAGGGTTTGTGGGTGCAGGATTTAGTGGAGCAGGGATTGAGTTGCAGATCCTGGGGAGGCAGAATTGGGGGTGCAGGTTTTGGGAGTTAAGGGTTTGGGGGTGCAGATTTTGGGTGTTCAGGACCTGGGGGTGCATTATTTGGGGATGTAGGTTTTGGGGGGTAGATTTTGGGGTGCTGGGTTCGGGACATGGGTCTGGAGGATTTGAGGGTGCAGGGTTAAGGGGTTTAGGATTTTGGGGTGCACGGTTTAGGGTGCACACGTTTTGGGTGTGTATGATTTGAGAGTGCAGGGCTTTGGGGTACAGGATTTGGGGTGCAGGGTTTTGGGGTCAGGATCTGGGGGTGCAGGGTGTTGGGGAGAAGGATTCGGGGTGCAGCATTTTGAAGGGCAGGGTTTGGAGGAGGGAGGTTTTGGAGGTGCAAGGTTTGGTGCTTCAGGTTTTGAGGGTGCAAGATATGGTGGTGCAGGTTTTGGGGGTGCAGTGTTAAGGGGGTGGAGGATTAGAGGTGCAGGATTTGGGGGTGCAGGGTTGGGAGTGCAGGGTTTTTGGGGCCTGATTTGGGGGTACAGGGTCTGGGGGTGCAAGATCCTGGAGTTCAGGATTTGGGGGTTCAGGATGTGGGGGTGCAGGGTATGGGAGGGAAGGATCTGGGGCTTCAGGATTTGGGGGTGCACCGTTTGGGGGTGCAGGGTTTAGAAGTCAGGTCTAAGAGTGCAGGGTTTGGGGTGCAGGGGTTTGGGGGTGCAGGTTTCATGAGTTCAGGAACTGGGGGTGCAGGAATCAAGGGTGCAGGGTTTGGGAAAGAATTTGGGGGATCAGGGTTTTGGGGTGCAGAGTTTCAGAGTTCAGGGTTTGGGGGGAAGTTTAAGGTTGCAGAGTGTTAAGGGTGCAGAGCATTGGGGCAGAGGATTTGGGGGTGCGGGGTTTCAGGGTTCAGGATGTGGAGGGGTGGAGTTTTGGGGGGCAGGGTTTGGGGGTGAAGGATTTGGGGGTGCAGGGTGGTGGGGTACAGGCCTTCCTGTGTCACCTCAGCTGGGTGTTCCTGCTCCACGGGGGGATTGCACCGGATGAGCTTTCCAGGTCCCTTCCAACCCCTGACATTCTGGGACTCTGTGCGGAAGGATTTGGGGGTGAGAGATTTGGGGTGCAGCATTTGGGGGTGCAGAGTTTTGGGAGGCAAGGACCTGGGGCTGCAGGATTTGGGGGTTCATTGTTTAGGGCAGCACAATCTTGGGGTGCAGGAGTTTGCAGTGAAAGGTTTGGTAGGGCAGGATTTGGGGTGCAGGATTCTGGGGTGCTGGGTTTTGGGGCACAGGATTTGGTGTTGCAGGGATGGGGTTGAAGGGCTTGGGTTTCCAGGCCTTGGAGGTGCAGGATTTGGAGGTGCAAGGTTTGGGAGGGAATTCTTTCGGGGTGCTGTGTTTGGGGGTGCAGGGTTTGGGGGTGCAGGGTTTGGGTGTTCAGGACCTGGGGGTGCTGCATTGGGGGTGCAGTGGTTTGGGGAGCAGGGTTTAGGGAGGCAAATTATGGGGGTCCTGGGTTTTAGGAGGACAGGATTTAAAGGCGCGGGATTTGGGGGTGCAGGGTTTGGGGACTCAGGACCTGGGGATGCAGCTTTCAGGGTGCGAGGCTTAGGGGTGCATTATTAGAGGGTGGAATATTAGGGGTGCAGGACTGGGTGGGGAGGATCTGGGGTGCACATTTTGAGCGTTAAGGACGTGGGGGTGCAGGACTTGGGCGTTCAGGGATTGGGAGTGCACGGTTTGGGGGTGCAGAGTGCAAGCTGGGGGGCAGGATTTGGGGTGCAGGGTTTGGGGGTGCATTGTTGGGGGACCAGATTTGGGGGTCCAGGGTTTGGGGATGTAGGATTTAGGGTGCAGGACTTGGGGTTGTACGGCTGGGGGGTGAAGGGTTTGAGGGAAAGAATAATGGGGTGCATGGTTTAGGGGTACAGGGGCTTGGGGGGGACAATTTGGGGCTGCAGGGTTTTGAAGTGCAGGGTTTGAGGGGGCAGGATTTGGGGGTGCAAGATTTAGTGGTTCGGGATTCTGGGGTGCCGGGTTTTGAGGTGAAGGATTTGGGGGTGCAGGGTTTGGGGATGGATGATCACGGGGTGCAGACTTTGGAATTCAGGATCTTGGGGTGCAGGGGTCTGCAGTGAAGGGTTTGGTAGAGCAGGGTCTGGGGGTGCAGGACTTTCGGGTGAGGTTTGGGGTGCAGGGTTCGTGTGTTCAGGGTTAGGGGTGCAGGATTTGAGGGTGCAGGGCTCTGGGTGCAGAGTTTGGGAGTTCAGGGTTTGGGGTGCAGGGTTTTTGGCAGGAGCATCTGAGGGTGCAGGATCTGGGGATGCTGGATCTGGGGCTGCAGCGTTTTCAGTGCAGGTTTTGGGGGGACTTGATTTTGAGGTGCTCGCTGTGGGGCTGCAGGATCTGGGGGCAGGATTTGGGGTTTCAGGGTTGAGGGTAACAGGAATTTGGGGTGCAGGGGCTTGGGGTGAAGAGCATGGTAGGGCAGGATTTGGGGGGGCAGGATTGGGGAAAAAAAGGAAGGAAGGAAGGAAGGAAGGAAGGAAGGAAGGAAGGAAGGAAGGAAGGAAGGAAGGAAGGAAGGAAGGAAGGAAGGAAGGAAGGAAGGAAGGAAGGAAGGAAGGAAGGAAGGAAGGAAGGAAGGAAGGAAGGAAGGAAGACCTGGGGTTGCAGGGTTTACGGTAGCAGGATCTTGGGGTGCAGGATCTGGGGGTGCAGGGATCAGAATTTGGGGGTACAGGGTTTGGGGTGCAGGATATCAGCGAACAGGGCTTGGGGTGCAGAACCTTGTTGTTCAGGGTTTAGAGGCAGGATTTGGGGGTGCAGGGCTTTGGGGTGAGGGGTTGGGGTGCAGGGTTCAGGGCTCCAGGACCTGGGGGTCGGAGGATTTAGGGGGTTGCAGGATTTGGGGGTGCAGGGCAGGGCAAGGAAGGCTTTGAATGTGCAGTGTTTGAAGTTTCAGCACTTGGGGGTGCAGGATTTGGGGGTACAGGATTAATGGGGGCAGGGTGTCTGGGGGTAGAACTTGGGGTGCACATTTTGTGAGGATGCAAGATTTGAGAGTGCAGGGATTTGGGGTGAGGGATTTCAGGGTGCCGGGTTGGGGGGGGAAGGATCTGCGGGTGCAGGGTTTGTCAGTGCATTGATTGGGGGTCAGAATTTGGGGGTGCAGGGTTCGTGGGGCACGATTTTGGGTGCAGGTTTTGGGGAGCAGGATCTGGGGGTGATGGATTTGGGTGACAAGGTTTGGAGGAGCAGAGTTCAGGGGTTTGGGGGATGGGTTTGGACCTACAAGATTCGGGGGAAATGGTTTGGGGGAAGGATCTGGGGGCGAGATATTTGGGGGGCAGGGTTTGGGATGCCAGGTTTGGGGGTGAAGGGCTTGGGGGCAAGGATCTGGGGTGCAGGATTAGGGGGATTCAGGATTGGGGGGGTTAAGGTTGTATGGGGGACAATTTTGGGGTGCAGGTTTGGGGGGCAGGATTTACAGTGCAGGCTTTTGGGATGCACGGCTTCAGGGTACAGGGCTTGATGAGGCAGGATTTGGGGGTGCAGGATTTGGGGGCTCAGTGTTAGGAGGTGAATGTTTTGGGGGTGAAGGGTTTGGGAGTGTAAAATCTGGGCGTGCAGGATTTTGGAGTGCAGTATTTTGGGGTGCATGGTTTGGGACTGTAGATTTTGGGGTGCAGGGTTTGGGGGGCAGGGTTTGGGGGTACAAAGTTTAGGGGGCAGGGTTTTGGGGTGCAGGATCTTGGGGTGTACGAGTTTTGGGTGTGGGATTTGAAGGAAAATGATTTGTGGTGCAAGGTTTTGGGGTGCAGGGTTTGGGGGGCAGGTTTTGCGTGTTCAGGAACTGGGGGTGTGGGATTTTGCGTTGAAGGGCTCTGGGGTGCCGGGGTTGGCCTGCAGGGGTTGGGGTGCAGTATTTTGGGGTGCAGGGGTTTGGGTTTCAGGACCTGGGGGTGCAGGGTCTCAGGGAACAGGATTTCAGGGGTGCAGCATTTGAGGGGTGACGGCCTTGGGGATGAAGGATTGGGGAGTGCAGGGTTTGGGGGTGCAGATTTGGGGTGCAGGGTTTAGGGGGTGTAGGGTTTTGGAGGGGCAGGATATTGGGGTGCAGGATTTAGAGGAGCCGACTTTTGGGCAGCAGGATTGGGGGGCAAGGATTTGGGGGTGCAGGGTTTAGGGTAGCAGGGACTTCGGGTGCAGGGTTTGGTAGGGCAGGATCTTGGGGTGCAGGGTTTGGGGTTCAGGGTTCGGGATGTACATTTTTGGGAGGCAGGATTTGAGGGCGCAGGGTTTTGGGGCGAAGGGTTTAGAGAGCAGGATTTAGAGTGCAGGGTTTGGGGGTTCAGGGTCTAGGGTGGCAGGAATTTTGGGGTGCAGGCCTTTGGGGCAAAGGGTTCTGTGGTGCTGGGTTTTGGGGTGCAGGATTTGGGTGTGCAGGGTTGGGGGTTGGGGAGAAGGATTTTAGTGTGCAGGATTTTAGGGTGAAGGTTTGGTAGGGCTGAGTTTGGAGGTTCAGGGTTCTGGGGGGCAGGGTGTTGGGTGCAAGATCTGGGGGTACAGGATTTATGGGTGCAGGGTGTTGTGGGGTGCAGGGATTTTGAGTGAGGGATTGGAGGTTCAGAGTTAGGGGGTGCAGGCTTTGGGGGTGCAGGGTGTTCGGGTGAGGGATTTGGGGTTCAGGGTTAGGGGGTGCAAGATTTGAGGGGTGCATGGGTTTTGGGTGAGGGATTTGGGGTTCAGGGTTAGGGGGTGCAGGGTTTGGTGGGCAGGAATTGGGGGTGCAGGGTGTTGGGGGAAGGATTTGCTGGTGCAGGCTTTAGGGTAAAGGGGTTTGCGGTGCAGGGTTGCGGGGTGGAGGATTTGGGGGTGAAGGTTTGGGGGTGCAGGATTTGGGGGAAGGATCTGTTGGTTCAAGATCTGGGGGTTCAGGATTTTCTGGTGCAGAATTGGGGGTGCGGGATTTAGGGTGTAGGGTTGGAGGGTGAAGGGTTTGGGGAATAGAATTTCGACGTGAAGGGTTTGGGGTGAAGGGTTGGTAGGGCAGGATTTTGGGGTGCAGTGCTATGGGGGTGGAGGATCAGGTAGTGCAGGATTTGGGGGTGCAAGGCGTGTGGGGCTGCAGGGTTTTGGGGGGCCTGATTTGGTGCTACAGGGTCTGGGGGTGCAGCTTTTGAGAGTTGAGGGATTTGGGGATGAGAGTTCAGTGGTGCAGGATCTGGGGTGCAGGGTTCAGGGGGGCAGGGTTTGGGGGGGCAGGGTTTGGGGTTGCAGCTTTTGGAGATTCGGGTTGTGGGTGTCAAGGATTTGGGGGTACAGGGTTTGGGTGCAGGATTTGGGGGTACAGGGGTTTGAAGGGGACAGGATTTGCAGGTGCAAGATTTGGTGCGCTGGAGTACTGGGGTGCAGGGTTTGCAGGGTGCAGGGTTTTTGGGTGCACGGTTGTGGAAGGTGGGATTTGGGGGTGCAGCGTTTGGGGTTGCAGGATTTGGGGTGCAGGTTTGTGGAGAGCAGGAACAGAGGAGCAGGGTTGGGGGTGCAGGGTCTGGTGGGGCAGGAATTGGGGGTGCAGGGAGTTGGGGGAAGGATCTGCTGGTGCAGCTTTTAGGGTAAAGGGTTTTGGGGTACAGGGTTTTGGGGTGGAGGATTTGGGGGTGTAGGGTTGGGGGTTGAAGGGTTTGGGGGACAGAGCTGCAGGTGAAGGGTTTGGGGTGAAAGGTTTGCAGTGAAGGTTTTGGGGTGAAGGTTTTGGGGTGCAGAATCTGAGGGTGCAGGGCTTGGTAGGGCAGGATTTTGGGGTGAAGGATTTGGGGGTGTAGAGTTTTCGGGTGCAGGGTTTGGGACTGCAGGTTTTGGGGTGTAGGGTTTGGGGGCAGGGTGTGGGGTACAAAGTTTAGGGGGCAGGGTTTTGGGGTGCAGCATCTTGGGGTGTATGAGTTTTGGGTGTGGGATTTGAAGGAAAGTGATTTGGGCTGCAGGGTTTGGGGTTTCCATTGACAGGAACTGGGGGTGCAGGGCGTCGGGGTGCCGGGGTTGGTCTACAGGGTTTGGGGTGCAGAATTTAGGGGTGCAGTATTTTGGGGTTCAGGGTTTTGGGGTGCAGGATTGGGGATTCAGGGTTTTGGGGGCATTATCTGGGGGGTCAGGATTTGGGGGTGCAGGGTTTGGGGCTGCAGGTTTTGGGTGGGGAATTTGGGGGTACAGGGTGTTGAGGAAGGATCTGGGGGTGCAATATTTGGGCTTTAAGGGTTACGGGGGGCAGGATCTGGCAGTGCAGAGTTTGGGGACAGGACCTGGGGGTGCAGCGTCTGGGGTTACAGGTTTTGGGGGTGCAGGGTGGAGGGAATTATTTGAGGTGCAGGGTTATGAGAGTACAGGATTTCCAGGTGCAGAGTTTGGG
Source organism: Patagioenas fasciata (assembly GCF_037038585.1). Lineage (NCBI taxonomy): Eukaryota > Metazoa > Chordata > Aves > Columbiformes > Columbidae > Patagioenas > Patagioenas fasciata. The sequence goes on along the minus strand of NW_027288777.1, from coordinate 50,162 downwards.
GTGCTGGGTATGGGGCAGCAGCATCTGGGGGTTCAGGTTCTGGGGGTGCATTCACTTGGGGGGATGGATCTAGGGGTGCAGGTTTTGGGGGTCCAAGGTTAGACGGGATTTGGGGCTGCAGGGATTTAGGGTGCAGGGTTTAGGGCTGCAGTGTTCTGGAGGAAGGATTTGGGGTGCAGTGTTTGAGGGGTAGGATTTGGGGTTTCAGTGTTTCAGGGTGTATGATTTTGGAGTGCAGGATTTGGGGTGCAGGGTTTGGGGGTGCAGGGTTGGAGGTGCAGGGTTTGGGGCTGCAGGGTTTGGGGTACAAAGTTTTGGTAGGGCATGCTTTGGGGTGCAGGACTTTAGGGTGCAGAATTCGGGGGTGTGCAGTTTAAGGGGGCAGGATGTGGCGTTGCAGCGTTCTGGGGTGTCAGGTTTGGGGTGCAGTGGTTTGGGGTGCAGGGTTTGGGGTGCAGGGTTTAGGGAAGGATGATAAGGGGGTGCAGGGTTTAGGGCAGCAGGATCTTGGGGTGCAGGGGTTTGGGGTGGAGGGCTCGGTAGGGCAGAGTTTGGGGGTGGACAGTTTAGGGGGGTAGGGTTTGGGGAGCAGGTTTTGGGGGTTCAGAACCTGGGGGGGCAGGGTATTGGGGTGCAGGATCTAGAAGGGCAGGGTTTGGGGGTGCAGTGTTTGGGGCACAGGGTTTGGGGGTGCAGGATCTTGGGGTGTACAAGTTTTGCAGGTAGGATTTGAAGGAAAATGATTTGGGGTGCAGGGATGGGGGTACAGGGTTTTGGGGTTGCTGGTTCTGGGGATTTGGGCTGTGGGGTTGGAGGATAACGGGAAGCAGGGTTTGGGGGGCAGTGTTTGGGGAGCCAGGGTTAGGGTTCGGTGGGGGCAGAATTTTGGGTGCACAGTTTTGACAGCTAAGTTTGGGGTGCAGGGCCTGGGAATTCAGGGTTTGGGGGTGCAGAGTTTTGGGGAGCAGGGTTTGGGGGTTCATGACGTGGGGATGGAGGAATTGGGGGTGCAGGGTTTGGTGGGGAAGGGTTTGGGGGTGCCTGGCTTAGGGTTGCAGGATTTGGGGGTCAAGGGTTTGGAGGTGCAGGGGTTTGGGGGCAGGATATAGGGGTGCAGGATTTGAGGGTGCAGGGTTGTGGAGTGCAGAGATTTAGGGGTGCAAGATCTGGGCTTGTACGGTTTTGGGGTGCAGGTTTTGGGGAGGGAGGATTTGGGGTGCAGAGTTTGGGCGTGCCAGGTCTGTGGTTGCAGGTTTTAGTACAGGGTTTGGGGGTTCAGGTTGTGGGGGCGGAGTTTTTGGGGGTGCAGGGTTGGGGAGAAGGATTTTGGGGGTGCAGGGTTTTAGGGTGCAGGATCTTAGGGTACAGAATTTGGGCAGGAATGCTTTCGGGATGCAGGTTTGGGGAGTGCAATATTTGAGGGTGCAAGGTTACCAAACCTTGCAGGATTTTGGGGTGCAGGGTTTTGGTATTTGGGGTTCAGGGTTAGGGGGTGCAGGGTGTTGGGGAACGATTTGGGGGTGCAGGGTTTGGAGGTGGAGTGTTTCAGGGATCAGGGTCTGGGAGGCAGAATTATGGGTGCAGGGTTTGGGATGGCAGGGTTTGGGGTGCAGAGTTTGCGTGTTCAGGACCTGGGGGTGCTGCCTTTGGGGGTGCAGGGTTTTGGGGTGCAGGGTTTGGGTGTTCAGGACCTGGGGGTGCTGGGTTTGGGGGTGCAGGGTTTTGGGGAGCAGGGTTTGGGGAGGCAAATTATGGGGGTCCTGGGTTTTAGGAGGACAGGATTTAAAGGCGCGGGATTTGGGGGTGCAGGGTTTGGGGACTCAGGACCTGGGGGTGCAGCTTTCAGGGTGTGAGGCTTAGGGGTGCATTATTAGAGGGTGGAATATTAGGGGTGCAGGACTGGGTGGGGAGGATCTGGGGTGCACATTTTGAGTGCTAAGGACGTGGGGGTGCAGGACTTGGGCGTTCAGGGATTGGGAGTGCACGGTTTGGGGGTGCAGAGTGCAAGCTGGGGGGGCAGGATTTGGGGTGCAGGGTTTGGGAAGACAGGATCGGGGGTGGAGGATTTGGGGGTGCAGGATTGAGGGGCAGGGTTTTGGTACAGGGCTTGGGGTCAGGATCTGGGGCTGCAGGATTTGGGGGTTCAGTGTTTAGGGCAGCACAATCTTGGGGTGCAGGGGTTTGCAGTGAAAGGTTTGGTAGGCAGGATTTGGGGTGCAGGATTCTGGGGTGCTGGGTTTGGGGTACAGGATTTGCTGTTGCAGGGATGGGGTTGAAGGGCTTGGGTTTCCAGGCCTTTGAGGTGCAGGATTTGGAGGTGCAAGGTTTGGGAGGGAATTCTTTGGGGTGCAGGGTTTGGGGGCAGGTTTAGGGGTGTAGGGTATAGGACGGAAGGATTTGGGAATGCAGGGTTTGGGGTGCACGTTTCGGGGTTCAGGAAGGTAGGGAGGGCAGGATTAGGGGGTGCAAGGTTTCAGTTGTAGGGTTTAGGGGTGCAGAGTTTGGTAGGGCCGAATTTGGGGGTGCAGGATTTGGGAAGACAGGATCGGGGGTGGAGGATTTGGGGTGAAGGATTGAGGGGCAGGGTTTTGGTGCAGGGCTTGGGGTCAGGATCTGGGGTGCGGGTTTGAGAAGAGTATTTTGGGGTGCAGGATTTTGGGTGCCGTGTCTGCGGGGCAGGTTTGGGGTGATATCCCCCATATCCTGCTCCCCAGATCCTGCACCCCAGAATCCTGCACCCCCATACTGTGATCCCTGCACCCTGCACCCCCAGACCCTTCCCTCCCAAAACCTGTAGCCCCATAACCCTGCACCCCAAAACGCTGCACCTCCAGATCGTGAACCTTTAAACCCTGCACCCCAAATCCTTCCTCCCCAAAACCTGCACCCCAAAACCCTACAATCCCAGATCTTGCACCTGCAAATCTCTGCACTCCACAACCCTGCACCCTCAAATCCTGCACCCCTATATCCTGCCCCCCAAAACCCCGGCACCTCCAAACCCTGCACCCCAGATCCTGCAACCCTAAACCAGGCACCCCAAACCCTTCCCCACCAAACCCTGCACCCCTCAGACCCTGAAGCCCAAATCCCTCTCCCAAAGCCCCTGCACCCCTTAAATCCTGCACCCCTGAAATCCGGTTCCCTAAGACCCTGCACCCCCAGGTCCTGAACCCCAAACCCCTGCACCCCAAAATACTGCACCCCAATCCCTGCAGGCCAACCCCGGCACCCCAGAGCCCTTCAACGCAAAATCCTGCATCCCCAGTTCCTGAACACGCAAAACCTGCCCCCAAACCCTGCACCCCAAAACCTGCCCCCCAACACTGCAGCCCAAAGCCCAGCACCCCAAGACCCTTCATCCCCAAACCCTGAGCCCCCAAATCATGCACCCCCAGATCCTGACCCCCAAAACACTGCACCCCCATATCCTGCACCCCAAGATCCTGCTACCCTAAACCCTGAACCCCCAAATCCTGCACCCCCGATTCCTCTCTCACAAGCCCTGCACCCCAAAACTCTTCACCCCCAAGTCCTCTCCCCCCAAACAATGCACCTGGAACCTTGAACCCGCAAAGCCTGCACGCCCAGGTCCTGAACACCTAACCCTGCCCCCGCAAATCCTTTAACCCCCAAACCCAGCACCCCAAACCCTGTACCCCCAGATCGTTCCCAAAACACCCTGCACCCCCAAACCCTGCACCCCAAATTCCTGCCCTACCAAGCCCTTCACCCAAACCCCCGCACCCTTAAATCCTGCACCCCTAAACCCTGCACACCAAATCCTGCACCTCCAGATCCTTCTTTCCTTCCTTCCTTCCTAAAGCCTGCACCCCAAATCGTGCCCTACCAAACCCTTCACCCCAAACCCCTGCACCCCACAGTCTTGCTCCCCCTAATCCTGCCATCCCAAACCCTGCACCCCAAATTCTGCCCCCCAAACCCCGATCCCTGAAACACTGCACCTCCAAACCCTGTACCCCCAAATCCTTCCCCAACACCCTGCACCCCCAAACCCTGCACCCCTAAGCCTGAACCCTAAATCCCTCACCCAAAAGCCCTGCACCCCCAAACCCTGCACCCCAAGATCCTGCTCCCCTAAATCTTGAACACCCTAACCTTAAGCCCCCAAACCCTGCACCCCGAAATCCTGCAGCACCAAACCCTGCCCCCCAAATCCTGCACCCCTATAATTCAGCCCTACCAAGCTTTGCACCCCTAAACCCTGAAATCTCACACCCCCTAATCCTGCCCTCCCAAATCCTGAGCCCTGCACCCCCAAAGCCTGCATTCCCAAACGCAGCACCCCCAGGTCCTGAACACCCAAACACTGCACCCCCAAATTAGGCAGTCCCAAACCCAGCACCCCAAAATCCTCCATTCACAAACTCTGCACCCCCCAAACCTGGACCCCCACATGTGCACCCCCAAAACCATGCCCCCCTGAAACGCTGCACTTCAAAACCCTGCACCCCTAAATCCTTCCCCCAAAACCCTGCCCCCCAAACCCTACACCCCAAGGTCCTTCCCCCACCTCCTGGAACCCCAAACCCTGCACCCCAAAGAATTCCCTCCCAAACCTTGCACCTCCAAATCCTGCACCTCAAAGGCCTGGAAACCCAAGCCCTTCAACCCCATCCCTGCAACACCAAATCCTGTGCCCCAAACCCAGCACCCCAGAATCCTGCACCCCAAATCCTGCCTACCAAACCTTTCACTGCAAACCCCTGCACCCCGAGGTTGTGCTGCCCTAAACACTGAACCCCCAAATCCTGCAGCCCCAGATCCCTGCCTCCCAAAACTCTGCACCCCCACATCCTGCACCCCAAATCTCTCACCCCCAAATCCTCCCCCCACCACCCTGCAGCCTCAAATCCTTCACCCCCATCCCCTGCACCCCAAAACTCCACACCTCCAAATCCTGAACCCTGAAACCTCGCACCCCCAAATCCTGTGCCCCAGTCCTGTGCACCCCACACTCTGCAACCTTAAATTTCCCCCCAAGCCCCTGCACCCCAAACGCTGCACTCTTAGACCTGACTTCTAAACCCTGCACCCCCAAACAGTGCACCCCCAAATCCTGAAGCCCCAGATCCTTCCCTCCCATACCCTGCACCCCCAAATCCTGAACCCCCAGATCCTGAATTCCAGGATCTTGCACCCCCAGACCCTGCACCCCCAAATCAGACACACGAAAACTCTGCACCCCCAAATCTTGCACCTCTAAGCCTCCACCCCTTAACACTGCACCCCCAAATCTTTCACCCCAAAACCTCCACCCAGAACCCTGTACCCCAAAACCCTACACCTCCAAATCCTGAACCCTTAAACCCTGCACCCCCAGATCCTCCCCCCAAATGAATGCACCCCCAAAACCTGCACCCCCAGATCCTGCTGCCCCATACCCAGCACCCCAAACTCTGCACCCAGAAATCCTGCACTCTCATAACCCTGCACCTCAAACAATTCCCTTAACCCTGCACCCCCAAAACCTGTAACCCCAATCGCTGCACCCCCAGATCCTGTCCCCAAACTCTGCACTGCCAGATCCTGCCCCCCTAAGCCCTTAAAGCCCAAATATTGCACCCCCAGATCCTTCCTCATCACCCTGCACCCCCAAATTCCCCACCGCAAACCTGCACCCCCAGATCCTGCACCACCAAGTTCTGTGCCCTGAAGCCCTGCACTGAAAATCCTGCCCCCTAACTCTGCACCCCCAAATCCTGCACCCCCAAATCCTGCATCCCTAAACCCTGCACCCCCAAATCCTTCAACCCCCAAAGCCAATGCACTGCCAAACCCTGGACCCCCAGATACTGCACCCCAGAACCCTGCACGTTGAAATCCTGCACCCCCAAACCCTGCAGCCCAGAACCCTATACCGGATATCCTGCCACCCCACAACTTGCACCCCCAAACCTGCAACCCCAAATACTGCACCCCAAATCCTGCATCTTGAAACCCTGCACCCCTAAATCCTTCCTCCCAAGCCATGATTCCCCAAAACCTGTAATACCAAATCCTGCACCCCCAAATCCTGCACCCCCAAATCGTTCCCCCAAACCATTCGCCCCCGAATCTTTTATGTCCAAACCTGTCCCCCAAAACCTTGCACCCCTGAACTCTGCTCCCCCAAAGCCGGCACCACGAAACCTTTCAACCAATTCCATCACCCCCAGATCCTGCTCCCCAAACCCTGCACCCAAAATCCTACCCCACAAACCCTGCACCCCCAAATTCTGACCCCCAATCAATGCACTGACAAACCCTGCACCCGCAGATCCTTCCCCCCCAAACCTGGCACCCTGAAATCGCTCACCCCAAATCCCTGCACTCTCAAATCTTGCACACCCCAAAAATGTGCACCCCCAAATCGTTCACCCCATATCCTGCCCCTTTAAACCCTGCACTTCAAAACCCTGCACCCCCAAATCCTTTCCCCAAACACCCTACACCCATTAATCCTGTACCCCCAAATCCTGCACCCCAAGTCCTGAAACTTCAAACCCTGCGCCCTCAGATCCTTCCTTACCCAACCCTGCACCCCCAAATCCTGCAACCCCCAAGTCCTGAACCCTGCACCCGCAACTCCTCACCCCAAAGCCCTGCACCCCCAAATCCTGCCTCTAAACCCTGAACAACAAGGTTCTGCACCCCAAACCCTGCTCCCCGGATCCTACACCCCCAAACCCTACAATCCCAGATCTTGCACCTGCAAATCTCTGCACTTCACAACCCTGCACCCCCAAACCCTGCACCCCAAATTCCTGCCCTACCAAGCCCTTCACCCAAACCCCCGCACCCTTAAATCCTGCACCCCTAAACCCTGCACACCAAATCCTGCACCTCCAGATCCTTCTTTCCTTCCTTCCTTCCTAAAGCCTGCACCCCAAATCGTGCCCTACCAAACCCTTCACCCCAAACCCCTGCACCCCACAGTCTTGCTCCCCCTAATCCTGCCATCCCAAACCCTGCACCCCAAATTCTGCCCCCCAAACCCTGATCCCTGAACGACTGCACCTCCAAACCCTGTACCCCCAAATCCTTCCCCAACACCCTGCACCCCCAAACCCTGCACCCCTAAGCCTGAACCCTAAATCCCTCACCCAAAAGCCCTGCACCCCCAAACCCTGCATCCCAAGATCCTGCTCCCCTAAATCTTGAACACCCAAACCTTGCACCCTCAAATCTTGCACCCCCAAACCCTGCACCCCCAAATCTCACAGCACCAAACCCTACACCCCAAATCCTGCACCCCTAAATTCAGCCCTACCAAACTTTGCACCCCTAAACCCTGAAATCTCACACCCCTAATCCTGCCCTCCCAAATCCTGAGCCCTGCACCCCCAAAGCCTGCATTCCCAAACGCAGCACCCCCAGGTCCTGAACACCCAAACACTGCACCCCCAAATTAGGCAGTCCCAAACCCTGCACCCCAAAATCCTCCATTCACAAACTCTGCACCCCCCAAACCTGGACCCCACATGTGCACCCCCAAAATCATGCTCCCCTGAAACGCTGCACTTCAAAACCCTGCACCCCCAAATCCTTCCCCCAAAACCCTGCCCCCCCAAACCCTACACCCCAAGGTCCTTCCCCCACCTCCTGGAACCCCAAACCCTGCACCCCAAAGAATTCCCTCCCAAACCTTGCACCTCCAAATCCTGCACCTCAAAGGCCTGGAAACCCAAGCCCTTCAACCCCATCCCTGCAACACCAAATCCTGTACCCCAAACCCAGCACCCCAGAATCCTGCACCCCAAATCCTGCCTACCAAACCTTTCACTGCAAACCCCTGCACCCCGAGGTTGTGCTGCCCTAAACACTGAACCCCCAAATCCTGCAGCCCCAGATCCTTGCCTCCCAAAACTCTGCACCCCCAAATCCTGCACCCCAAATTTCTCACCCCCAAATCCTTCCCCCACCACCCTGCAGCCTCAAATCCTTCACCCCCAACCCCTGCACCCCAAAACTCCACACCTCCAAATCCTGTGCACCAGTCCTATGCACCCCACACTCTGCACCCCAAACCCTGCACTCTTAGACCTGACTTCTAAACCCTGCACCCCCAAACGGTACACCCCCAAATCCTGAAGCCCCAGATCCTTCCCTCCGATACCCTGCACCCCCAAATCCTGAACCCCCAAACCCTGCACCCCTAAACTTCCACCCCCTTAACACTGCACCCCCAAAACCTGAACCACCAAATCTTTCACCCCCAAAACCTCCCTCCTCCAAACCCTGCACTTCAAAATGCTGCACCCCCAAATCCTTCTCCCCAACACCCTGCACCCCCAGATCCTGACCCCAAAACCCTGCACCCCAAATCCTGTACCCCAAAGCCCTGCACTCTCAAATCATACAGGCCCAGAACGTGCACCCTAAACTGTGCACCCCAAAATCCTAAACCCCTTAACCCTGCACCCCCAAATCCTCCAGACCCATGTCCCGAACCCAGCACCCCAAAATCTACCCCCCAAAACCTACATCCCCAAATCCTGCACCCCCAGGTCCTGAACACCCAAAATCTGCACCCCCAATTCTGCCTCCACAAGACCTTCACCCCCAGTCCCTGCTCCACTAAATCCTACACCCCAAACCCTGCACCCCCAACCTCCTGTACCCCAAATCCTGCCCCCACAAGTTGCATCCTAAAATCCTGCACCCCCAAATCCTGTCCTACCCACCCTTCAGCCCAAACCCCTTCACCCCAAAATCCTGCTGCCCTAAACCCTGCACCCCCAAATCATCCCTCCCAACCCTGCCCCCCAAACCCTGTCCCCCTAAAGCCTGACCCCGAAACCCTGCTCCCCAAAACCCTGCTACCCCCAATCTTGTACCCCCAGATCCTTCCCCCAACACCCTGCAATCCCAAACCCTGCACCCCCAATTCTGGCGCTAAACCCTGCACCCCCAGAACCCTGCACCACTGAACCTTGCACCCCAAAACCCTGCTCCCCCAATCCTCCCCCCCAAAACTCTGCACCCCAAAACCCTATACCCAAAACCTTGCACCCCACAAGTTGCACCCATATCCCTGCACCCCCAAATTCCTGCACCCCCAAATCCTCCAACCCTCAGGTCCTGCACCCCCAGGTGCTGAACACCTGAACCCCTCACCCCAAACCCTGCACCCCCAAATCCTGCCTCTAAACACTGAACTACAAGGTTCTGTACCCCAACAGCCTGCTCACCCAGATCCTGCACCCCAGAACCCTGCACCCCCAAATTCTGATCCCTACAGTCTGCACCCCCAGCTCCTGCACCCCCAAAACCTGTACCCCTAAATCCTGCACCCTTCAACCCTGCAGCCCACAACGCTGCACCCCCAACTTCTGCAGCCCCAGTTCCTTAACGTGTGAAACCTGCACCCCCAAGTCCTGCACCTCAAAACCTTACACCCGGAATCCTGCCCCCCAAACCATGCACCCCAAAATCAAGGCCCCTCAAACTTGCACTCAAAAGTCCGCACCAAGAAACCCTCCCCGCCCAGTTCCTAAAGACGTGAAACCTGCACCTCGAAATCCCGCACCCCAAAACCCTGCACCCCAGTACCCCAGACCACCAAATCTTGCACCTCCAAATCCTGCCCCCTTTAGCCCTGCACTTCAAACCCTGCACCCCAAATCCTTGACACCCAAGTCACAAATCTCCAAACACAGCAACCCCAAAACCCTACACCCCCAGTCCCTGCACCCCCAAATAATTTTCCTTCAAATCCCACACCCAAAGCTCGTACACCCCAAGATCTTGCACCCCCACACACTGCACCCCAAATCCTGCAACCCCAGACCCTGCACCTCCTGCACCCCAAAATTTTACATCTCCAAATCCTAAAGCCTTAAACCCTGTATCCGACAAATCCTTCCCCCCAAAACAGTGCCCCCCAAACCCTGCACCCCAGATCCTGCAGCCCCTAACTCTGCGTGCCCCAACCACGAACCTCCAAATTCTTCCACCTCCAAACCCTACACCCCAAATCCTGTACCTCAAATATTCCCCCAACCCTGCACCCCAAAACCCTGCAACCCTGGTTCCTGAACATGTGAACCCTGCAACCCCAAACCCTCAGCCCATAGTCCTGCACCCCCAAATCCTGCCCTACCCAACCCTTCACCCCAAACCCCCTCACCCCAAGACCCTGTACTGACAAACCCTTCACCTCAAAATTCTGTCCCCCAAACCCTTCACCCCCAACCCTACACCCCTAAATCCCACACCCCCAGATCCTGCCCCCCAAACCCTACACCTCAACACCCTGCACCCCCAAATCCTGCACCCCCAAATCCTGCATCCCCAGATCCTTCTCACCCAAACTGCACCTCCAAAAACTGCACCCCCAGATCCAGATACTGTAAGCACTGAACCCTCAAATCCTGCACCCCAAATGCAGCCCCCCCAATCCTGCCTCCCCACACGCCATACTCAAATCCTGCACCCCCAAATCCTGCACCCCCAAATCCTGCTCCTCCAAACCCTTTGCCCTCCCATTTTGTCCCCTAAGACCTTCACCCCCAAGCCCTTCACCCTAAAACCCTACACCCCCATATCCTGCTCACCCAATTCTTGCACCCCCAGATCCTTCCTGCAAGACTCTGCACCCCAAAATAGGGCACCCCAGATCCCGCACTTCAAACCAATGCATCCCTGAACCCTGAAACCCCAAATCCTCCCCCCCAGATCCTGCACCCTCAGATCCTCCTGCCAAAAATCCTGCACCCCAAACCCTGAACTCCCAAACTCGGCACCCAAAGCCCTCAAACCCTGCACCCCCAGTTCCTGAACACATGAACCCTGCACCCCCAAACCCCACCCTAAAGTCCTGCACCCCCATATCCTACTCTACCAAACCCTTCAGTGCAGACCCCTGCACCCCAAGATCCTGAATTCCAAAGTCTGCACCCCCTAATCATCCACCCCCAAACCCTGCACCCCAAACCTTGAACCCCCACATCCTGCAGCCTCAAGTCCTGAACCTTCAAACCCTGCACCTGCAAATTGTGCCCCCAAACCTGGCAGCCACACTCCCTGAACACGGGAACCCTGCACCCCGAAACCCTGCACCCTCAAACCCTGCACCCCGAACCCTGCACCCCGAAACCCTGCACCCTCAAACCCTGCACCCCGAACCCTCACCCCAAGGTGCTGCTCCCCAAGGTCCTGCTCCCCAGATCCTGCATCCTCAGATCCTGCACCTCTAAATCCTGCACCCCCAGATCCTTCACCTCAAATCCCAGCACCCCAGAATCCCGAACCACCGAACCTTGCACTTCAAACCCTGCCCCCTTAAACCCTGCACTTCAAACCCTGCAGCCCCAAATCGTTCCCCCCAAGCCCCTGTGCCCCTAAACCATGCACCCCAATATTCTTCCCCCCAAAGCCTGCAGCCCCAGCCCTACACCCCCATACCCTGCACCCCAAAACTGCACACCTCCAAATCCTGAACCCTGAACCCCCGCACCCCCAAATCCTGTGCCCCAGTCCTGTGCACCCCACACTCTGCAACCTTAAATTTCCCCCCAAGCCCCTGCACCCCAAACCCTGCACTCTGAGACCTGACTTCTAAACCCTGCACCCCAAACAGTGCAACCCCAAATCCTGAAGCCCCAGATCCTTCCCTCCCATACCCTGCAGCCCCAAATCCTGAACCCCCAAACCCTGCACCCCTAATCCTCCACCCCCTTAACACTGCACCCCCAAAACCTGAACCACCAAATCTTGCACCCCCAAAACCTCCCTCCTCCAAACCCTGCACTTCAAAATGCTGCACCCCCAAATCCTTCTCCCCAACACCCTGCACCCCCAGATCCTGCACCCCAAAGCCCTGCACTCTCAAATCACGCACTCCCAAAACTTGTGCACCCTAAACCATGCTCCCCCAAACAGTGCACCCCAAATCCTGACTCTCCAGATCTTGCACCCCCAAAACCTGCAACTTCAAAAGCTGCGCCCCAGATCCTGCCTCCTGCAACCCCAAGTCCTGCACCCCAATACCCTGCACCCCCAGAACACTGCACCCCAGAACCCTGCACCCCTTAACCCTGCACCCCAAGGTCTTGAACACCCAAAATCTACACCCCAATTCTGCCTTCCCAAGACCTGCACTCCCAAACCCCTGTACCCCAAATCCTGCCCCCACAAGTTGCACCCTAAAAACCTGCACCCCAAATCCTGTCCTACCCAACCCTTCACCCCAAACCCCTTCACCCCAAGATCCTGCTGCCCTAAACCCTGCACCCCCAAATCATCCCTCCCGGCCCTGCCCCCCAAACCCTGTCCCCCTAAAGCCTGACCCCGAAACCCTGCTCCCCAAAACCCTGCTACCCCAAACCTTGTACCCCCAGATCCTTCCCCCAACACCCTGCAATCCCAAACCCTGCACCCCCAATTCTGTCTCCCCAAACCCTTCACCCCCAAACCCCTGCACCACTGAACCTTGCACCCTGAAACCCCGTACTCCACAAGTTGCACCCTAAAAGCCCGAAGCCCCAAAACCTGTACCCCCAGATCCTTCCCTCCCAAACCCGGCACCCTGAAATCCCTCACCCCAAAGCCCTGCACCCCCAAATCCTGCCCTACCGAACCTTGCACTACAAACCCCTACATCCCAAAATCCTGCACACTTAAACCCTGCAGCCCCACATCCCACCTAACCCTGCCCCCCAAATCCTTCCCCCTGACCCTGCACCCTGAAACCCTTCACCCCCAGATCATACACCCCCAAACCCTGCCCCTCGAAAGCATTCACCCCCTAACACTGCACCCCCAAATCCTGGAACCCCAAACCTTGATTTCCCAAACCCTGCGCCCCAAAACCCTGCACTTCCAAACCTTGCACCCCCTGATCCTGCACCCCAAAACCCAGCACCCCAGACCCCTGCACACCTAAATTCTTCACCCCCAAGTCCTAAACATGTGAACCCTGCACCCACAAACCCTGCACCCCGAATTCCTCCATCCCCACGTCATGAACCCCCAAACTCTGCTCCCCAAAATCCTGCACCCCCAAACCCTGCCCTTCTAGATCCTGCTCCCCAATACCCTGCACCCTCAGGTTCTGAACCCGCAAATCCTGCTCCCCCAACCCCTGCCCTACCAAACCCTTCAGCCCAAACCCTGCCCCCCCAGATCCTTCTCTCCCAAATCCTGCACCCCACATTGTGCTGTCCAAACTGTGCCCCCCGAGGTCCTGACCCTTCCAAACCTGCACCCCCAAATTCTGCCTCCCCAAGCCTGCACCCCCAAACCCTGTACTCCAAAATCCTGCACTCCCAAGCCCGGATGCCCCGAAATCCTGCCCACCCAGACCCTGCACCCCGAAATTCTGCCCCACACAAACTTATCCGCCCAGCCCTGATTGCCCTAATCCTGCACCCCAGATCCTTGCCCCCAAACCCTTCACCCCAAACCTGGCATCCCAAACCCTGCACCCCAAATATCTCACCCCCAGATCCTTCCCCACTGCCTTTCACCCCCAGATCCTGACCCCCAAACCCCGCACCCCCAAATCCTTCACCCCAAAACCAATGCAACCCACACTGCGCAACGTTAAATTTCCCCCCAAACCCCTGCACCCCAAACCCCTGATCTCCCAAACTCTGCACCCCAGAACCCCGCAGCCCCACATTCTGCCAACAAACCCCTGCCCCCCAGGCTCTGCAGCCCTAAATCGTGCACCTCCTCATCCAGCCCCCCAAACAATGCACCCCCAGATCCTTCCTCAACACCCTGCACCCCAAATTCCCCACCCAAACCCCTGCACCCCCAAGTCCTGTACCCCAAAGCCCTGCACCAAAAATTCTGCCCCCCAACTCTGCACTCCCAAATCCTGCACCCCCACATCCTGCACCCTGAAACCCTGTGTCCCCCAGTCCTCCACCCCCAAAACCAATGCACCACCAAACCCTGCACCCCAAATCCCTGCAACCCCAAATCCCAACTAACCCTGCACCCCAAAATCCTCCACTCCAAAGCCCTGCACCTCCAGATCCTTTCCTCAAACCCTGAACACCTGAACCCTGCACCTCAAAACCCTGCACCCCAAATCCTGACCCCCAGATAATGTCCCCCAAACCCCTACATCTCCGATTCTTCCCCCTAAGCTCTGCACCCTTAAAACGTGCACCCCTAAATTCTGCACCCCCAAATCCTTCCTCCCAAGCCATGAACCCCTCAAACCTGTGATACCAAACCCTGCAACCCTGAACCCTGCGCCCCCAAACCCTGCACATCCCATAATCCTGTACCCCCAGATACTGCTCCCCAAAACCCTGCACCCCCAAACTGTATACCCGAAATGCTGCCATCCCCAAACTCGCACCCCAAACCCTGCACCCTAAAATCAAGTCCTCCCCCAACTTGCACTCAAAACGCTGCCCCCTAAGCTTTGCACCCCCAAATGCTGACCCCCAAACCCCGTGCCCCCAAATCCCACCACCCTAAATCCTTCCCCCTAATCAATGCACTTCCAAACCTTGCACCCCCAAATCCTCAACCCCATGTCCTGAACTCCAAAACCCTGCACCCCCAATTCTGCCTCCCCAAACCCGGTACCCACGGGTTCTGCACCCCAAACTCTGCACCCACAGGTTCTGAACCCCAAACTCCTGCTCCCCCAAGCCCTGCCGCCCAAACTCTGCACCCTCAATTCCCGCACTACCAAACCCTGCACCCCCAGATCCCTCACCCAGACCTGCACCCCAAATCTGGCCTCACCCAGCCCTGTGCCCCAAAACCCAAGATCCTGCTCGCCTACATCTTGAACACCCAAACCTTGCACCATCAGATTTTGCATCCTCAAATCCTGCACCCCGAAAGTATTCATGCCCAAATCCTGCACCCCCAGATCCTGCACCCCAAAACCTTCACTACAAACCCTGCACCCTCCACCACCTTAGCACTGCACGCCCAAACCCTGCACCCCCAAATCCTGCACCCCAAATCCTGCTCCTTCAAACCCTTTGCCCCCAAATTTTACCCCCCTAGACCTGCACCCCCAAGCCTTTCTCCCTAAAACCCTACACCCCCAAATTCTGCACCCTAAACCCTGCACCCCCAGATCCTTCCTGCAAGACTCTGCACCCCAAAATCGAGCACCCCAGATCCCGCACTTCACTGCATCCCTGAACCCCGAACCCTAAATCCTGCACCCAGATCCTGCAGCCCAAAGCGAGCACCCTAAAATCAAGTCCCCCCAAAACCTGCACTGAAAATGCTGAACCCCAAATCCTGCCCCCCAGATCCTGCACCCTCAGATCCTCCTGCCAAAAACCCTGCACCCCAAACCCTGAACTCCCAAACTCTGCACCCAGAGCCCTGCACCCTCAAATCCTGCACCCCCAGTTCCTGAACACATGAACCCTGCACCCCCAAACCTCACCCGAAAGTCCTGCACCCCCAAATCCTGCTCTACCAAACCCTTCAGTGCAGACCCCTGCACCCCAAGATTGTGCTGCCCTAAACACTGAACCCCCAAATCCTGCAGCCCCAGATCCTTGCCTCCCAAAACTCTGCACCCCCAAATCCTGCACCCCAAATCTCTCACCCCCAAATCCTTCCCCCACCACCCTGCAGCCTCAAATCCTTCACCCCATCCCCTGCACCCCAAAACTCCACACCTCCAAATCCTGAACCCTGAAACCCCGCACCCCCAAATCCTGTGCCCCAGTCCTGTGCACCCCACACTCTGCAACCTTAAATTTCCCCCCAAATCCCTGCACCCCAAACTCTGCACTCTTAGACCTGACTTCTAAACCCTGCACCCCCAACAGTGCACCCCCAAATCCTGAAGCCCCAGATCCTTCCCTCCCATACCCTGCACCCCCAAATCCTGAACCCCACAAATCCTGCACCACTAATCCTCCACGCCCTTAACACTGCACCCCCAAAACCAGCACCACCAAATCCTTCACCCCCAAAACCTCCCTCCTCCAAACCCTGCACTTCAAAATGCTGCACCCCCAAATCCTTCTCCCCAACACCCTGCACCCCCAGATCCTGACCCCAAAACCCTGCACCCCAAATCCTGTACCCCAAAGCCCTGCACTCTCAAATCATACAGGCCCAGAACGTGCACCCTAAACTGTGCACCCCAAAATCCTAAACCCCTTAACCCTGCACCCCCAAAACCTGTACCCCAGATCCTTCCCCCCCATAACTGGCACCCTTAAATCCCTCACCCCAAATCCCTGCACCCTCAAATCCTCCAGCCCACAAGTCCTGCACCCCCAGGTCTTGAACACCTGAACCCTGCAGACCCAAATGCTGCACCCAGAACTCTTGGTGCCCAAATCCCTGCACCCAAAAGTCTGTCTCCCGAACCTTCACACCAAAGCCCTGCACCCCAATATCCAAAAGCATCCCCTTGGGACTGGCCCAGATGCTCCGTGCATCCTTGGCATAGAGCACCATCATCATCCAACCACCATCATCATCCAACCACCACCATCATCATCCAACCACCATCATCATCATCCAACCAACCAATCCTGAACCCAACCAGTGACCCCATCACCCAATCAGTGACCCCATGACCCAACCAATGACCCCATCATTCAACCAATGACCCCATTATTCAACTAATGACCCCATCACCCAACCAGTGACTCCATGACCCAACCAATGACCCCAGGGACCACAGTGCTACCATCTGCCATGGGCTGATCCAGACCACGCTGGAGCAAGGTGAAGCTCCAGAACACTTGCAGTATATTGATGACATCATCGTATGGGGCGACACAGCGAAAGAAGTCTTCAAAAAAGGTGAGAGAATAATTCAGATTATTTGGGATGCTGGTTTTGCCATAAAACGAAGCAAGGTCAAGGGACATGCACGGGAGATCCAGTTTTTAGGAATAAAATGGCAAGATGGCCGTCGTCAGATCCCAATGGAGGTGATCAACAAAACTGCAGCAATGTCTCCACCTACTAATAAAAAGGAGACACAGACTTTCTTGGGCGTTGTAGGTTTTTGGAGAATGCACATTCCTGACTACAGCCACATTGTGAGCCTCTCTATCGAGTGACTCGTAAAAAAGAACCAATTTGAGTGGGGCCCTGAACAACGCCAAGCCTTTGAACAAATGAAGCGTGAGATAACTCATGCGGTGGCCCTTGGACCAGTTCGAACTGGACTAGATGTTAAAAATGTGCTCTACACCGCAGCCGGAGATAATGGACTTACCTGGAGCCTCTGGCAGAAAGCACCAGGAGAAACCCGAGGTCGACCCTTAGGTTTTTGGAGTCGAGGATACAAAGGATCTGAGGCCAACTGTACTGCAACTGAAAAGGAGAGACTGGCAGCATATGAAGGAGTTCGAGCTGCTTCAGAAGTGATGGGCACTGAAGCACAGCTCCTCCTGGTACCTCGACTGCCGGTGCTGAGCTGGGTGTTCAAAGGGACGGTTCCCTCTCCACATCATGCAGCCGAAGTTACATGGAGTAAATGGATTGCACTGATCACGCAATGAGCTCGGATTGGAAGTCCCAACCGTCCAGGGATATTAGAAGTGATTACAGACTGGCCAGAAAGCAAAGACTTTGGGATGTCTCCAGATGAGGAGGAAGTAAAACGTGCTGAAGAAGCACCACCATATAATCCGCTTTCAGAGACTGATAAGCAGTGTGCACTGTTCACAGGTGGATCCTGTCGTCTGTAGGAAAACATCGACGGTGAAAGCTGCTGTGTGGAGTCCCACACGACAAGTTACAGAAGCCACTGAAGGACAAGGTGAATCCAGTCAGTTTGCAGCAGTGAAAGCCATCCAGCTGGCTTTGGACATTGCTGAACGAGAGAAGTGGCCAATGCTTTGTCTCTATACTGACTCATGGATGGGAGCAAATGCCTTGTGGGGGTGGCTACGGCAATGGAAGAAAAGTAACTGGCAGCGCAGAGGTGAAACCATTGGGAACCACGCTGTGGGAAGACATTGCTGCTCGGCTGGAGAGCCTGCCTGGGGAAGTTGGTCATGTAGATGCTCATGTGCCTAAAAGTCAAGCCACCGAGGAACATCGAAACAACCAACAAGCGGATCAAGCTGCTAAGATTAAAGTAGCTGAGGTGGACTTGGGCTGGCAACATAAAGGTGAACTTTTCCTAGCTCGGTGGGCCCATGGTGCTTCAGGGCATCAAGGTAGAGATGCAACATGAAAATGGGCTCGTGATCGAGGGGTGGATTTAACTATGGACACTGTTTCACACGTTATTCATGAATGTGAAACTTGCACCGAAATCAAACAAGCGAAACGGTTAAAGCCTGTATGGTATGGGGGGCGATGGTTAAAGTATAAGTATGGAGAAGCTTGGCAGATTGATTATATTACACTTCCACAAACACGTCAAGGTAAGCGTTATGTACTTACAATGGTGGAAGCAACCACTGGATGGTTGGAAACATCTGCCGTACCTCATGCTACAGCCCGAAATACCATCTTGGGCCTTGAGAAGCAAGTCCTTTGGTGGCCGGGTACGCCAGAAAGAATTGAATCAGACAATGGTACTCATTTCAAAAACAGTATTATAGACAATTGGGCCAAAGAACATGGTATTGAGTGGGTATATCATATTCCATATCATGCACCAGCCTCTGGGAAAACTGAAAGGTACAATGGTTTGTTAAAAACTACACTAAAGGCACTGGGTGGTGGAGCCTTTAAAAACTGGGATTCACATTTAGCAAAAGCCACTTGGTTGGTCAACACCAGGGGATCAACCAATCGAGCCGGGCCTGCCCAATCAGAAATTCTACGGACTGTAGAAGGAGATAAAGTCCCTGTAGTACACATGAAAAATATCTTAGGAAAGGCAGTCTGGGTTCCTCCTGCCTCAGGCACAGGCAAACCTATTCGTGGGATTGTTTTTGCCCAGGGACCTGGCAGCACCTGGTGGGTGATGCTTAAGGATGGAGAAGTTCGGTGTGCACCTCAAGGGGATTTGATTTTAGGTGAAAATGTGCAATGCTGAACTGTACGATGTGAATTGCCGCACTAACAATGTTTAATAAGTGTCTTTCAGATCAAGACAATGGTGATGAAACCAGCGCTGGCTTCTTCGAGTGGCGCCCGACACCTTCTTGGAAGTTGGTGTCCTTAACCCACCAACAGGGGTCATGAGATGCACTTGGACCATTTTCCCTGCCCTGGGAGACTGTGGTGACAAAATGAACTTAATGAACTTTTCAAAGGATGGTCCACTGATTAATTACTCCTGTGTATATATGTACATATGTATATATATATATATATATATAGTAGTAGTGATTAATTAGATTGTATTGATAGATTGTATTGATAAGGTTTAAGTATTCAGTGAATGTCATATTATAAGGGGTGGAATGTCCTGGTTTTGTTAAAAACAAGTTTCTCTTTTAGTGAATTTGCCTGTCAGCTCAAGCTTCATATTAGCTGCATTTTCCTGGAGAACCCAACACATGTTTTGGCAAACCCAGCAATGGAATGAAAACTTATTGATAAGCACGGATGGACATCTCGCGAGAGGGGCAACGAGAAACCGGTGACCAACTGTGTATAACATTCCATTCACGTGAATACTTCATATAAAAGCGGGAGATCACGAGGATCTCAGCCCTTTTTTCCTCATGGCTGACATTAGGAGAGGACCTTGCTGGTCGTCCCTGCGAACGGAGGCCAGTGAGAGACTGAATCCAGCTCCGGTTGGCTACAGAGTCCAATCCAGGTCTTTGGGTGCTGGCTCCGCAGTTGCTCAGACTTACAAGATTGGTTTTGTATATTTGTATTATTTTCTCTGTTCTTATCAGTAGCATCAGTAAAACATCTTGAACTTTTCCAGCTCTCTCCCCTCTGTGCTTCTTCCCCTCCCAATCGCCTGTGCTGAGTGGGAAGGGGGGAGAGGGAGGGGAAAAAGGGGGAATTGGGGGGGGAGAGGACGTTGACAACACATCTGCCAGGGTTTGATTGTCACCCCGCAATCTTAACCCTCGACAGGGACAAAGGGGGTCCTGGGATGTCACAATGGGCCCTGGGGACAAAGAGTGTCCCCAGGATATCAGAATGGGCCCTGGGGACAAGTTGGGGTCCCCCGAATTTCACAATGGGTCCTGGGGACAATGGGGGGTCCTGAAACGTCACAATGGGCCCTGGGGACAAGGAGGGATCCACAGGATGTCACAATGGGCCCTGGGGACAATGGGGGGTCCTGGGACGTCACAATGGGCCCTGGGGACAAGGGGGGGTCCCCAGGATGTCACAATGGGCCCTGGGGACAAAGAGGGGTCCCCTGAATGTCACAATGGGCCCTGGGGACAAGGGGGTGCAGTGGATGTCACAATGGGCCCTGGGGACAATGGGGGGTGTCCAGGATGTGAGAATGAGTCCTGAGGACAAGGGGGGGTCCCCATGGTGTCACAATGGGTCCCCAGTGACAAGGAGGGGTCCCCATGGTGTCACAATAGGCCCTGGGGACAAAGTGGGGTCCAAGAATGTCACAATGGGCCCTGGGGACAAAAGGGGTTGCCATGGTGCCACAATGGGCCCTGGGGTCAAAGGGGGTCCCCATGGTGCCACAATGGGCCCTGGGGACAAAGCGGGTGTCCCCATGGTGCCACAACGGGCCCTGGGAGCAAGGGGGTGGCCAGGATGTCACAATGGGTCCTGGAGAAAATGGGGGGTGCCCAGGATGTCACAATGGACCCTGAGGACAAGCGGGGGCCTCCATGGTGTCACAATGGGCCCCAGTGACAAAGGGGGTCCCCTGAATGTCACAATAGGTCCTGGGGACAATGGGGGGTCCTGGGACGTCACAATGGGCCCTGGGGACAAGGACGGATCCCCAGGATGTCACAATGGGCCCTGGGGACAATGGTGGGTCCCCTGAATGTCAAAATGGGCCCTGGGGGCAAAGGGGGGTCCGCAGGATGTCCAAATGGGCACTGGGGACAAAGGGGGGGTCCCCAGGATGTCACAATGGGCCCTGGGGACAATGTGGGGTCCTGGGATGTCACAATGGGCCCCAGTGACAAACGGGGGCCCCTGAATGTCACAATGGGCCCTGGGGACAATGGGGGGTCCTGGGACGTCACAATGGGCCCTGGGGACAAGGAGGGATCCCCAGGATGTCACAATGGGCCCTGGGGACAATGGCGGGTCCTGGGACGTCACAATGGGCCCTGGGGACAAGGGGGGTCCCCAGGATGTCACAATGGGCCCTGGGGACAAAGAGGGGTCCCCTGAATGTCACAATGGGCCCTGGGGACAAGGGGGTGCCGAGGATGTTACAATGGGCCCAGGGGACAATGGGGGGTCCTGGGACGTCACAATGGGCCCTGAGGACAATTGTGGGTCCCCTGAATGTCACAATGCGCCCTGGGGACAAAGGGGGGTCCGCAGGATGTCACAATGGGCACTGGGGACAAAGGGGGGGTCCCCATGGTGTCACAATGGGCCCAAGTGACAAGGAGAGTCCCCACGGTGCCACGATGGGTCCTGGGGACAAGGGCGTCCCCCAGATGTCAAAATGGGCCCTGGGGACAATGGGAGTCCCCAAGGTGTCAGAACGAGCCCCGGGGACAAAGTGGAATCCTGGAATGTCACAATGGCCCCCAGTGACAAAGGGGTTCCCCATGGTGCCACAATGGGCCCTGGGGACAAAAGGGGTCCCCAGGATTTCACAATAGCACTGGGGACAAAGAGGGGTCATGGGATGTCACAATGGGCCCTGGGGACAAGGGAGATCCGCATGGTGTCACAATAAGCCCTGGGGACAAAGTGGGGTCCTGGGATGTCACAATGGGCCCCAGTGACAAACGGGGTCCCCATGGTGCCACAATGGGCCGTGGGGACAAATGGGGTCCCCAGGATGTCACAATGAACCCTGGGGACAAAGGGTGGTCCTGGGACATTTCAATGGGCCCTGGGGACAAAGGGGGGACCCCAGGATGTCACAATGGGCCCTGGGGAAAAGGGGGGTCCCCATGGTGTCACAATGGGCCCTGGGGACAAGGGGGTCCCCCAGATATCGCAATGGGCCCTGGGGACAAAGTAAGGTCCTGGGCTGTCACAATGGACCATGAGGACAAGCGGGGTCCCCGGGATGTCACAATGGGCCCTGGGGACCAGGGGGGGTCCTGGGATGTCACAATGGGCCCCAGTGACAAAGGGGGTCCTCATGGTGCCACAATGGGCCCTGGGGACAAAGGGGGTCCCCTGGATGTCACAATGGGCTCTGGGGACAAAGGGGGGTGTCGACGGTGTCAAAATGGGCCCTGGGGACAAAGGGCGTCCCCAGGATGTCACCATGGCCCCTGGAGACAATAGGGGGTCCTGGGATGTCACAATGGGCCCTGCGGACAAGGGTGGTACTCACGGTGTCACAATGGTCACTGGGCACAAGGGGGGGTCCCTATAGTATCACAATGGGTCCTGGGGACAAGTGGGGTCCCCTGAAAGTCACAATGGGCCCTGGGGACAATGTGGGGTCCTGGGATGTCACAATGGGCCCCAGTGACAAACGGGGGCCCCTGAATGTCACAATGGGCCCCGGGGACAATGGGGGGTCCTGGGACGTCACAATGGCCCTGGGGACAAGGAGGGCACCCCAGGATGTCACACAGGGCCCTGGGGACAATGGCGGGTCCTGGGACGTCACAATGGGCCCTGAGGACAATGGTGGGTCCCCTGAATGTCACAATGGGCCCTGGGGGCAAAGGGGGGTCCGCAGGATGTCACAATGGGCACTGGGGATAAAGGGGGGCGTCCCCATGGTGTCACAATGGGCCCAAGTGACAAGGAGGGTCCCCACGGTGCCAGGATGGGTCCTGGGGACAAGGGCGTCCCCCAGATGTCACAATGGGCCCTGGGGACAATGGGGTTGCCCAGGATGTCACAATGGGCCCTGGGGACAAAAGGGGTCCCCAGGATTTCACAATAGCACTGGGGACAAAGGGGGGTCATGGGATGTCACAATGGGCTCCAGTGACAAAGAGGGTCCTCATGGTGCCACAATGGGCCCTGGGGACAAAGGGGGTCCCCTGGATGTCACAATGGGCTCTGCGGACAAGGAGGGTCCCCAGGATGTCACAATGGGCCCTGGGGACAAAGAGCGTCCCCAGCATGTCACAATGGGCCCTGGGGACAAAGGAGGTCCCCACGGTATCAGAATGGGCCCTGGGGACAAAGGGGGGTCCCCTGAATGTCACAATGGGCTCTGGGGACAATGGGGGTCCTGGGACGTCACAATGGGCCCTGGGGACAAGGGGGTGCAGAGGATGTCACAATGGGCCCTGGGGACAATGTCGGGTCCTGGGACGTCACAATGGGCCCTGGGGACAAGGGGGGGTCCCTAGGATGTCACAATGGGCCCTGGGGACAAAGAGGGGTCCCCTGAATGTCACAATGGGCCCTGGGGACAAGGGGCTGCCGAGGATGTGACAATGGGCCCTGGGGACAATGGGGGGTCCTGGGACGTCACAATGGGCCCTGGGGACAAGGGGGGGTCCCCAGGATGTCACAATGGGCCCTGGGGACAAAGAGGGGTCCCCTGAATGTCACAATG
The DNA here is from genome assembly GCF_037038585.1 of Patagioenas fasciata. Taxonomy (NCBI): domain Eukaryota; kingdom Metazoa; phylum Chordata; class Aves; order Columbiformes; family Columbidae; genus Patagioenas; species Patagioenas fasciata. The sequence continues at coordinate 26,635 of NW_027288777.1, read as the reverse complement.
GGCCCTGGGGACAAGGGGGTGCAGTGGATGTCAAAATGGGCCCTGGGGACAATGGGGGGTGTCCAGGATGTGAGAATGAGTCCTGAGGACAAGGGGGGGTCCCCATGGTGTCACAATGGGTCCCCAGTGACAAGGAGGGGTCCCCATGGTGTCACAATAGGCCCTGGGGACAAAGTGGGGTCCAAGAATGTCACAATGGGCCCTGGGGACAAAAGGGGTTGCCATGGTGCCACAATGGGCCCTGGGGTCAAAGGGGGTCCCCATGGTGCTACAATGGGCCCTGGGGACAAAGGGGGGTTCCCTGAAAGTCACAATGGGCCCTGGGGACAAAGGGGGAATCCCCATGGTGCCACAACGGGCCCTGGGAGCAAGGGCATGGCCAGGATGTCACAATGGGTCCTGGGGAAAATGGGGGGTGCCCAGGATGTCACAATGGACCCTGAGGACAAGCGGGGGTCTCCATGGTGTCACAATGGGCCCCAGTGACAAAGGGGGTCCCCTGAATGTCACAATAGGTCCTGGGGACAATGGGGGGTCCTGGGACGTCACAATGGGCCCTGGGGACAAGGAGGGATCCCCTGGATGTCAGAATGGGCCCTGGGGACAAAGAGGGGTCCCCTGAATGTCACAATGGGCCCTGGGGACAAGGAGGGATCCCCTGGATGTCAGAATGGGCCCTGGGGACAAGGAGGGATCCCCAGGATGTCACAATGGCCCCTGGGGACAATGGGGGGTCCTGGGATGTCACAATGGGCCCTGGGAACAAGGGTGGGTCCCCAGGATGTCACGATGGGCCTTGGGAACAAGGGGGTCCCCCAGATATCACAATGGGCCCTGGGGACGATGTAAGGTCCTGGGCTGTCACAATGGACCCTGAGGACAAGGGGGGTCCCCAGGATGTCACAATGAAGTCTTGGGACAAAGGGGGTCCCCAGGATGTCACAATGGGGCCTGGGGACCAGGGGGGGTCCTTGGATGTCACAATGGGCCCCAGTGACAAAGGGGGTCCCTATGGTGCCACAATGGGCCCTGGGGACAAAGGGGGTCCCCTGGATGTCACAATGGGCTCTGGGGACAAGGAGGGTCCCCAGGATGTCACAATGGGCCCTGGGGACAAAGAGCGTCCCCAGGATGTCACAATGGGGCCTGGGGACTAGGGGGGGTCCTGGGATGTCACAATGGGCCCTGGGGACAAAGAGCGTCCCCAGCATGTGACAATGGGCCCTGGGGACAAAGGGGGTCCCCACGGTATCAGAATGGGCCCTGGGGACAAAGGGGGGTCCCCTGAATGTCACAATGGGCCCTGGGGACAATGGGGGGTCCTGGGATGTCACAATGAGCCCTGCAGACAAGGGTGGTACCCACGGTGTCACAATGGGCCCTGGGCACAGGGGGGGGTCCCCATAGTGTCACAATGGGTCCTGGGGACAAGTGGGGTCCCCAGGATGTCACAATGGGCCCTGGGGACAATGTGGGGTCCCCTGAATGTCACAATGGGCCCTGGGGACAAAGGGGGGTCCCGTGAATGTCACAATGGGCCCTAGGGACAAGGGGGTGCCGAGGAGGTCACAATGGGCCCTGGGGACAATGGGGGGTCCTGGGACGTCACAATGGGCCCTGGGGACAAGAGGGGATCCCTAGGATGTCACAATGGGCCCTGGGGACTAATGAGGTCCCCACGGTGTCACAATATGTCCTGGAGACAAAGGGGGGTCCCCAGGATGTCACAATGGGCCCTTGGGAAAATGGGGTTCGTTGGATGTCACAATGGGTCCCCAGTGACAAAGGGGGTCCCCAGGATGTCTCAATGGGCCCTGAGGACAATGGGAGGTCCCCATGGTGTCACAATGGGTCCCCAGTGACAAGGGAGGTCTCCACGGTGCCAGGATGGGTCCTGGGGACAAGGAGGTCCCCAGGATGTCACAATGGGCCCTGGGGACAAAGAGGCTCCCCAGGATGTCACAATGGGACCTGGGGACAAGGGGGTCTCCAGGAACTCACAATGGGCTCTGGGGACAATGGAGGTTCCCCAGGATGTTCAAAATAGGCCCTGAGGACAGGGGTGGTCCCCATGCTGTCACAATGGGTCTCCAGTGACAAGGGGGTCCCCAAGGTGTCACAATGGGCCCTGGGGACAATGGGGGGTCCTGGGACGAAACAATAGGCCCTGGGGACAAGGGGGTTCCCCACAGTGTCACAATGGGCCCTGGGGATAAAGGGGGTCCCCACGGTGTTACAATGGTCCCCGGGGACAAAGGGGGATGCCCAGGATGTCACAATGGGCCCTGAGGACAAGGGGGGGTCCCCATGGTGTCACAATGGGTCCCCAGTGCCAAGGAGGGTCCCCATGGTGTCATAATGGGTCCTGGGGACAAGGGGGTCCCCAGGATGTAACAATGGACCCTGGGGACAATGGGGGGTCCTGGGACGTCACAATGGGCCCTGGAGACAAAGGGGGTCTCCAGGATGTCACAATGGGCTCTGGGGACAATGCGGGGTCCTGGGACATCACAATGGGCCCCAGTGACATGCGGGTCCCCAGGATGTCACAATGGGCCCTGGGGACAATGGGGGGTCCTGGGACATCACAATAGGCCCCAGTGACATGGGGGTCCCCAGGATGTCACAATGGGCCCTGGGGACAATGGGGTGTCCTGGGATGTCACAATGGGCCCCAGTGACAAAGGGGGTCCCCTGAATGTCACAATGGGCCCTGGGGACAATGGGGGTTCCTGGGATGTCACAATGGGCCCTGGGGACAAGGAGGGATTCCCAGGATGTCACAATGGGCCCTGGGGACAATGGGGGTCCTGGGACGTCACAATGGGCCCTGGGGACAAAGAGGGGCCCTAGGACGTCACAATCAGTCCTGGGGACAAGGTGGGGTCCCCTGAGAGTCACAATGAGCCCTGGGAAGAGAGGGGTCTCCCAAGGACATCACAATGGGTCCTGGGAACAATGGGGGGTCCTGGGACGTCACAATTGGCCCTGGGGACAAGGGGGGGTACCCATAGTGTCACAATGGGTCCTGGGGAAAATGGGGTCCCCAGGATGTCACAATGGGCCCTGGGGACAATGTGGGGTCCTGGGATGTCACAATGGGCCCCAGTGACAAAGGGGGTCCCCTGAATGTTACAATGGGTCCTGAGGACAGTGGGGGGTCCTGGGACGTCACAATGGGCCCTGGGGACAAGGAGGGATCCCCAGAATGTCACAATGGGCCCTGGGGACAAGGGGGGGTCCCCAGGATGTCACAATGGGCCCTGGGGACAATGGGGCGTCCTAAGACGTCACAATGGGCCCTGGGGTCAAGCAGGGATCCCCAGGATGTCACAATGGGCCCTGGACACAATGGGGGGTCCTGGGACGTCACAATGGGTCCCGGTGACAAGGGGGCATCCCCAGGATGTCAAAATGCACCCTGGGGCCAATGGGGGTCCTGCGATGTCACAATTGGCCCTGGGGACAAGGGGGGTCCCCACGGTATCAGAATGGGCCCTGGGGACAAAGCGGGGTCCCCAGGATGTCACAATGGGCCCTGGGCACAACGGGGGGTCCCCATAGTGTCACAATGGGCCCTGGGGACAATGGGGGATCCTGGGACGTCACAATGGGACCTGGGGACAAGGGGGTGCAGTGGATGTCACAATGGGCCCTGGGGACAATGGGGGGTGTCCAGGATGTCAGAATGAGTCCTGAGGACAAGGAGGGGTCCCCATGGTGTCATAATAGGCCCTGGGGACAAAGTGGGGTCCAAGAATGTCACAATGGGCCCTGGGGACAAAAGGGGTTGCCATGGTGCCACAATGGGCCCTGGGGTCAAAGGGGGTCCCCATGGTGCTACAATGGGCCCTGGGGACAAAGGGGGCTCCTAGGATGTCACAATGGGCCCTGGGGACAAAGGGGGTGTCCCCATGGTGCCACAACGGGCCCTGCGAGCAAGGGGGTGGCCAGGATGTCACAATGGGTCCTGGGGAAAATGGGGGGTGCCCAGGATGTCACAATGGACCCTGAGGACAAGCGGGGGTCTCCATGGTGTCACAATGGGCCCCAGTGACAAAGGGGGTCCACTGAATGTCACAATAGGTCCTGGGGACAATGGGGGGTCCTGGGACGTCACAATGGGCCCTGGGGACAAGGAGGGATCCCCAGGATGTCACAATGGGCCCTGGGGACAATGGGGGTTCCTGGGACGTCACAATGGGCCCTGGGGACAAGGGGGGGTCCCCAGGATGTCACAATGGGCCGTGGGGACAAGGGGGTGCAGAGGATGTCACAATGGGCCCTGGGGACTAGGGGGGGTCCTGGGATGTCACAATGGGCCCCAGTGACAAAGGGCGTCCCTATGGTGCCACAATGGGCCCTGGGGACAAAGGGGGTCCCCTGGATGTCACAATGGGTTCTGGGGACAAGGAGGGTCCCCAGGATGTCACAATGGGCCCTGGGGACAAAGAGCATCCCCAGCATGTCACAATGGGCCCTGGGGACAAAGGGGGTCCCCATGGTATCAGAATGGGCCCTGGGGACAAAGGGGGGTCCCCTGAATGTCACAATGGGCCCTGGGCACAATGGGGGGTCCTGGGATGTCACAATGAGCCCTGCAGACAAGGGTGGTACCCACAGTGTCACAATGGGCCCTGGGCACAAGGGGGGGTCCCCATAGTGTCACAATGGACCCTGGGGACAAGGGGGTGCCGAGGATGTCACAATGGGCCCTGGGGACAATGGGGGGTCCTGGGACCTCACAATGGGCCCTGAGGACAATGGTGGGTCCCCTGAATGTCAAAATGGGCCCTGGGGACAAAGGGGGGTCCGCAGGATGTCACAATGGGCACTGGGGACAAAGGGGGGGTCCTGGGATTTCACAATGGGCCCCAGTGACAAAGGGGGTCCCCTGAATGTCACAATGGGTCCTGGGGACAATGGGGGGTCCTGGGACGTCACAATGGGCCCTGGGGACAAGGAGGGATTCCCAAAATGTCACAATGGGCCCTGGGGACAAGGGGATGTCCCCAGGATGTCACAATGGGCCCTGCGGACAAGGGTGGTATCCACGGTGTCACAATGGGCACTGGGCACAAGGGGGGGTCCCTATAGTGTCACAATGGGTCCTGGGGACAAGTGGAGTCCCCTGAAAGTCACAGTGGGCCCTTGGGACAATGTGGGGTCCTGGGATCTCACAATGGGCCCCAATGACAAACGGGGGCCCCTGAATGTCACAATGGGCCCTGGGGACAATGGGGGGTCCTGGGACGTCACAATGGGCCCTGGGGACAAAGGGCGGTCCTCAGGATATCACAATGGGCCCTGGGGACAAAGGGTGGTCGCCAGGATATCACAATGGGCTCTGGTGACAATGGGGTCCCCAGGATGTCACAATGGGCCCTGAAGACAACAGGCGGTCCTGGGATGTCACAATGGGCCCTGGGGACAAAGAGTGTCCCCAGGATATCAGAATGGGCCCTGAAGACAAGTTGGGGTCCCCTGAATTTCACAATGGGCCCTGGGGACAAAGAGGGCTCCCCAGCATATCACAATGGGCCCTGGGGACAATGGGGGGTCCTGGGACATCACAATGGGCCCTGGGGACAAGGAGGGATCCACAGGATGTCACAATGGGCCCTGGGGACAATGGGGGGTCCTGGGACATCACAATGGGCCCTGGGGACAATGGGGGGTCCCCAGGATGTCACAATGGGCCCTGGGGACAAAGAGGGGTCCCCTGAATGTCACAATGGGCCCTGGGGACAAGGGGGTGCAGTGGATGTCACAATGGGCCCTGGGGACAATGGGGGGCGTGCAGGATGTCAGAATGAGTCCTGAGGACAAGGCAGGGTCCCCATGGTGTCACAATGGGTCCCCAGTGACAAGGAGGGGTCCCCATGGTGTCACAATAGGCCCTGGGGACAAAAGGGGTTGCCATGGTGCCACAATGGGCCCTGGGGTCAAAGGGGGGTCCTGGGATGTCACAATGGGCCCTGGGGACAAAGGGGGTGTCCCCATGGTGCCACAACGGGCCCTGCGAGCAAGGGGGTGGCCAGGATGTCACAATGGGTCCTGGGGAAAATGGGGGGTGCCCAGGATGTCACAATGGACCCTGAGGACAAGCGGGAATCTCCATGGTGTCACAATGGGCCCCAGTGACAAAGGGGGTCCCCTGAATGTCACAATAGGTCCTGGGGACAATGGGGGGTCCTGGGACGTCACAATGGGCCCTGGGGACAAGGAGGGATCCCCAGGATGTCACAATGGGCCCTGGGGACAATGGGGGTTCCTGGGACATCACAATGGGCCCTGGGGACAAGGGGGGGTCCCCAGGATGTCACAATGGGCCCTGGGGACAAAGAGGGGTCCCCTGAATGTCACAATGGGCCCTGGGGACAAGGGGGTGCCGAGGATGTCACAATGGGCCCTGGGGACAATGGGGGGTCCTGGGATGTCACAATGGACCCTGGGGACAAGGAGGCATCCCCAGGATGTCACAATGGGCCCTGGGGACAATGGGGGGTCCTGGGACGTCACAATGGGCCCTGGGGACAAGGGGGGGTCCCCAGGATGTCACAATGGGCCCTGGGGACAAAGTAAGGTCCTGGGATGTCACAATGGGCCCTGGGGACAAGGGGGGGTCCCCAGGATGTCACAATGGGCCTTGGGAACAAGGGGGTCCCCCAGATATCACAATGGGCCCTGGGGACAATGTAAGGTCCTGGGCTGTCACAATGGACCCTGAGAACAAGGAGGGTCCCCAGGATGTCACAATGAAGTCTTGGGACAAAGGGGGTCCCCAGGATGTCACAATGGGCCCTGGGGACCAGGGGGGGTCGTGGGATGTCACAATGGGCCCCAGTGACAAAGGGGGTCCCTATGGTGCCACAATGGGCCCTGGGGACAAAGGGGGTCCCCAGGATGTCACAATGGGCCCTGGGGACAAAGAGCATCCCCAGCATGTCACAATGGGCCCTGGGGACAAAGGGGGTCCCCACGGTATCAGAATGGGCCCTGCGGACAAAGGGGGTCCCCTGAATGTCACAATGGGCCCTGGGGACAATGGGAGGTCCTGGGATGTCACAATGAGCCCTGCAGGCAAGGGTGGTACCCACAGTGTCACAATGGGCCCTGGGCACAACGGGGGGTCCCCATAGTGTCACAATGGACCCTGGGGACAAGGGGGTGCCGAGGATGTCACAATGGGCCCTGGGGACAACAGGCGGTCCTGGGATGTCACAATGGGCCCTGGGGACAAAGAGTGTCCCCAGGATATCAGAATGGGCCCTGAGGACAAGTTGGGGTCCCCTGAATTTCAAAATGGGCCCTGGGGACAAAGAGGGCTCCCCAGCATATCACAATGGGCCCTGGGGACAATGGGGGGTCCCCTGGATGTCACAATGGGCTCTGGGGACAAGGAGGGTCCCCAGGATGTCACAATGGGCCCTGGGGACAAAGAGCATCCCCAGCATGTCACAATGGGCCCTGGGGACAAAGGGGGTCCCCACGGTATCAGAATGGGCCCTGCGGACAAAGGGGGTCCCCTGAATGTCACAATGGGCCCTGGGGACAATGGGGGGTCCTGGGACGTCACAATGGGCCCTGGGGACAAGGAGGGATCCACAGGATGTCACAATGGGCCCTGGGGACAATGGGGGGTCCTGGGACGTCACAATGGGCCCTGGGGACAAGGGGGAGTCCCCAGGATGTCACAATGGGCCCTGGGGACAAAGAGGGGTCCCCTGAATGTCAAAATGGGCCCTGGGGACAAGGGGGTGCAGTGGATGTCACAATGGGCCCTGGGGACAATGCGGGGTGTCCAGGATGTGAGAATGAGTCCTGAGGACAAGGGGGGTCCCCATGGTGTCATAATGGGTCCCCAGTGACAAGGAGGGATCCCCATGGTGTCACAATAGGCCCTGGGGACAAAGTGGGGTCCAAGAATGTCACAATGGGCCCTGGGGACAAAAGGGGTTGCCATAGTGCCACAATGGGCCCTGGGGTCAAAGGGGGTCCCCATGGTGCTACAATGGGCCCTGGGGACAAAGGGGGGTCCTGGGATGTCACAATGGGCCCTGGGGACAAAGGGGGTGTCCCCATGGTGCCACAATGGGCCCTGGGAGGAAGGGGATGGCCAGGATGTCACAATGGGTCCTGGGGAAAATGGGGGGTGCCCAGGATGTCACAATGGACCCTGAGGACAAGCGGGGGTCTCCATGGTGTCACAATGGGCCCCAGTGACAAAGGGGGTCCCCTGAATGTCACAATAGGTCCTGGGGACAATGGGGGGTCCTGGGACGTCACAATGGGCCCTGCGGACAAGGGGGGGTCCCCAGGATGTCACAATGGGCCCTGGGGACAAGGGGGGGTCCCCAGGATGTCACAATGGGCCCTGGGGACAAAGAGGGGTCCCCTGGATGTCACAATGGGCCCTGGCGACAATGGGGGGTCCTGGGACGTCACAATGGGCCCTGGGGACAAGGGGGGGTCCCCAGGATGTCACAATGGGCCCTGGGGACAAGGGGGGGTCCCCTGGATGTCACAATGGGTTCTGGGGACAAGGAGGGTCCCCAGGATGTCACAATGGGCCCTGGGGACAAAGAGCATCCCCAGCATGTCACAATGGGCCCTGGGGACAAAGGGGGTCCCCATGGTATCAGAATGGGCCCTGGGGACAAAGGGGGGTCCCCTGAATGTCACAATGGGCCCTGGGGACAATGGGGGGTCCTGGGATGTCACAATGAGCCCTGCAGACAAGGGTGGTACCCACAGTGTCACAATGGGCCCTGGGCACAAGGGGGGGTCCCCATAGTGTCACAATGGACCCTGGGGACAAGGGGGTGCCGAGGATGTCACAATGGGCCCTGGGGACAATGGGGGGTCCTGGGACCTCACAATGGGCCCTGAGGACAATGGTGGGTCCCCTGAATGTCAAAATGGGCCCTGGGGACAAAGGGGGGTCCGCAGGATGTCACAATGGGCACTGGGGACAAAGGGGGGGTCCTGGGATTTCACAATGGGCCCCAGTGACAAAGGGGGTCCCCTGAATGTCACAATGGGTCCTGGGGACAATGGGGGGTCCTGGGACGTCACAATGGGCCCTGGGGACAAGGAGGGATTCCCAAAATGTCACAATGGGCCCTGGGGACAAGGGGATGTCCCCAGGATGTCACAATGGGCCCTGCGGACAAGGGTGGTATCCACGGTGTCACAATGGGCACTGGGCACAAGGGGGGGTCCCTATAGTGTCACAATGGGTCCTGGGGACAAGTGGAGTCCCCTGAAAGTCACAGTGGGCCCTTGGGACAATGTGGGGTCCTGGGATCTCACAATGGGCCCCAATGACAAACGGGGGCCCCTGAATGTCACAATGGGCCCTGGGGACAATGGGGGGTCCTGGGACGTCACAATGGGCCCTGGGGACAAAGGGCGGTCCTCAGGATATCACAATGGGCCCTGGGGACAAAGGGTGGTCGCCAGGATATCACAATGGGCTCTGGTGACAATGGGGTCCCCAGGATGTCACAATGGGCCCTGAAGACAACAGGCGGTCCTGGGATGTCACAATGGGCCCTGGGGACAAAGAGTGTCCCCAGGATATCAGAATGGGCCCTGAAGACAAGTTGGGGTCCCCTGAATTTCACAATGGGCCCTGGGGACAAAGAGGGCTCCCCAGCATATCACAATGGGCCCTGGGGACAATGGGGGGTCCTGGGACATCACAATGGGCCCTGGGGACAAGGAGGGATCCACAGGATGTCACAATGGGCCCTGGGGACAATGGGGGGTCCTGGGACATCACAATGGGCCCTGGGGACAATGGGGGGTCCCCAGGATGTCACAATGGGCCCTGGGGACAAAGAGGGGTCCCCTGAATGTCACAATGGGCCCTGGGGACAAGGGGGTGCAGTGGATGTCACAATGGGCCCTGGGGACAATGGGGGGCGTGCAGGATGTCAGAATGAGTCCTGAGGACAAGGCAGGGTCCCCATGGTGTCACAATGGGTCCCCAGTGACAAGGAGGGGTCCCCATGGTGTCACAATAGGCCCTGGGGACAAAAGGGGTTGCCATGGTGCCACAATGGGCCCTGGGGTCAAAGGGGGGTCCTGGGATGTCACAATGGGCCCTGGGGACAAAGGGGGTGTCCCCATGGTGCCACAACGGGCCCTGCGAGCAAGGGGGTGGCCAGGATGTCACAATGGGTCCTGGGGAAAATGGGGGGTGCCCAGGATGTCACAATGGACCCTGAGGACAAGCGGGAATCTCCATGGTGTCACAATGGGCCCCAGTGACAAAGGGGGTCCCCTGAATGTCACAATAGGTCCTGGGGACAATGGGGGGTCCTGGGACGTCACAATGGGCCCTGGGGACAAGGAGGGATCCCCAGGATGTCACAATGGGCCCTGGGGACAATGGGGGTTCCTGGGACATCACAATGGGCCCTGGGGACAAGGGGGGGTCCCCAGGATGTCACAATGGGCCCTGGGGACAAAGAGGGGTCCCCTGAATGTCACAATGGGCCCTGGGGACAAGGGGGTGCCGAGGATGTCACAATGGGCCCTGGGGACAATGGGGGGTCCTGGGATGTCACAATGGACCCTGGGGACAAGGAGGCATCCCCAGGATGTCACAATGGGCCCTGGGGACAATGGGGGGTCCTGGGACGTCACAATGGGCCCTGGGGACAAGGGGGGGTCCCCAGGATGTCACAATGGGCCCTGGGGACAAAGTAAGGTCCTGGGATGTCACAATGGGCCCTGGGGACAAGGGGGGGTCCCCAGGATGTCACAATGGGCCTTGGGAACAAGGGGGTCCCCCAGATATCACAATGGGCCCTGGGGACAATGTAAGGTCCTGGGCTGTCACAATGGACCCTGAGAACAAGGAGGGTCCCCAGGATGTCACAATGAAGTCTTGGGACAAAGGGGGTCCCCAGGATGTCACAATGGGCCCTGGGGACCAGGGGGGGTCGTGGGATGTCACAATGGGCCCCAGTGACAAAGGGGGTCCCTATGGTGCCACAATGGGCCCTGGGGACAAAGGGGGTCCCCAGGATGTCACAATGGGCCCTGGGGACAAAGAGCATCCCCAGCATGTCACAATGGGCCCTGGGGACAAAGGGGGTCCCCACGGTATCAGAATGGGCCCTGCGGACAAAGGGGGTCCCCTGAATGTCACAATGGGCCCTGGGGACAATGGGAGGTCCTGGGATGTCACAATGAGCCCTGCAGGCAAGGGTGGTACCCACAGTGTCACAATGGGCCCTGGGCACAACGGGGGGTCCCCATAGTGTCACAATGGACCCTGGGGACAAGGGGGTGCCGAGGATGTCACAATGGGCCCTGGGGACAACAGGCGGTCCTGGGATGTCACAATGGGCCCTGGGGACAAAGAGTGTCCCCAGGATATCAGAATGGGCCCTGAGGACAAGTTGGGGTCCCCTGAATTTCAAAATGGGCCCTGGGGACAAAGAGGGCTCCCCAGCATATCACAATGGGCCCTGGGGACAATGGGGGGTCCCCTGGATGTCACAATGGGCTCTGGGGACAAGGAGGGTCCCCAGGATGTCACAATGGGCCCTGGGGACAAAGAGCATCCCCAGCATGTCACAATGGGCCCTGGGGACAAAGGGGGTCCCCACGGTATCAGAATGGGCCCTGCGGACAAAGGGGGTCCCCTGAATGTCACAATGGGCCCTGGGGACAATGGGGGGTCCTGGGACGTCACAATGGGCCCTGGGGACAAGGAGGGATCCACAGGATGTCACAATGGGCCCTGGGGACAATGGGGGGTCCTGGGACGTCACAATGGGCCCTGGGGACAAGGGGGAGTCCCCAGGATGTCACAATGGGCCCTGGGGACAAAGAGGGGTCCCCTGAATGTCAAAATGGGCCCTGGGGACAAGGGGGTGCAGTGGATGTCACAATGGGCCCTGGGGACAATGCGGGGTGTCCAGGATGTGAGAATGAGTCCTGAGGACAAGGGGGGTCCCCATGGTGTCATAATGGGTCCCCAGTGACAAGGAGGGATCCCCATGGTGTCACAATAGGCCCTGGGGACAAAGTGGGGTCCAAGAATGTCACAATGGGCCCTGGGGACAAAAGGGGTTGCCATAGTGCCACAATGGGCCCTGGGGTCAAAGGGGGTCCCCATGGTGCTACAATGGGCCCTGGGGACAAAGGGGGGTCCTGGGATGTCACAATGGGCCCTGGGGACAAAGGGGGTGTCCCCATGGTGCCACAATGGGCCCTGGGAGGAAGGGGATGGCCAGGATGTCACAATGGGTCCTGGGGAAAATGGGGGGTGCCCAGGATGTCACAATGGACCCTGAGGACAAGCGGGGGTCTCCATGGTGTCACAATGGGCCCCAGTGACAAAGGGGGTCCCCTGAATGTCACAATAGGTCCTGGGGACAATGGGGGGTCCTGGGACGTCACAATGGGCCCTGCGGACAAGGGGGGGTCCCCAGGATGTCACAATGGGCCCTGGGGACAAGGGGGGGTCCCCAGGATGTCACAATGGGCCCTGGGGACAAAGAGGGGTCCCCTGGATGTCACAATGGGCCCTGGCGACAATGGGGGGTCCTGGGACGTCACAATGGGCCCTGGGGACAAGGGGGGGTCCCCAGGATGTCACAATGGGCCCTGGGGACAAGGGGGGGTCCCCAGGATGTCACAATGGGCCCTGGGGACAAAGAGGGGTCCCCTGAATGTCACAATGGGCCCTGGGGACAAGGGCGTGCAGAGGATGTCACAATGGGCCCTGGGGACAATGGGGGGTCCTGGGACATCACAATAGGCCCTGGGGACAAGGAGGGATCCCCAGGATGTCACAATGGACCCTGGGGACAATGGGGGGTCCTGGGACGTCACAATGGGCCCTGGGGACAAGGGGGGGTCCCCAGGATGTCACAGTGGCCCTGGGGACAAGGGCGTGCCGAGGATGTCACAATGGGCCCTGGGGACAATGGGGGGTCCTGGGATGTCACAATGGGCCCTGGGGACAAGGGGGGGTCCCCAGGATGTCACAATGGGCCTTGGGAACAAGGGGGTCCCCCAGATATGACAATGGGCCCCGGGGACAATGTAAGGTCCTGGGCTGTCACAATGGACCCTGAGGACAAGGGGGGTCCCCAGGATGTCACAATGGGCCCTGGGGACAAGGGGGTGCAGTGGATGTCACAATGGGCCCTGGGGACAAGGGGGGGTCCCCAGGATGTCACAATGGGCCCTGGGGACAAAGGGGGTCCCCACGGTGTCAGAATGGGCCCCGGGGACAAGGGGGGTCCCCTGAATGTCACAATGGGCCCTGGGGACAATGGGGGGTCCTGGGATGTCACAATGAGCCCTGCAGACAAGGGTGGTACCCACGGTGTCACAATGGGCCCTGGGCACAAGGGGGGGTCCCCATAGTGTCACAATGGACCCTGGGGACAAGGGGGTGCCGAGGATGTCACAATGGACCCTGGGGACAATGGGGGGTCCTGGGACCTCACAATGGGCCCTGAGGACAATGGTGGGTCCCCTGAATGTCAAAATGGGCCCTGGGGACAAAGGGGGGTCCGCAGCATGTCACAATGGGCACTGGGGAGAAAGGGGGGCGTCCCCATGGTGTCACAATGGGCCCAAGTGACAAGGAGGGTCCCCGCAGTGCCACGATGGGTCCTGGGGACAAGGGCGTCCCCCAGATGTCACAATGGGCCCTGGGGACAATGGGGTTGCCCAGGATGTCACAATGGGCCCTGGGGACAATGGGAGTCCCCAAGGTGTCAGAACGAACCCTGGGGACAAAGTGGAATCCTGGAATGTCACAATGGCCCCCAGTGACAAAGGGGTTCCCCATGGTGCCACAATGGGCCCTGGGGACAAAAGGGGTCCCCAGGATTTCACAATAGCACTGGGGACAAAGGGGGGTCGTGGGATGTCACAATGGGCCCTGGGGACAAGGGAGATCCCCATGGTGTCACAATAAGCCCTGGGGACAAAGGGTGGTCCTGGGACATTTCAATGGGCCCTGGGGACAAAGTGGGACCCCATGGTGTCACAATGGGCCCTGGGGACAAGGGGGTCCCCCGGATGTCACAATGGGCCCTGGGGACAAGGGGGGGTCCTGGGATGTCACAATGGGCCCCAGTGACAAAGAGGGTCCTCATGGTGCCACAATGGGCCCTGGGGACAAAGGGGGTCCCCTGGATGTCACAATGGGCTCTGGGGACAAAGGCGGGTGTCGACGGTGTCAAAATGGGCCCTGGGCACAAGGGGGGGTCCCCATAGTGTCACAATGGGTCCTGGGGACAAGTGGGGTCCCCAGGATGTCACAAAAGGTCCTGGGGACAATGTGGGGTCCTGGGATGTCACAAAGGGCCCCAGTGACAAAGGGGGTCCCCTGAATGTCACAATGGGCCCTGGGGACACTGGGGGGTCCTGGGACGTCACAATGGGCCCTGGGGACAAGGAGGGATTCCCAGGATGTCACAATGGGCCCTGGGGACAAGAGTGGTACTCACGGTGTCACAATGGTCACTGGGCACAAGGGGGGGTCCCTATAGTGTCACAATGGGTCCTGGGGACGAGTGGGGTCCCCTGAAAGTCACAATGGGCCCTGGGGACAATGTGGGGTCCTGGGATGTCACAATGGGCCCCAGTGACAAACGGGGGCCCCTGAATGTCACAATGGGCCCCGGGGACAATGGGGGGTCCTGGGACGTCACAATGGGCCCTGGGGACAAGGAGGGCACCCCAGGATGTCACACAGGGCCCTGGGGACAATGGCGGGTCGTGGGACGTCACAGTGGGCCCTGGGAACAAGGGGGGGTCCCCAGGATGTCACAATGGGCCCTGGGGACAAAGAGGGGTCCCCTGAATGTCACAATGGGCCTTGGGGACAAGGGGGTGCCGAGGATGTCACAATGGGCCCTGGGGAAAACGGGGGACCTGGGACGTCACGATGGGCCCTGGGGACAAGGAGGGATTCCCAGGATGTCACAATGGGCCCTGGGGACAAGGGTGGTACCCACGGTGTCACAATGGTCACTGGGCACAAGGGGGGGTCCCTATAGTGTCACAATGGGTCCTGGGGACAAGTGGGGTCCTGGGATGTCACAATGGGCCCCAATGACAAACGGGGGCCCCTGAATGTCACAACGGGCCCTGGGGACAATGGGGGGTCCTGGGACGTCACAATGGGCCCTGGGGAAAAGGAGGGATCCCAAGGATGTCACAATGGGCCCTGGGGACAATGGCGGGTCCTGGGACGTCACAATGGGCCCTGGGGACAAAGGGGGGGTCCCCAGGATGTCACAATGGGCCCTGGGGACAAAGAGGGGTCCCCTGAATGTCACAATGGGCCCTGGGCACAAGGGGGTGCCGAGGATGTCACAATAGGCCCTGGGGACAATGGGGGGTCCTGGGACCTCACAATGGGCCCTGAGGACAATGGTGGGTCCCCTGAATGTCACAATGGGCCCTGGGGACAAAGGGGGGTCCGCAGGATGTCACAATGGGCACTGGGGACAAAGGGGGGGTCCCCATGGTGTCACAATGGGCCCAAGTGACAAGGAGGGTCCCCACGGTGCCACGATGGGTCCTGGGGACACGGGCGTCCCCCAGATGTCACAATGGGCCCTGGGGAAAATGGGGTTGCCCAGGATGTCACAATGGGCCCTGGGGACAATGGGAGTCCCCAAGGTGTCAGAACGAGCCCTGGGGTCAAAGTGGAATCCTGGAATGTCACAATGGCCCCCAGTGACAAAGGGGTTCCCCATGGTGCCACAATGGGCCCTGGGGACAAAAGGGGTCCCCAGGATTTCACAATAGCACTGGGGATAAAGGGGGGTCATGGGATGTCACAATGGGCCCTGGGGACAAGGGAGATCCCCATGGTGTCACAATAAGCCCTGGGGACAAAGTGGGGTCCTGGGATGTCACAATGGGCCCTGGGGACAAAGGGGGTGTCCCCATGGTGCCACAATGGGCCCTGGGGACAAATGGGGTCCCCAGGATGTCACAATGAACCCTGGGGACAAACGGTGGTCCTGGGACATTTCAATGGGCCCTGGGGACAAAGGGGGGACCCCAGGATGTCACAATGGGCCCTGGGGACAATGGGGGTCCTGGGACGTCACAATGGGCCCTGGAGACACAGAGGGGCCCTAGGACGTCACAATCAGCCCTGGGGACAAGGTGGGGTCCCCTGAGAGTCACAATGAGCCCTGGGAAGAGAGGGGGCTCCCACAGACATCACAATGGGCCCTGGGAACAATGGGAGGTCCTGGGACGTCACAATTGGCCCTGGAGACAAGGGCGGGTCTCCAGGATGTCACAATGGGCCCTGGGAACAAGGGGGGGTACCCATAGTGTCACAATGGGTCCTGGGGAAAATGGGGTCCCCAGGATGTTATAATGGGTCCTGAGGACAGTGGGGGGTCCTGGGACGTCACAATGGGCCCTGGGGACAAGGAGGGATCCCCAGGATGTCACAATGGGCCCTGGGGACAAGGGGGGGTCCCCAGGATGTCACAATGGGCCCTGGGGACAACAGGGGGTCCTAAGACGTCACAATGGGCCCTGGGGCCAAGCAGGGATCCCCAGGATGTCACAATGGGCCCTGGACACAATGGGGGGTCCTGGGACGTCACAATGGGCCCCGTTGACAAGGGGGCATCCCCAGGATGTCAAAATGCGCCCTGGGGCCCAGGGGGGTCCTGCGATGTCACAATGGGCCCTGGGGACAAAGGGGGTCCCCTGGATGTCACAATGGACTCTGGGGACAAAGGGGATCCCCACGGTATCAGAATGGGCCCTAGGGACAAAGGGGGGTCCTGAGATGTCACAATGAGCCCTGCAGACAAGGGTGGTACCCACGGTGTCACAATGGGCACTGGGCACAAGGGGGGGTCCCTATAGTGTCACAATGGGTCCTGGGGACAAGTGGGGTCCCCTGAAAGTCACAATGGGCCCTGGGGACAATGTGGGGTCCTGGGATGTCACAATGGGGCCCCGTGACAAACGGGGGCCCCTGAATGTCACAATGGGCCCTGGGGAAAATGGGGGGTCCTGGGATGTCACAGTGGGCCCTGGGGACAAGGAGGGATCCCCAGGATGTCACAATGGGCCCTGGGGACAAAGAGGCGTCCCCTGAATGTCACAATGGGCCCTGGGGACAAGGGGGTGCCGAGGATGCCACAATGGGCCCTGGGGACAAGGGAGATCCCCATGGTGTCACAATAAGCCCTGGGTACAAAGTGGGGTCCTGGGATGTCACAATGGGCCCTGGGGACAAGGGGGTGCAGAGGATGTCACAGTGGGCCCTGGGGACAATGGGGGCCCTGGGACGTCACAATGGGCCCTGGGGACAATGGGGGTCCCCACGGTGCCACGATGGGTCCTGGGGACAAGGGCGTCCCCCTAGATGTCACAATGGGCCCTGGGGACAATGGGGTTGCCCAGGATGTCACAATGGACCCTGGGGACAAAGGGGGGTGCGCAGGATGTCACAATGGGTACTGGGGACAAAGGGAGGGTCCCCATGGTGTCACAATGGGTCCCCAGTGACAAGGAGGGTTCCCCATGGTGTCGCAATAGGCCCTGGGGAGAACGTGGGGTCCTAGAATGTCACAATGAGCCCTGGGGACAAAAGGGGGTCCTGGGATGTCACAATGAGCCCTGCGGACAAGGGTGGTACCCACATTGTCACAATGGGCTCTGGGCACAAGGGGGGGTCCCCATAGTGTCACAATGGGTCCTGGGGACAAGTGGGGTCCCCAGGATGTCACAATGGGCCCTGGGGACAATGTGGGGTCCTGGGATTTCACAATGGGCCCTAGTGACAAAGGGGGTCCCCTGAATGTCACAATGGGCCCTGGGGACAATGGGGGGTCCTGGGACGTCACAATGGGCCCTGGGGACAAGAGGGGATCCCTAGGATGTCACAATGGGTACTGGAGACAAAGGGGGGGTCCCCATGGTGTCACAATGGGCCCAAGTGACAAGGAGGGTCCCCACGGTGCCACGATGGGTCCTGGGGACAAGGGCGTCCCCCAGATCTCACAATGGGCACTGGGGACAATGGGGTTACCCAGGATGTCACAATGGACCCTGGGGACAAAGGGGGGTGCACAGGATGTCACAATGGGCCCTGGGGACAATGGGAGTCCCCAAGGTGTCAGAACGAGCCCTGGGGACAAAGTGGAATCCTGGGATGTCACAATGGCCCCCAGTGACAAAGGGGTTCCCCATGGTGCCACAATGGGCCCTGGGGACAAAAGGGGTCCCCAGGATTTCACAATAGCACTGGGGATAAAGGGGGGTCATGGAATTTCACAATGGGCCCTGGGGACAAGGGAGATCCCCATGGTGTCACAATAAGCCCTGGGGACAAAGTGGGGTCCTGGGATGTCACAATGGGCCCCGGTGACAAAGGGGTTCCCCATGGTGCCACAATGGGCCGTGGGGACAAATGGGGTCGCCAGGATGTCACAATGAACCCTGGGGACAAACGGTGGTCCTGGGACATTTCAATGGGCCCTGGGGACAAAGGGGGGACCCCAGGATGTCACAATGGGCCCTGGGGACAAAGGGGGTCCCCTGGATGTCACAATGGGCCCTGGGGACAATGGGGGGTCCTGGGACGTCACAATTGGCCCTGGGGACAAGGGCGGGTCTCCAGGATGTCACAATGGGCCCTGGGAACAATGGGGGGTACCCATAGTGTCACAATGGGTCCTGGGGAAAATGGGGTCCCCAGGATGTCACAATGGGCCCTGGGGACAATGTGGGGTCCTGGGATGTCACAATGGGCCCCAGTGACAAAGGTGGTCCCCTGAATGTTACAATGGGTCCTGAGGACAGTGGGGGGTCCTGGGACGTCACAATGGGCCCTGGGGACAAGGAGGGATCCCCAGGATGTCACAATGGGCCCTGGGGACAAGGGGGGGTCCCCAGGATGTCACAATGGGCCCTGGGGACAACGGGGGGTCCTAAGACGTCACAATGGGCCCTGGGGCCAAGCAGGGATCCCCAGGATGTCACAATGGGCCCTGGGGACAAGGGGGGGTCCCCAGGATGTCACAATGGGCCCTGGGGACAACGGGGGGTCCTAAGACGTCACAATGGGCCCTGGGGCCAAGCAGGGATCCCCAGGATGTCAGAATGGGCCCTGGACACAATGGGGAGTCCTGGGACGTCACAATGGGCCCCGTTGACAAGGGGGCATCCCCAGGATGTCAAAATGCGCCCTGGGGCCCAGGGGGGTCCTGCGATGTCACAATGGGCCCTGGGGACAATGTGGGGTCCCCAGGATGTCACAATGGGTACTGGAGACAAAGAGGGGGTCCCCATGGTGTCACAATGGGCCCAAGTGACAAGGAGGGTCCCCACAGTGCCACGATGGGTCCTGGGGACAAGGGCGTTCCCCAGATGTCACAGTGGGCCCTGGGGATAAAAGGGGTCCCCAGGATTTCACAATAGCACTGGGGATAAAGGGGGGTCATGGGATGTCACAATGGGCCCTGGGGACAAGGGACATCCCCATGGTGTCACAATAAGCCCTGGGGACAAAGTGGGGTCCTGGGATGTCACAATGGGCCCCAGTGACAAAGGTGGTCCCCTGAATGTTACAATGGGTCCTGAGGACAGTGGGGGGTCCTGGGTCGTCACAATGGGCCCTGGGGACAAGGAGGGATCCCCAGGATGTCACAATGGGCCCTGGGGACAAGGGGGGGTCCCCAGGATGTCACAATGGGCCCTGGGGACAACGGGGGTCCTAAGACGTCACAATGGGCCCTGGGGCCAAGCAGGGATCCCCAGGATGTCACAATGGGCCCTGGGGACAAGGGGGGTTCCCCAGGATGTCACAATGGGCCCTGGGGACAACGGGGGGTCCTAAGACGTCACAATGGGCCCTGGGGCCAAGCAGGGATCCCCAGGATGTCACAATGGGCCCTGGACACAATGGGGGGTCCTGGGACGTCACAATGGGCCCCGTTGACAAGGGGGCATCCCCAGGATGTCAAAATGCGCCCTGGGGCCCAGGGGGGTCCTGCGATGTCACAATGGGCCCTGGGGACAAAGGGGGTCCCCTGGATGTCACAATGGACTCTGGGGACAAAGGGGATCCCCACGGTATCAGAATGGGCCATGGGGAAAAAGGGGGGTCCTGGGATGTCACAATGAGCCCTGCGGACAAGGGTGGTACCCATGGTGTCACAATGGGCCCTGGGCACAAGGGGGGGTCCCCATAGTGTCACAATGGGTCCTGGGGACAAGTGGGGTCCCCAGGATGTGACAATGTGTCCTGGGGACAATGTGGGGTCCTGGGATGTCACAATGGGCCCCAGTGACAAAGGGGCCCCCTGAATGTCACAATGGGTCCTGGGAACAATCGGGGGTCCTGGGACGTCACAATGGGCCCTGGGGACAAGGAGGGATCCCCAGGATGTCACAATGGGCCCTGGGGACAATGGGGGGTCCTGGGACGTCACAATGGGCCCCAGTGACAACGGGGGGTCCCCAGGATGTCACAGTGTGCCCTGGGTACAAAGAGGCGTCCCCGGAATGTCAAAATCGGCCCTGGGGACAAAGGGCGGTCCTCAGGATATCACAATGGGCCCTGGGGACAAAGGGTGGTCGCCAGGATATCACAATGGGCTCTGGTGACAATGGGGTCCCCAGGATGTCACAATGGGCCCTGGGGACAAGTTGGGGTCCCCTGAATTTCACAATGGGCCCTGGGGACAAAGAGGGCTCCCCAGCATATCACAATGGGCCCTGGGGACAATGGGGGGTCCTGGGACGTCACAATGGGCCCTGGGGACAAGGGGGGGTCCCCAGGATGTCACAATGGGCTCTGGGGACAAGGAGGGTCCCCAGCATGTCACAATGGGCCCTGGGGACAAAGGGGCGGTCCCCAGGATGTCACAATGTGCGCTGGGGACAAAGAGAGTCCCCAGCATGTCACAATGGGCCCTGGGGACAAAGGGGGTCCCCGCGGTATCAGAATGGGTCCTGGGGACAAGTGGAGTCCCCTGAAAGTCACAATGGGCCCTGGGGACAAAGGGGGGTCCTGGGATGTCACAATGGGCCCTGGGGACAAAGGCGGTGTCCCCATGGTGCCACAATGGGCCCAGGGAGCAAGGGGGTGGCCAGGATGTCACAATGGACCCTGAGGACAAGCGGGGGTCTCCATGGTGTCACAATGGGCCCCAGTGACAAAGGGGGTCCCCTGAATGTCACAATAGGTCCTGGGGACAATGGGGGGTCCTGGGACGCAACAATGGGCCCTGGGGAAAAGGAGGGATCCCCAGGATGTCACAATGGGCCCTGGGGACAATGGGGGGTCCTGGGACGTCACAATGGGCCCTGGGGACAAGGGGGGGTCCCCAGGATGTCAGAATGGGCCCTGGGGACAAGGGGGGGTCCCCAGGATGTCACAATGGGCCCTGGGGACAAAGAGGGGTCCCCTGAATGTCACAATGGGCCCTGGGGACAAGGGGGTGCAGAGGATGTCACAATGGGCCCTGGGGACAATGGGGGGTCCTGGGACATCACAATGGGCCCTGGGGACAAGGAGGGATCCCCAGGATGTTACAACGGGCCCTGGGGACAATTGGGGGTCCTGGGACGTCACAATGGGCCCTGGGGACAAGGGGGGGTCCCCAGGATGTCACAATGGGCCCTGGGGACAAGGGCGTGCCGAGGATGTCACAATGGGCCCTGGAGACAATGGGGGGTCCTGGGATGTCACAATGGGCCCTGGGGACAAGGGGGGGTCCCCAGGAAGTCACAATGGGCCTTGGGAACAAGGGGGTCCCCCAGATATCACAATGGGCCCTGGGGACAATGTAAGGTCCTGGCCTGTCACAATGGACCCTGAGGACAAGGGGGGACCCCAGGATGTCACAATGAAGTCTTGGGACAAAGGGGGTCCCCAGGATGTCACAATGGGCCCTGGGGACAAAGGGGGTCCCCACGGTGTCCGAATGGGCCCTGGGGACAAGGGGGGTCCCCTGAATATCACAATGGGCCATGGGGACAATGGGGGGTCCTGGGATGTCACAATGAGCCCTGGGGACAAGGGTGGTACCCACGGTGTCACAATGGGCCCTGGGCAAAAGGGGGGGTCCCCATAGTGTCACAATGGACCCTGGGGACAAGGGGGTGCCGAGTATGTCACAATGGAACCTGGGGACAATGGGGGGTCCTGGGACCTCACAATGGGCCCTGAGGACAATGGTGGGTCCCCTGAATGTCAAAATGGGCCCTGGGGACAAAGGGGGGTCCGCAGGATGTCACAATGGGCACTGGGGATAAAGGGGGGGTCCCCAAGGTGTCACAATGGGCCCAAGTGACAAGGAGTGTCCCCACGGTGCCACGATGGGTCCTGGGGACAAGGGCGTCCCCCAGATCTCACAATGGGCCCTGGGGACAATGGGGTTGCCCAGGATGTCACAATGGGCCCTGGGGACAATGGGAGTCCCCAAGGTGTCAGAACGAGCCCTGGGGACAAAGTGGAATCCTGGGATGTCACAATGACCCCCAGTGACAAAGGGGTTCCCCATGGTGCCACAATGGGCCCTGGGGACAAAAGGGGTCCCCAGGATTTCACAATAGCACTGGGGATAAAGGGGGGTCATGGGATGTCACAATGGGCCCTGGGGACAAGGGAGATCCCCATGGTGTCACAATAAGCCCTGGGGACAAAGTGGGGTCCTGGGATGTCACAATGGGCCCCAGTGACAAACGGGGTCTCCATGGTGCCACAATGGGCCGTGGGGACAAATGGGGTCCCCAGGATGTCACAATGAACCCTGGGGACAAAGGGTGGTCCTGGGACATTTCAACGGGCCCTGGGGAGAAGGGGGGGACCCCAGGATGTCACAATGGGCCCTGGCGACAAAGGGGGGTCCCCATGGTTTCACAATGGGCCCTGGGGACAAGGGGGTCTCCCAGATATCGCAATGGGCCCTGGGGACAAAGTAAGTTCCTGGGCTGTCACAGTGGACCATGAGGACAAGGTGGGTCCCCCGGATGTCACAATGGGCCCTTGGGACCAGGGTGGGTCCTGGGATGTCACAATGGGCCCCAGTGACAAAGAGGGTCCTCATGGTGCCACAATGGGCCCTGGGGACAAAGGGGGTCCCCTGGATGTCACAATGGGCTCTGGGGACAAAGGGGGGTGTCGACGGTGTCAAAATGGGCACTGGGGACAAAGGGCGTCCCCAGGATGTCACCATGGGCCCTGGGGACAATAGGGGGTCCTGGGATGTCACAATGAGCCCTGCGGACAAGGGTGGTACCCACGGTGTCACAATGGGCCCTGGACACAAGGGGGGGTCCGCATAGTGTCACAATGGGTCCTGGGGACAAGTGGGGTCCCCAGGATGTCACAATAGGTCCTGGGGACAATGTGGGGTCCCCTGAATGTCACAATGGGCCCTGGGGACAATGTGGGGTCCTGGGATGTCACAATGGGCCCCCGTGACAAACGGGGGCCCCTGAATGTCACAATGGGCCCTGGGGACAATGGGGGGTCCTGGGACGTCACAATGGGTCCTGGGGACAAGGAGGGATCCCCAGGATGTCACAATGGGCCCTGGGGACAATGGCGGGTCCTGGGACGTCACAATGGGCCCTGGGGACAACGCGGGGTCCCCAGGATGTCACAATGGGCCCTGGGGACAAAGAGGGGTCCCCTGAATGTCACAATGGGCCCTGGGCACAAGGGGGTGCCGAGGATGTCACAATGGGCCCTGGGGACAATGGAGGGTCCTGGGACCTCACAATGGGCCCTGAGGACAATGGTGGGTCCCCTGAATGTCACAATGGGCCCTGGGGACAAAGGGGGGTCCGCAGGATGTCACAATGGGCACTGGGGACAAAGGGGGGCGTCCCCATGGTGTCACAATGGGCTCAAGTGACAAGGAGGGTCCCCACGGTGCCACGATGGGTCCTGGGGACAAGGGCGTCCCCCAGATGTCACAATGGGCCCTGGGGACAATGGGGTTGCCCAGGATGTCACAATGGGCCCTGGGGACAATGGGAGTCCCCAAGGTGTTAGAACGAGCCCTGGGGACAAAGTGGAATCCTGGAATGTCACAATGGCCCCCAGTGACAAAGGGGTTCCCCATGGTGCCACAATGGGCCCTGGGGACAAAAGGGGTCCCCAGGATTTCACAATAGCACTGGGGATAAAGGGGGGTCATGGGATGTCACAATGGGCCCTGGGGACAAGGGAGATCCCCATGGTGTCACAATAAGCCCTGGGGACAAAGTGGGGTCCTGGGATGTCACAATGGGCCCCAGTGACAAACGGGGTCTCCATGGTGCCACAATGGGCCGTGGGGACAAATGGGGTCCCCAGGATGTCACAATGAACCCTGGGGACAAAGGGTGGTCCTGGGACATTTCAACGGGCCCTGGGGAGAAGGGGGGGACCCCAGGATGTCACAATGGGCCCTGGCGACAAAGGGGGGTCCCCATGGTTTCACAATGGGCCCTGGGGACAAGGGGGTCTCCCAGATATCGCAATGGGCCCTGGGGACAAAGTAAGTTCCTGGGCTGTCACAGTGGACCATGAGGACAAGGTGGGTCCCCCGGATGTCACAATGGGCCCTTGGGACCAGGGTGGGTCCTGGGATGTCACAATGGGCCCCAGTGACAAAGAGGGTCCTCATGGTGCCACAATGGGCCCTGGGGACAAAGGGGGTCCCCTGGATGTCACAATGGGCTCTGGGGACAAAGGGGGGTGTCGACGGTGTCAAAATGGGCACTGGGGACAAAGGGCGTCCCCAGGATGTCACCATGGGCCCTGGGGACAATAGGGGGTCCTGGGATGTCACAATGAGCCCTGCGGACAAGGGTGGTACCCACGGTGTCACAATGGGCCCTGGACACAAGGGGGGGTCCGCATAGTGTCACAATGGGTCCTGGGGACAAGTGGGGTCCCCAGGATGTCACAATAGGTCCTGGGGACAATGTGGGGTCCCCTGAATGTCACAATGGGCCCTGGGGACAATGTGGGGTCCTGGGATGTCACAATGGGCCCCCGTGACAAACGGGGGCCCCTGAATGTCACAATGGGCCCTGGGGACAATGGGGGGTCCTGGGACGTCACAATGGGTCCTGGGGACAAGGAGGGATCCCCAGGATGTCACAATGGGCCCTGGGGACAATGGCGGGTCCTGGGACGTCACAATGGGCCCTGGGGACAACGCGGGGTCCCCAGGATGTCACAATGGGCCCTGGGGACAAAGAGGGGTCCCCTGAATGTCACAATGGGCCCTGGGCACAAGGGGGTGCCGAGGATGTCACAATGGGCCCTGGGGACAATGGAGGGTCCTGGGACCTCACAATGGGCCCTGAGGACAATGGTGGGTCCCCTGAATGTCACAATGGGCCCTGGGGACAAAGGGGGGTCCGCAGGATGTCACAATGGGCACTGGGGACAAAGGGGGGCGTCCCCATGGTGTCACAATGGGCTCAAGTGACAAGGAGGGTCCCCACGGTGCCACGATGGGTCCTGGGGACAAGGGCGTCCCCCAGATGTCACAATGGGCCCTGGGGACAATGGGGTTGCCCAGGATGTCACAATGGGCCCTGGGGACAATGGGAGTCCCCAAGGTGTTAGAACGAGCCCTGGGGACAAAGTGGAATCCTGGAATGTCACAATGGCCCCCAGTGACAAAGGGGTTCCCCATGGTGTCATAATGGGCCCTGGGGACAAAAGGGGTCCCCAGGATTTCACAATAGCACTGGGGACAAAGGGGGGTCCTGGGATGTCACAATGGGCTCCAGTGACAAAGAGGGTCCTCATGGTGCCACAATGGGCCCTGGGGACAAAGGGGGTCCCCTGGATGTCACAATGGGCTCTGGGGACAAGGAGGGTCCCCAGGATGTCACAATGGGCCCTGGGGACAAAGAGCGTCCCCAGCATGTCACAATGGGCCCTGGGGACAAAGGGGGTCCCCACGGTATCAGAATGGGCCCTGGGGACAAAGGGGGGTCCCCTGAATGTCACAATGGGCCCTGGGGACAATGGGGGGTCCTGGGACGTCACAATGGGCCCTGGGGACAAGGGGGGGTCCCTAGGATGTCACAATGGGCCCTGGGGACAAAGAGGGGTCCCCTGAATGTCACAATGGGCCCTGGGGACAATGGGGGGTGTCCAGGATGTGAGAATGAGTCCTGAGGACAAGGGGGGGTCCTTGTGGTGTCACAATGGGTCCCCAGTGACAAGGAGGGGTCCCCATGGTGTCACAATAGGCCCTGGGGACAAAGTGGGGTCCAAGAATGTCACAATGGGCCCTGGGGACAAAAGGGGTTGCCATGGTGCCACAACGGGCCCTGGGGTCAAAGGGGGTCCCCATGGTGCTACAATGGGCCCTGGGGACAAAGGGGGGTCCTGGGATGTCACAATGGGCCCTGGGGACAAAGGGGGTGTCCCCATGGTGCCACAACAGGCCCTGGGAGCAAGGGGATGGCCAGGATGTCACAATGGGTCCTGGGGAAAATGGGGGGTGCCCAGGATGTCACAATGGACCCTGAGGACAAGCGGGGGTCTCCATGGTGTCACAATGGGCCCCAGTGACAAAGGCGATCCCCTGAATGTCACAATCGGTCCTGGGGACAATGGGGGGTCCTGGGACCTCACAAT